>NC_138216.1:7250946-7498820 GCF_964194415.1 Vipera berus
TGTTTGGTTGGTGACCTCTCCTTCACTGGAGATGTTTAAACATCAGTTGGGACGCTAAGTGCTCAGAGATGGAGGAGGTCAAATTAGATCAGGGGTCTCCAACCTCGGAAACATTTAAGACTTGGTGGCTGAGGAATTCTGGGAGAGGAAGTCCACAAGTCTTAAAGTTGGGAGAGGAAGTCCACAAGTCTTAAAATTGGGAGAGGAAGTCCACAAGTCTTAAAATTGGGAGAGGAAGTCCACAAGACTTAAAGTTGGGAGAGGAAGTCCACAAGTCTTAAAGTTGGGAGAGGAAGTCCACAAGTCTTAACGTTGCCGAATTTGGAGAGCCCCTGAATTAGATGGTCTTCATGGTCCTACCAACACTTCCATTCTGTGGTTCTGTGAAATCAAGTTAGGGAAAATCCCCCAAATCCAAAAATCAGAAGTGAGACTGATGTTTGGAAAATCAATAGCTGGGTTTCAGCAGCCACTAATTTTATTATCCCGTTCCACTGATCTGTTTTCTTTCCTTTATTCCCCTCTCAAATTAGACTCCCAAAGTTAGACAGGATCAAAGACTGCTTTAATCGCACCTTTGTTTCTTGCATTTGACTAATAATCACGACAAAGAGGCAGAGATTCCTTTGAGGTGCTGCGTTTCCTTTTCAATCCAAGGACGCTGTGTGGGTTTTCAAAGGATCAAGTAATCCTGCTTTTTGGGGGGTTGGGTTTCAAACGTGAGCGGTATTTGTGGGTGAGCCTTGAAAATTGAGTTTCTGTCCTCCTTAGAGAAATAGATCAGGGCTTTGGAAGAACACAAACGCTTCAGAGAGTCTGTGTGACAGGAGGCGATGGGTGGGGATTACGAGATGGCAGCCCAATTCTTGAGAAGGAAGCTTAAAGCTCATTAAATGAACTTGAATGGATGCAGTACTGGGTTTCAGATACAGGGCTTAGCTGTGAGATTCAGATTTAGGAAATCATAGAGTCTTTGGGTTGGAAAGGACCTTGGAGGTCTTCTACTTCAACCCCTGCCCAAAACAGGAAACCCTAAACCAGGGGTCTTCAAACGTGGCCGTTTTATGACTTGTGGACTTCAACTCTCAGAATTCCTCAGCCAGCAACACTGGCTGAGGAATTCTGGGAGTTGAAGTCCACAAGTCATAAAAGGGCCACGTTTGAAGACTCCTGCCCTAAACCATTCCGGATAAGTGGCTATCCAATCTCTTCTTCAAAACTTCCAAGGGTGGAGCCCCAACAACTTATGGAGGCAAGTCGTTCCATCGATTAATTGTTCTCACTGTCAGGAAATTCCTCCTTACTCCTGGATTGAATCTCTCCATGATAAGTTCCCATCCGTTGCTTCTTGTCCTGCCTTCAGGTGCTTTGGAGAATAATTTGTTCCCCTTTTCTCCGTCTTCCTGATCTTGGTTCTTGACGGACCTTTTGATCTTTCTCAAGGTGTTGGCAGTCCGCAGTCTGTCTGTTTTTGTTGCATCCAGATGTTGCAATTTGCATATGGAGGAGAAGGAAGGTCTATTAAGGTCAGCTTAACTTCCTGGTTCAAATCTATATATTTTTTGGCAGGCGAGCTTTTTTTTTTTACTGGTTTTGTTCCTAAAATAAAGGGGAAAATAACATCCTGTTCTGAGTTTTATCTTATTCTGAACTGCATTAGCTCTCGACACATAATGCTTAAGACCGGATGACAGGTAAGGAGAAAATCTATGTCTAGCAGATAAATTAGGATAATGTAATAAAGGAGGACAAAAGATGTTACGTTTGTTTTTTTGTCAAGAGGCCAAAACCAGGTAAATACATCAGCCTCCTTTTGGAACATTTAGCTGTTGAGCAGTCTGCTTGCTTAAAGGTTTTTCTGTGATAAAGTGGATTTAAGCTTCCAATGCAATAGGCCGTGGCTGTCAAAGATGGTCCTCATTTCATTGAGATAAATGATGCAATATGCCTAATTACTCTTGCTGGATGGAACTATTCAAGATGCTGTAAAGGCTTGGAAAAGGCAAAAGGGAGAAAAAAATGCCATTTTTTCTCTTGAGAGCTCCTCGGTGCAAGACAGATGTGTCCTTTCAGTGGACTTGTTATTTTAAAATAGAGGGATAATTCAAATCTAATTGAATCATCCAGGGAATAAGAGAGAGGCAGTCCTATGGGTGGAAGCAAGCAGTTCTAGGATAGATGTTTCAACGCAACCAACTCGCCGATGAAATTCACCCGTCGTTGGGTTCAAGCTGAACATCCAGGGAGTAGATCTGCACAATGCACTGGCTTGTGCTGACACCGGCTTGTGGCTTAAGTAGGTCAGCCCTATGAAGACATTGTTGTTGCATGTACACACCACCTCGAATAGGCTAAATCATGGTCCAATATTCGGTGCTCCCACACTGGAGGTTTTTCAGAAGAGACTGGGCAGCCATTTGTCTGAAATGGTATAAGATTTCCTGGCTGAGCAGGGGGTTGGACTAGAAGATCTCCAAAGTCCCTTCCAACATTGTTACTCTGTTATTTTTTTGCAGAGTAGGTGTCTTCGGGTCTTGCACACACATTGTTTACCTAGTTTGGGGTCTAGTGTGTCGTTATTTATTTATTAAATTTATATGTTGCCCATCTCACTAACAAAGTGAGCCTTGGTGGAGCAGTGGGCTAATGCCTCCTTAAGTAACACCAGCTGCCTGCAATTAGTGCAGGTTCGAGTCCCACCAGGCTCAAGGTTGACTCAGCCTTCCATCCTTCCGAGGTTGGTAAAATGAGGACCCAGATTGTTGGGGGCAATAAGCTGAGTTTGTAATAATGCCGCTGGGGGGGGGCGAAAGCCCTAATAAGCAGGCATATACATAGAATGAAGGCTATTGCTAAGCACATTGATTTGTGCTTAAATTGTAAGCCGCCCTGAGTCTTCGGAGAAGGGCGGGATATAAATGGGATTAAAAAAAAAAGTGAAAATGTGTTGTTCCACAAAGCTGATTCGACAGGACCTTGCCAGCTTATTTCTCTCTTCGGCAGCAAAAGCTCTCCCTGAAAATTACCCATTTCTCACCAGCCTTTGGTTCCCTTCGGTTTTCAAAAGCCCCAGGTTGCTTTGCAAAGGAAGAGATTGGCTCGCTGCAGGCAGAGATTGATAAGTCTTTCAAGGAAGCGACATAAAAGAGCCTTGGTGGAGCAGTGGGCTAATGCCTCCTTAGGTAACACCAGCTGCCTGCAATTAGTGCAGGTTCGCATCCCACCAGGCTCAAGGTTGACTCAGCCTTCCATCCTTCCGAGGTAGGTAAAATGAGGATCCAGATTGTTGGGGGCAATTAAGCTGACTTTGTAATAATGCTGCTTGGGGTGTGTGTGAAAGCCCTAATAAGCAGGCATATACATAGAATGAAGGCTACTGCTAAGCTTGTAAGCCGCCCTGAGTCTTCGGAGAAGGGCGGGATATAAATGGAATAAAATATATATATATATATATTTGGAGAAAACTCCATCCATCAAACTTTTGCCTCTCCAAGCCTCCAGATGGCAAACTGAACGTACGAAAGAGGGTTTTACATCCATTATGTAGTGGCATGTTGTCAAATTCTGCAAAGGGCATCTGGAACCGCCTTGATACTAGATACCTTCCATGGCATTAAACTTCAGAGGAGTGCTGGAGTAGTGGCAGCTTGGGTGAACGCTCCTTATGTTTCCAACTCCCAGTCTTTGAGATTGCAAGGTGCCTTTTCAAGACCTACAGGAGGGTTTCATTTCCCTCCCCCCATTCCCCCCTCCCCGCAAAAAAAGATGTAATTTATACTGACCATCTGTTCAAAGTCTCTGTCTGACAGAGACTCTCAGGAACTTGGAATATGGATGAGTCATTTCTTTTTCCCGAGACTTTAAAGAGCTTTGCAAAGTTCATGTCTCCTCCCCACTCCACCTCACCCCATCCCGTCCCCTTGGGTGGTGATGGCTAGAAAACCCAAGGGCTGGGAAGAGATGATGGGCGGGTAGGGGTAGGGTAAATGAAGCAAACTCTGGGTACTTGGGTCCATGCCCTTCCCATGCCGCGCCTTCAGTTGAAGGATTGGTGAAAGAGAATATTTGTAGCTCAGGGTTGAGCTTTGCGGCACTTGGTGCTCTCTGAGCTTGGTGGTTTTCTTGCAGACATTTCATGACCCAACTAGAGAATGTCATCAGTGTTAGAAGGCAGTGAGCTTTGTAGAGAGGAGGAGGAGGAGGAGGAGGAGGAGGAGGAAAAAGAGGAGGAGGAGGAGGACAGACGGGTCCTTGGTGTTCTCTGAACTTGGTGGTTTTCTTGTAGATGGTTCATTACCCAACTAGGCAACATCATCAGTGCTGGAAGGCAATGGGGCTTGCTCTTATGATTTGCTCTTAGTTGGATAATGAAACCTCTGCAAGAAAACTACCAATTTCAGTGATCACCCAGGACCCCACAATTTTAAGGATCTTCTGTCATTTCTCTGGTGAGGACCAGTGGATGTCTCCCCATGAGATACACAGCTATTCTAATAATAATAATAATAATAATAATAATAATAATAATAATAATAATAATAATAATAATAATAATAATAATAATAATAATAATAATAATAATAATAATAAAGTTGGAAGGGACCTTGGAGGTCATCTAGTCCAACCCCCT
Source organism: Vipera berus (assembly GCF_964194415.1). Classification (NCBI taxonomy): domain Eukaryota; kingdom Metazoa; phylum Chordata; class Lepidosauria; order Squamata; family Viperidae; genus Vipera; species Vipera berus. The sequence goes on from NC_138216.1 coordinate 7,255,577, forward strand.
GCTCAGGCAGGAAACCTTATACCATTTCAGACAAATAGCTGTCCAGTCTCTTCTTAAAAACCTCCAGTGTTGGAGCATTCACCACCTCTGGAGGCAGGTTGTTCCATTTGGCCAAGTCAGTGTCCTGTCCAAGTCAGTGTCCTGTCCATGGATGTGCAAGTGACAGAGTTGTGGGAACGGCCAGAATTTGGTCTCTCAAGAATTTGGTTTTTCACCTTTCAGCCTTTCCATTCCCCCCTAGTTGGGCCTCTCTGTTAGCTTCAGTGAGAGCACACTCTCCTGGCTGGCGGGGAGCCTGGCATGTGGGAGGTTTGGGAAACGCTATGATAAAGCCTTCACATACATCTTATGGTACCTTGTTTTGTGTGATCTCATAAGCACCTGAGTAATCCAATTATTTCTATGCATCCTATTTTGTGTGAAACTGATGTAACTTTTTGTAATGATGGAGGTGAATAAAAGTTCAGCGGGCAGTGCTCGGAGGAGTTCTTTTTGGAGACGAGGCTGCCTGGCTGGTTCAGGACAACTCTATTGACCCGGGTCTGAATTCTTTTCCCTTCGTCTGATTTTCTTTTCCCTTCAAGAGTACATGCTGAAAAGTTGTAATTAAGGACACCCAACATCCTTTCAGAGGATTTTGGCGTGTGATTCTCATTTCTGACTTTGCAATACTGCAATATACTCAATCTCTGATAAAACTATACCTTTCTCAACAAATGGAGCCACGGATCATTTCAATTTAGAGGTTCAGGTTGTTGGCAGTCTGACACACAGTAGCAACACCATTCTTGGGGTACCGGCTCTGAACCTTCCACAACCTTTAGGTCTTCCCCATACAACTCTCCCTTCCTCTCTTCTTCGGCTGAAGATTTGTCCATGGGAGTCACAAGAGAAAGCACAATCCTCAGGGGTGTGTGTCACACCAATGTCAACTTCCTTGCTAGTTCCAATGTTTATATGAGAGCGATGTTGGTTGCCAGAAGCAAAGTCAATTAAGCAAGCTGGAGTTCAGAAAACTACATTTCAGTAATACAAAACCAACAAAGTCAAAGAGCCAGGTCAGTCCCCTGATCCAAAGCCAAGGAAGCAAAAAAAAGCTGAGATGATTGCAAAGCACAATAATGTGGTTCTAAGCAATTTTGCAACCCAAAGGACAAGGCTATGGCCAGTAATGGGTGCAGAGAGCCTTTAGAAATTCTCCTCCAACTGATGGCCAGACAAATTGGCTGGATAATTTCTCTAAATTTATCCTGGGGTAGTTCTTCAACTATTTCTCAAGGGCACCATTCTACCTAGCAGCAGCAGGAACAGCACTGCTGGGGGGGGGGAAAGAAGTGAAGAGAAGAGAAGAGAAGAGAAGAGAAGAGAAGAGAAGAGAAGAGAAGAGAAGAGAAGAGAAGAGAAGAGAAGAGAAGGTGAAAGAGAAGAGAAAGGGGAAGGGGAAGGAAGAAGGAGAGGAGAGGAGAGGAGAGGAGGAAGGAAGGAAGGAAGGAAGGAAGGAAGGAAGGAAGGAAGGAAGGAAGGAAGGAAGGAAGGAAGGAAGGAAGATATGAGGTCAGTTCAATGACTTAGGACCAGTGCCTCTGGGACTTGTCAATTAAGCCTTCTGCAAATTTAATGCTCTTTGGAAGTGTAGGCATTACAAGTTCCAGCATTCCATTGGCTGTGTGAGTTGGGAATTATAGGATGTGTAGTTCCAATGTATCTTGGGGGACCTTAGGTTGGGACAATGTCCAAGCTTTGAAGCTGAATCTCTGAAACAAGGCTTCTGCCTGTGGTTGCTTATCCAAGTAACAATCTCATTAGAAACACTACATTAATCTTGATAAGAGCCTTGTATTTATTTAGAACATCTTTAATGATCTCCTCACCTCTTTTTATTTTCCCCCCTCTCCCTCTAAGCATATAGTATATAATCACATTCTTCCTTTTAATCTTGTTTGCAGCATTCATCACTGAATATTTCCTGAATTAAATGGAGGGGAAACGAATAGGGCCATTTAGGGTCTGCCTGATGAAGAAAATCTTTATCCTCTGAGTTAGCACCTGATGGATAGTCCAGGGAGGTGAGTGTAAAAGAAAGAATGACTTCCTTCCCTTCTTCGGTTCTTGGCTCTGGAGCTCCAATCCTTCTTAATTTGGTTTAATTAAGAAAGCTTCAGAGAAGCATGGAGATATGTTAAGTTTTCTTTACATAATAAGCAGTGCCTCTTGGATCAGAATCTATAGAAGAGCTGGTAGAGCGGAGGGGGCAGCGTTAAGCAAGTCATCAGCCTAGAGTCATTACACTGCCACAAACGTCTAAGACCAACCTCTCTTAATTGCAGTTGACCCTTATCTAACCCCAAGCAAGTACTAACCGTTAGTTGAGAAGATTCCTGCGCATAGGCAGTTGAGCAATAAATCAGTTTAATTGTATTTGGTCTTTTGTGTCTGACACAATGTGGTTGATCAGATGTGATTTATAGGTTATTGTGGTAGGTGTAAATGCAACTGTGACAGTTTGTTCGGCAAACTCAGTCTTGGCTAAAACCAATCATGGCTTCCTTGCACAGATGAAACAGGAATAAGTCCATATGAGAGCTTAAAAAAACAACAACCCAGGTTACTTTTCTAAAGGATCCATGATAGAATAATCTGCCAGGCTTGTTTGTGCTACTCGAGTAAAAAGAGTTGGGTGGTTTGTTTTTTTCAGCTGATAAGGCATACCACCTCCTTGGTGCTAACCGACTCTTTTAATAAGGTAAATTGTCAAGTAGAATATTCTTTTTTTTAAAAAAAACCAAGTTTTATTAATTTTCCAGTTTTACATCCAAGTGTGTAGGAAGCAGCATGGTGATTGGGTAATCAATAGTCCAATAACATGATCTTTTGTACATGTCTCAGGTTACATCATCAAAAATTCCCTATTTCCCTTAATTACTATAACACATTCAAGTTAGTAAATTTCTAATTATAACATGATCAGTTAAAACATTCATCAATATATTTTTACTTATACATATCCAGGTCCTGTTTTTAAATTTTAGCTAATTTCAGTTACAGTGTTCCAATTTGGCCTTTAAAGTCCATAATATGTAGATTTCGGGTAACCCAAATTTCCCTTATTTCATTACACAGCGGTTGTCATATCTAAAATACACATATTGCTTACTTGAATACATCCTTACTTTATTTCACAAATATATTCTATTTCTCATCCGAGTACCTCATCACTTACTAATAAGGTGTTCTTTATTGTCTCAATCAATAATTCAAAACTACATATTCTAACAGCTAATTTTCATTTCCCTTGTAAATCTAAGTCCTAAATATTAAATCAATTAATATCCTTTCAAGTCTCCCCTTAGCCCTTTAAGTGAAGTTTTAGGCTCTCCCATTATAAATAAATACATAAAAAAACAACCCATTTTTTTAAGTCTTAACTCTGGTTTTTTTGTGTGTGTGCCACGCAGGCTTCCATCCCAGCGGCAGAATATTCTTAATTCCATAACCCATCCGCCCTCCTCCTAACACTGAGGTTCATTTGCTAGGCCTCATCTGTCACCTTGTGAATTGTGCCTTTTCAGTGCTGAGGCTTGGAGAGGGCATGAAATTTTCATGCGTTTACAGTTTCTGACAATCATGAATTATTGAGGGTACGCTGTAGGAGAGACCAAGAGGACACAAGGGAAAACCTGGCATGCTTAGCTAGGCATTCTTCACTCAACAGTTCTCCGACGATCAAGAGGACAAGTCGTGGGAACTTTACCTTGGATTCTTCCCACAAGTTTTCCTGTCTAAAGCTAAATACGATAGAGCGGTCCTTGAGTTATGACTCTAATGGCGCCTGCCCATTATGGTCATAGCGCATGACAGATGTCAAACTGACCTGGGGTTTTGTTTTTTTACTCGATCATTAAGCGAATCAACACGATCACTGTTATAAAGTTTTTTATTATTATTTTTCATACGATCCACTAGTGCTTATTCAATGAACGTGTTGTCCGAGTTTATCACTCACTAGTACAAATTTAATTCCTAATCCTTTATTCTTTTCTCCAGCCATTGATAAAATAAGTCCCAAGTTTGAAAGTATTCTGTTTCTTCTTTTTCTTTCAACCTCAAAGCGAGACTGTCCATTTCCCACACGTTCTAGTATTTTTTTAAAAAAAAATTCTTCCTCTGGTGGCATTTCTTCATTTTTCCAGGGTTGTGCGAATATGATTCTTGCCGCTCTTATCACAGGTAAAATCAAGTAGGTACTTTGTTTATCAATCTTTCCTGGCATTATACCTAATAAAACAAGTCTAGGTTTAAAATCTACATGTTTTCCCAACATCTTTTCTAGCCAAGTATGTATTTTTGTCCAATACATCTTTGCTTTAACACATGTCCACCATACATGATAATAAGTACCTGACTTGTGTTTGAATTTCCAACATCTGTCTGACATATTTTTAAAACATTTTTGCTAACCTGATCATTAAGCGAGCCAATGTTTTTCTGTGTGCCCATAGGGATGCTGTAAACAGCCATAAATGTGGCCCTAAATGCGGTCATTTAAGTACCCCCAGATAAGTCCATCACAACTTTGAATTACTAAACAAATAGTTTAGTTGTAAGTAGAGGATTCTCTGTATTGGAGCAATACCTGTGACATTTCATCGGTGGAATACGCTATTATTAGCAAGATCAAGCATTAAGATTAGTATTTTTATCTAAAAGAAGGAATGAGTATTAAAATTGAGCTTTCTCATAAGAACATGGGGAAAAAAATTCTTGGGAATTTCAGCCAAAAGAAGACACAACATTTTAATGGTATTTTACATTTGTTTTAAAAAACCAAAACTCTGAAGCCCCACCCCCACCCCCCGTATATAAGATGATGTTATAAAAACAGTTAACCCTTTTTCGAAATTATATTTTTTTTAAGTGGCATTTTGAGACAATGGCATTCGGCTAGGAACATGAAAGTTTGGTTGTTCTTTTTAATCCGAATGGGTTCCATTATGGAATTAAAAACAGTTCATTCAGAAATCCCAAAGTTTGGCAGGAAGTTCAGTTGAGATTAATTTGGGAAGCAGATCAAGTGTTTTTTGGTGTGTGTTTTTCCAAACCTGAGAATTGAAAATTAATAGCACCTGAGTCATCATGAGTCACAGCTGGGATCTTTGTTTGTAGATATTATATTATGTTGTTTCAATTGCTTTAGTTAAGAAATCAACCATTTTCTTCCTCCTATTTCCAGTTAAGTCAGCTTAATGCTCTTTAATGAGTTTGCTATTCCAGAAGCATACAAATGATCGAATTTTAGTCAAACAAACCCGAAGGCACTGTAAAATTGAAAGAATTAATTTCTTTTGTAAGGTTTCAAACCTGCCTTAACTTTCATTTCCAGGTTTTGGTGATAAGATTGTTTTCGAGTGATTAAAATCGCTATTGTTCTTGCATGAAGCGTGCAGTATGATCTGATTCAGGATAAAAGCTTTGAAAGCACCCAGAAGGTCCTTAAATTCATTGATTATCTATTTATTGTGGATTAATAACCCGCAGAATCTTTCAGTTGTTGACATTCAAACTGCGGATCATCCAATAGTGACATATTAAAATACCAGCTTGAGCCAACTCGAGTTTTGCAAAACCCCAGTGGAGATTCTCTCCCCCACTCCCCCAAGGCAGTGTGTGTGGGCATGTGTTTATCTCTGTCTGTTTCGTTCTCATACCTATGAAGAGAGTAATCATCTTATTGAGAAACCTTGGCTTCATTTTGGTCGATTCCAATAATTAATGCCGTTAAGTTATTCTATTCAGTTCTCTAAAGGGATGCCCAAAGAAACTCTTAATACTGTTTACTTTCTAATTTTAAATGAACAACACTTGAACAACTAGCTTTAAACAGCAACTAGAACAACAAGACATGTAGAGGTAAACTGCATTTAGGCATCATTCAAAAAAAAGGGAATTTAAAAAGCCAGCCACCACCCAGATAAGCAAAGATTAACTATTCTACAGTATATAAGCAGGGAGGAAACCCCACTCAACCAAGAGAAAAAAGCTAAGAAAAAAATCAAAAAGACCAGACCACATTCTCTTCAGCAGCCTACACCCAGAGAAGCAGAGATTAATACCAGACAAACATTCAAGCAAAAAACAATCTCCTAATCAAGGAACTACCACAGAGAAAACCTTATCCTTGCCAGCAGTGCCAGGGCAAGTTATATGTAGATGAAGATGGAAAAGCTTAAGGAAGCTAGTCATTTCCAACTCTAGGGGCTGGTGCTCATCTCATCTCCGTTTCAAAGCCGAAGAGCCAGCGCTTGTCCGAGGACGTCTCCGTGGTCATGTGGCCGGCATGACTAGACGCCAAAGGTGCACGGAATGCTGTTACCTTCCCACTGGAGTGGTCCCTATTTTTCTACTTGCATTTTTAGGTGCTTTCGAACTGCTAGGTTGGCAGAAGCTGGGACGAGTAACAGGCGCTCACTCTGTTACGCGGCACTCGGGATTCGACCTGCCAAACTGCCGACCTTCTGATCGACAAGCTCAGCGTCCTAACCCACTGAGTATTAATAGCACTATATAAATCCTTAGTAAGACCACACCTGGAATACTGCACCCAGTTTTGGTCACCACATGACAAAAAAAGATGTTGAGACTTTGGGGAAAAAGTGCAAAGAAGACCAACAAAGATGATTAAAGGCCTGGAGACTAAAACATATGAAGAACGGTTGCAGGAATTGGGTATGGCCAGTCTAGAGAAAAGAAGGACCAGTCTTCCTTTATTCCCATAAAAGAAAAGGGGTCAACCTATTTTTCCAAAGCACCAGAAGGCTAGAGAAGAAGCAACGGATGGAAACTAGTCAAGGAGAGAAGCAACCTGGAATTAAGGAGAAACTTCCTAACAGTGAGGACAATCAACCAGTGGAACAGCTTGCCACCAGAAATCGTGGGTGCTCTTGTCACTGGAGGTTTTTAAGAAAAGACTGGACAGCCACTTGTCTGAAATTATATAGGGTCTCCTGCTTGAGCAGGGGGGGTTGGACTAGAAGACCCTCCAAGGTCCCTTCCAGCTCCTATTCTGATTGAAGTCAGGAAGATAATATATTTTTATTGCTACCCCATTTCTAGGGAAGACTAACATGGCATCTCCCTATTTAGTATATCAGAAGGCTGTCAAAGAATTACTTTGTGGAAGCCTTTGAATATATAAAAGTTGCCATCATTAATTATGGATGCCTGAAGTGAATTTGTTTTCACTGTATTGTTCTACGTTGTTATGCGGTATTTTATGTGTACTGTAAACTACCAGCAGTTTCTGAGCTGAAATAAGCCGTATAGAAAAACTGCAAATAGATAGATCGACAGACAGACAGATAGGTAAGCTTGCTAAGTGTTGACCCTGTCTTGTGTTGTCTGGTTCAATATATTTTGCACACTCGGCCCTTTTGATTCGTTTATAGTTTAGGGTATGGGGGGGGAAAGATGGAAGTGGGTCACTTTAATAAATATGGGAAGTGTTTTGTGTACAAATAGCTACTGACTTATATTGGAAGCTGCGTTTTCAGGAGACTTTTGACAAACTGCAGTGTATCCAAACCGTGATATCAAGATTGGTGGGCTGCTGAAAAATATTAATGAATACTATTATTAGGACCTTAAGGGGAGATGTGATTTTGTTGTTAGTTGCAAAGTTGTGTCCGACCCATCGCGACCCCATGGACAACGTTCCCTCAGGCCTTCCTGTCCTCTGCCATCTTCTGGAGTCCCTTTAAGCTCACACCTACCGCTTCAGTGACTCCATCCAGCCACCTCATTCTCTGTCGTCCCCTTCTTCTCTTGCCCTCAACCTTTCCCAGCATTAGGCTCTTCTCCAGTGAGTCCTTCCTTCTCATTAGGTGGCCAAAGTATCTGAGTTTCAGCTTCAGGATCCTGGCCTTCTAAAGAGCAGTCAGGGTTGATCTCTTCTAGGACTGACCGGTTTGATCGCCTTGCAGTCCAAGGGAGATGTGATAGTGGTGTTCAAATACCCAAGGAGTGATCACAGAGCCCCATTTGATCTAGTGGTTAAGGCATCAAGCTAAAAACCAGGAGATGGTGAGTTCTGATAGAAGAGAATATTTGTAGCTCAGGGTTGAACTGTGGGGTCCTTGGTGCTCTCTGAACTTGGTTGTTTTCTTGTAGATGTTTCATGACCCAATTAGGTAACATCATCAATGCTAGAAGCAAACCCCACTCCCTTCAAGCACTGACAATGTTGCCTAGTTGGGTCATGAAACATCTGCAAGCAAACAACCAAGCAAGGAACCCACAGATGGTGAGTTTTAGTCCCACCTTAGCTATGAAAAGTTGGTTGGGTGGCTTTGGGCCAGTTCCTCTCCCTCAGCTTAAACTCCTCTCACAGGGCTGATTAAATGCCAAAAAATAGGAGGAAGGAGGAGTATTAGGTATGTTCACCGCTTTGAGTTATCAAATCAAATAATAAAGGCAAGATTAAAAAAAAAGTCTAAAGTAAGAAAAACCAAATGATCACTTGTTGATGGTGAAGACTTGTTGGCTCATTTCTTCTGGTGATGAACACATTAAATTGCTCAGCCTTCATTTCTTAAGCTCATTTGTTTTCTTCTTCATGCTTTTTCCCCTAAAACACGCCACGCAGCAAGCAATATTTTGCTAACAGAAATGCTCTTTATGTACCGAAATGCATTTCTGACTAACCTTTTCCTAATGGGTTTACCTTTATGCCCTTTTAAAAAAAAAGGAGAACCACCTTGCTAAATTTGGAGAAGTGTGAATTTTGAAGGATACGTATGTTTTGACTCACAGGTTCACCTGAGAAGTGAGAAAATGGATAATTTTATATCTCTGATTTGTTTGCGAGCGAGCGAGCGAGCGAGAGACAGTGAGAAAGCCCTTCGTTTTACCTGTTGATTGAAGAACAAGACCTTTAGCTCCTTTTCGCTGTCGTTGCTTTTTTCCTATCAAAAAGAGGAGCAAATTTATGGAAGAGTTGGGAAACAACAGAAGGTGAGTTGTAGGAAGAAATAACGAAAGACTCCTGGAAGGGTAAAAATAGCTGGAGTTCTCTTTTTGGGCTGGGTTTTTGTTTTTTTTTGAAGTAAGGGATATTCCTCATTCACTCTCTTCTCCATTTACTGGAAATAAGGAAATTCTTTGTCGAAACAAGCTGGATGAGTATATAGGTAGGCAAAGATATTTTACTTCTTGGGAAGACTTTGGAAAGTGCTGAAATAAATGTTTGTGTGGTTGTGTTTAATGGAGATGGTGTGTGTTATGTATTAGGCTTAAAGGAACACCTAAAGCATTTGTATAAGAGCCACCACTAGGAGGCGTTGAACTGTAACTGTTTTTGGCGGGAATCAGTTTCGGCGGGAAACAGAGGTTCAATCCGATTGGTTGGTTGTGTACCTGGCCAGGTACTGGCCAGGTATATAAAGAGTGCAGGTAACCCCTATTCCCCAGTACGGTCACTTCCACCTAATAAAGAGCTGTTATGCTGTACTCATCGGCCTGGCGTCTTTCCTGTGCTCCAGAACCCACTACACAACAGTATTCACAGTTATCAGAAACCCACCCCCCACAAATTATTAGTACAGGTCCAGGTCCTTTAGCAACCATTCAAAGTTACAACGGCATTGAAAAACGTGACGTATGACCCCTTTTCACACTTAACGACCATTGCAACATCCTCAGAGTCACATGATCAAAATTCACTTGGCAACTGACTCACACTGATGACGGTTGCGGTGTCCCAGAATCATGTGGTCCCCTTTTGTGACCTTCTGAGAAGCAAAGTCAATTGGGGAAGGCAGAGTCACTTAACAACCAACCAATCAGAATAGAGCTGGAAGGGATCTGGGAGGTCTACTAGTCCATCCCCCCCCTGCTCAGTCAGGAGACCCAATACCATTCCAGACTGGTGGCTGTCCCGTCTCTTCTTAAAAGCCTCCACCCGTGAAGCACCCACACAGCTTCTGAAGGCAAGCCGTTCCACTGGTTGCTAATTTAACAATTGCCCTGATTCACTTAACAAATGCGACAAGAAAGCTCGTAAAATGGGGGCAGAACTCACTTAGCAACTGCCTCGCTTAACAACAGAAATGTTGGGCTCAGCTGTGTCAAGTACCATGGTGTCCTGCCCAGCGTTCTGATGGCATGGTAAATTACAAATCATGGAATGCATTAAAATAAAATGAGAACATATAAATAACAACAACAGGCATGATAGAAACCCGTACTAAAAAAAATAATCTAATTAAAAAGAAGCAGCGATGTGAAGGTCACAGCGTCCCCAAGGTCAGGTGGACAAAATCCACGGACTTGGCAACTGGCATGAATTTACAATGATTGTAGTCATGGGATTGCCATTCCTTCCTAACTAGCTTCCAATGAGCAAAGTCAGTGGGAGGAATCTGGATTCATTTAATGACAGCATGAGTCACTTCACGGTGTCAGTTCTTCGATTACAACCATGGGGGAAAAGTTGTAAAATCTTTTGGATAAAAGCTTTGAAAGCACCCAGAAGGTCCTTAAATTCATTGATTATCTGTTTATTCTGGATTAATAACCTGCAAAATCTTTTAGTTGTTGACCTTCAAACTGCGGATCATCAAATAGTGACCTATTAAAATACCATCTTAGGCCAACTTGAGTTTCGCAAAACCTTAGTGGAGATTTCCGTTAGGCTCTGTGTTTGGGCATGAGTTTATCTCTGTCTGTTTCATTCTCATACCTATGAAGAGAGCAATCATCTTATTGATAAACCTTGGCTTCATTTTGGTCGATTCCAATAATTAATACCATCCAGTTATTCTATTCAGTTCTCTAAAGGGATGTGATGGTCAGAGCGTCCCCAAGTCAAGTGAACAAACTTCAAGCAACTGGCATGAATTTACAAGGGTTGTAGTCAAGGGATCGCATTAACTTCCTAGCCAGCTTCCAACAAGCAAAGTCAATGGGAGGAATCTGGATTCCTTTAATGACAGCATGATTCACATAAAATCATTCTGGTTTCAATGTTGGGTGTAATTTGAGAACTATCTGTAGTGTTGTTGTATCAATAGGTCATATGTGGTTTCCTGGTAAATCTGATAAATTTAACCTACCTTTGGAAATCATTGCTCTTATTGGATGGGTTCAGATTTAATCCGACAGGTTTAATCATTGCAACCTGTGTGAGTTTAATCATGGGTATAGTCTGAACAATCTGGGCTCAGTATCAACGTCATCATGATTATTGTTGTTATTGTTATTTTCAGGCTGTTTTTCCCCCCTTCTTTCTCTTATTTTCTTTCTCTTACTATAAATAAGATTAGCTGAACAATGTTGCCATGGTGAGATTTGATAATATTTTTAAAGGTACCGATTACAGTTAAAAAGCAGCACCCCATCTTCATGTAAATTGTGAATGTCAAGGGCAGTAGCGATAGTGGAATCGGAAAGAACATGGGTCACGTTCATTGCTGGATTTTATTCCTTTTACTATTTCCTTTTCTTGATCTAACTGCTCCATGCATCTGAACAAAGTAGCTGTAGCTCACCAAAGCTTATCAGTTTTCCATAAAATGTGCCAGCTGGAAAAAGACTCATTGGGAGCTGGATAGGTCTTCTCCGACAGTTTCAACCCTCTAAATGAACAGGTGAGATCCATAGCTTTTGCCTAGGCCTAGGGGACTCCAAACGTGGCCACTTTAAGACTTGTGGACTTCAACTCCCAGAATTCCCCAGTCAGCATTCCCCATGCTAACTGGGGAATTCTGGGAGTCGAAGTCCACAAGTCTTTCAAGTTGCCAAATTTGGAAAACCCCGGCTTTTGCCTAAGAATTGGACAGACTGAGCTTTGCTAATTCAACCATGGCTGGAATATATCAAGGAAGAAACCAAGAGAATTTGGCTCCAGTTGTAGACAATTAAAAAGGACAATGGGATGTGCCAACTCTGAATTTTACAAGGCTTGCGTTTATTTTCTACGCCTGCCCTTCTTGGCCGTAACGGTGCTATTCAGGGCTTGGTTTAAGAGTCTCTGAACTGTTTTCTAATTTGGCTGCATGTTTATTTAAGACCTGAGCAAATAGGTGCTCTGAACCATTGTTTCCCTACTTATCCACCACTCGCATTATATTTTGATACAAGTCTAGATTGTGTCTGTTTCTCTACTGGCCCATCACACTGTAATTATCCCTTAGCCCACCGTTAAGCTGAACAAGGTGTCTGTGTTATGAATTGCCACAATATATGATCTGTGCTGCGATTGTGAGCACCTTATAAATACAGGTAGCCCTCAGCTTACGACCATAACAGAGCCCACAATTATGGTCGTGAGTCATTAAGTGAGTCATCAGGGCACCAATTTTCTGACCTTTTCTGCCACAATTGTTAAGCAAGCGCCATGGTCATTAAACAAACCCATTGTTTGCCCTGGGCGTTTATTATAATAACAATAATAAAGTTGGACGGGATGGTGGAGGTCTTCTAGTCCAACCCCCTGCTCAGGCAGGAAACCCTATAGCATTTCAGACAAATGGCTGTCCAGTCTCTTCTTAAAAACTTCCAGTGTTAGAGCATTCACCGGTTCTGGAGGCAGGTTGTTCCACTGGTTAATTGTTCTAACTGACAGAAAGTTTCTCCTTAGTTCCAGGTTGCTTCTCTCCTTGATGAGTTTCCATCCGTTGCTTCTTGTCCTGCCTTCAGGTGCTTTGGGGAATAGCTTGACTCCCTATTCTTTGTGGGAACCCCTGAGATAGTGGAAGGCTGCTATCATGTCACCACTAGTCCTTCTCTTCATTAAACTAGACATACCCAATTCCAGCAACCGTTCCTTATATGTTTTAGCCTCCAGTCCCCCAATCATCTTTGTTGCTCTTCTCTGCGCCCTTTCTAGAGTCTCAACATCTTTTTTCCATTGCGGTAACCAAAATTGGATGCAGTATTCCAAGTGTGGTCTTATGAAGGCATTGTAAAGTGGTATTAATACTTCACATGATCTTGATTCTGCCCCTCTGTTAATGCAGCCTGGCACTGTGTTGGCTTTTTTGGCAGCTGCGGCACACTGCTGGCTCATATTTCCAGTTTGTTGCTGGAAACTGTAAGTAAATGTCAAAATCATTACAAATGTCCATTACCTGATTGCGGGGCGCTGCAAAATGGGTGCAGATGTGGGCCAGTTGCTAAGCACCCGAAACATCAACATCCCCAGGGTCACCTGATCAAAATTCAAGCACTTTTTCAACTAGGATGTATTTATGACAATTGCAGTGTCCCAGGGTTATGTGAGCGCCATTTGAGACCTTCCCAGCTTCTGACAAGCTAAGCCAATGTTGGAAGCCAGATCTGCAGTGATTCACTTAAAAACCATGGCAAAAACGGTTGTAAAATCGGGCAGGACCCATTGCCTTGCTTGTAGTCGTCGTTCAAGGAGTATCTGTATCTGGTTTTGGATTTTGCACGCTGCAGGATCCCTGCCGTATGCTCGCTCTTGCCATCACTTCTGCTTTTCGTTCTGCAAGAGAAGCAGTTTGCTGTGATGCGCACACATCTAACCAAACTGGGCAGCATATTTCTTTTTCTTTTTTCCCCAAAGAGAAATTCTTGTGGTTTATAGTTGCTTCGCAATTTGATGTGCTTCCCTTCTCTACCCAGACTAGCGATCTTCTGCTCAGCTTGTCCTCAGATGCTCTCAAGGTTATGTATTTAGACATTTTAAGATCTCTCTTCATATTATGTAACAGGTTTCAGTTGTAGCTATCCAACACACACACACACACACACACACACACACACCTACCTCCAAAGTAATCTTTCATTCGCCACTTCGTCAGTTGATTCTGTTGACCTGCAACCTTTTGCTGTCAGATCGAAAATGTCAAATTCTTGTTTTCTTATACAAGGAGCCAGTTTCCACTTTCTTCAAATTACTGGCCTAGTTACCGTCTCCAACAGGTGTCATCCTGGTGCTTGGTGGGACCCCAAAATGCATTGTGGGAAAACTACCCACAGTACATTTTGGGGACCCTACCTAGCACCAGGATGGCACCTGTTCTAGGTGGTAACTAGAACAATAATTCAAGATAAGATAAGATAACCTTTATTGTCATTTTTTTTTACTGTGGGCACAACGGCACACATCAAAAATGAAATTTAGTTGCCCGCTCTCAAAGTGAAACACATACATGACACACACCTAAACATACTGTATATAACATACGTATAGACCCACACCCCTACACATACATAACAAATAAATATTAAATACAAAATAAATATTAAAAGTTTCTACTTTTAATATTTATTTTGTATTTAATATTTATTTGTTATGTATGTGTAGGGGTGTGGGTCTATACGTATGTTATATACAGTATGTTTAGGTGTGTGTCATGTATGTGTACATACATATAGACCCACACCCCTACACATACATAACAAATAAATATTAAATACAAAATAAATATTAAAAGTTTCTACTTTTAATATTTATTTTGTATTTAATATTTATTTGTTATGTATGTGTAGGGGTGTGGGTCTATACGTATGTTATATACAGTATGTTTAGGTGTGTGTCATGTATGTGTACATACATATAGACCCACACCCCTACACATACATAACAAATAAATATTAAATACAAAATAAATATTAAAAGTTTCTACTTTTAATATTTATTTTGTATTTAATATTTATTTGTTATGTATGTGTAGGGGTGTGGGTCTATACGTATGTTATATACAGTATGTTTAGGTGTGTGTCATGTATGTGTTTCACTTTGAGAAACTTTTAATATTTATTAATGGTAACTGTGAGAGGGATCCTAGTGGACAGTCACTTACATATGAGCCAGCAGTGTGCTGCAGCTGCCAAAAAAGCCAACACAGTGCTAGGCTGCATTAACAGAGGGATAGAATCAAGATCATGTGAAGTACTAATACCACTTTACAATGCTTTGGTAAGGCCACACCTGGAATACTGCATCCAGTTTTGGTCACCACGATGTAAAAAAGACGCTGAGACTCTAGAAAGAGTGCAGAGAAGAGCAACAAAGATGATCAGGGGACTGCAGGCTAAGACATATAAGGAACAGTTGCTGGAATTGTGAATTGTCTAGTTTAATGAAGAGAAGGACGAGGGGTGATGTGATAGCAGCATTCCAGTATCTCAGGGGCTGCCCCAAAGAAGAGGGAGTCAAGCTATTCTCCAAAGCACCCAAAAGCAGGACAAGAAGCAACGGATGGAAACTAGTCAAGGAGAGAAGCAACCTAGAACTAAGGAGAAACTTCCTGACAGTTAGAACAATTAACAAGTGGAACAACCTGCCTCCGGAAGTGGTGAATGCTCCAACACTGAAAGTTTTTAAGAAGAGACTGGCCAGCCATTTGTCTGAAATGGTATAGGGTTTCCTGCCTGAGCAGAGGGTTGGACAAGATGACCTCCAAGGTCCCTTCCAACTTATTATTATTATTATTAAACTGGCTCCTGCGTAGAAATAAGAAACTCTAGCCCCCAGGCTATTATACTGTTCCTTATATAAGAACTTTAGGGAGATCCTTTGTAGGAGAAGGAATGGCAGAACCTGGAGGTGGCGCAAAAAGAGGAATCAGCCTTGAATCCCTATGTAGCCACAACAGAACTAAGTCAAACTCTCCTTGAGTGCCATTGGCCCTTATCTAATTCTAAGCAATTAGTTGAGAAGTTTCCTGGGCACAGGGCTTTCAGCAATACAATAGTTTAATTGTACTTTCAGATATGGAACTGGTCTTTTGTGCCTGGCACCCTTACACATACCGTCTTGAACAAATTTCCAGGTAGGAAATGTGATTTCTGTTTAACATCATTATTCTCAGATGAGGATATGAAAATAGCTTCTCGAGTCACCCAGTTCTGTGCTACCATTTATATGACACGCCACACCATTACTTAGGCCTGGAATGTCTTATGATAGTATTTTATTTGGATTTATTTCCGTAGTTATGTTCTTAACCATTTTTAGACACCATTGTACTCAACCGTTTTTCTCTGATACGCAGGTAGATATTTATACATATAGAACGGAGGTAATCCTTCTTTTACTTAATATTTTGTTCGCATCTGGCCTTAAGACTGTCATAAGTCTGAAATTTGAATTCCTGTGGGAACACAGCAGACGGCTAGGTGGATTTTTCAGGTGAAGACGTCTGAAAGGCACCATGCTGGATTAGACAGATGAATAAAACATGATCGTGGCCAGAAGCCAGGAAGACGGACAAATGTAAAGATGAATACAAATACAAGCAAGGTTTATATGGGTGGAACATGACCATTAGGAAGAGTCTTCTGTCAGAGTCTTAAACCTAAGTGGAAAAACTTAGGGATGTTATAGATAGTTAATCATCATCATCATCATCATCATAAAGTTGGAAGGGACCTTGGAGGTCATCTAGTCCAACCCCCTGCTCAGGCAGGAAACCTTTATACCATTTCAGACAAATGGCTGTCCAGTGTCTTCTTAAAGACTTCCAGGGTTGGAGCATTCACCGCTTCTGGAGGCAGGTTGTTCCACTGGTTAATTGTTCTCACTGTCAGGAAGTTTCTCCTTAGTTCTAGGTTGCTTCTCTCCTTGACTAATTTCCACCCGGAAACTAACCCTTTCCAGGTAACCTGGAAATTTTGCCGATTAGCCGTTTGCCCTGGAACAGTTAACAGAAATTCAGATAAACTTTGAAATAATGGAAAATACTTATAGATTGGGTTTTATATTGTGGGAGTGGTTTGCTCTCCAAGCTTGTTTCAACAGAATAGACTAGAACAGGGACCTTGGAGATCCTCTAGTCCAGCCCCCTGCTCAAGCAGGAGGACTTATACCATCTCAGACAGGAGATTGTCCGGTCTCTTTTTAAAAACTTCAGAGTTCACGTGTGTGACGGGTGTAGGCATGCCCAATGATTTTTGTTCCTTCTCAAGAACAATGTGGCTTAAAATCAGGGTTTTTTTTGGTCTTGCCGTTTAACCTGGTATTCTACACTGCATTAAAGTTCGATAAGGGTCAACAACTATCAAGATGGGTTGGATTTAGTTCATTTGCAGCTATGTATGGATTCTGGGCTAGTTCGTTTTTTTTCCCCACCCATCCCTCTGATTCTGCCATTCTGCCTCCTACAGTATTACCTCTTTCAATATCTTGTTTTGTATTTGTCCTCAAGGCTCTAATAAATATGTTTGGATTTGATCTTGTCAACTTGTCAAAAAAAATAAGAAAGAAAATGTAATGTTCCTTCCCTCCAGTGCTGGCTTCTATTAACCACCTGTTGTTCAGGACTGTGCAAAGTTTTGAAAGGTGGCTCAGCCAAGGATTCAGGGGAGCCTCTATCCAAGCCTTAGGGCCTTCTTCAGACCTTCTCGAGAACTTCCGATAGACAGAAGAGGCATCTCTAGATTCCCAAAAGCTTCAGCTGCAAATTTTAATCAGCTATAGAAGCTGCTGGATGGAGCTTCAAGCTGACTTCCAAGGATGTTGTTGTTCTCTAAAATCTCTCTTCAAGGCATAGCTAACCTACCTAGAGCTTCTTTTCAAAAGTGTGTGTGTGTGTGTGTGTGTGTGTGTGTGTCCGAGTCTGCCTGCTCGTGTAAAACCTGCAAGCTTTTCTCCCATATTTTCCAAACTCAGTGCATCGCCATGAAGTTCTCACAGAGACCGTATGTACCCGGTTACCTAGGAAACAGCCATCAAAGAGGATGGGACTGCCTGCCTTTTGAAACTGGAAAATGAGGACCAGCATTTGTTGATCCCCGAGACAGATGTGCCCAGGTGATGCACCCCCCCTTTTTTTGAAGCCGAGAGGGGTGGGGCGGGGAGAAGGAGAGCAATTAGGTTTCAGGGAACTTTCACCAGAAATTTAGTGGCAACGTCTCTCTTTTAAGTCTGGCAGGCTTCCTTCCGTGGCTGGGCTGAAGCAGCAACCCGATCTGCAAACTCCAGGCCAGCTTCAGCAAGCTGCGTTCTTTTCTTTTGCCACTCCACACAGCCACCCACGCAGGTGATTTGTGTGTGTGTGTGTGTGTGTGTGTGTGTGTGTCTGCACCACTCTCTAGAATGACTGGAAATTAGGACAAGTGTCAAATGCTATCTCTATCTCTGGATACTGTAATGGGGACAGAGGAGATGAAACTTGCTTTGTTCCTTCTCTTCCCCACCGGTAGTGTTACGTACTGAGCTTGTGGTACCACACCACGTGAGCCAACGGCTCCCTTGAAACCTAGACAGACCGTCTCCGGCCTGGCAATTGGTCAACCTTGGCAGGAAGCACAGGTTCCATCCTATTGGCTGCTGATAGAAGGTTGGACTATATATATATATAGTGGCTGGGCACGGCCCGGGTTAAGCTCTGTCATAAGCAGTGCTTTTTTTGTAAAAGGAAAAGGTGCCCGAACTCACACATGTCATACAAAGGTGCCGAAACTCCGTTCTGTGCGTTCTATGAGAAAAAAAGCCCTGGTCATAACTAATAAAGGATGTGTTACTTCTCTGAACAACTGTGTGTATTCATTCCGGATCATCAGAGCCCACGACATAACAGGTAGCTCCTGGACAGCTATTCTGCAGGATTGTTCCATATCCCTGGCTCTGTCCGGCGATGCTTTTACTCAAAATCTCACATTCCCTCACATCCCTTGGCATCAGGCATGATGAGCCAAGCATGGAGCTGAGATGTTAAACTTAGCCAAAGGGGAAAAAATGTTTCTCCTTCCTCCCTATCTGGAGAGCCGGTTTGGTCTAGTGCAGGGGTCTTTAAACTTGGCCCTTTGATGACTTGTGGACTTCAACTCCCAGCTGAGGGATTCCACCACCTTGAGGTCCACCCGGAGACTTCAACTGGTGCAGAATGCAGCCGTGCGAGTTGTCTTGGGGGTTTCCCGATACTCCCATGTTACACCTTTGCTCCGCGAGCTGCATTGGCTACCAGTTGCTCTCCAGGTGACGTTCAAGGTGTTAGTGATGACTTACAAAGCCCTTCATGGCATGGGTCCGGATTACCTACGGCAACACCTGCGGCCGGTGTCAACTTCCCTCCGTCCAGTGCGCTCCCACAGAGAGGGCCTCCTCAGGGTGCCGCCGATCAAAGAATGCCGATTGGTGACCCCCAGGGGGAGAGCGTTCTCTGTGGGCGCGCCAGACCTTTGGAACCGCTTACCGGTTGAGCTCCGGACGGCCCCCGACCTTCGCTCCTTCCGGCGTGATCTCAAAACCTTCTTTTTCGAACAAGCTGGCCTGGTCTGACGGGATGGGGTTGGGTTTTTATAAATAGTTTTAATTTTAATATGTATTAATTATTACGGGCATAATGGTTTAATCACTTTTTAATTTTTGTATTCTGTTTTTTATTATGTATTGCCCTGTTCACCGCCCTGAGTCCTTCGGGAGAAGGGCGGTATACAAATTAAATTATTAAATTAAATTAAATTAAGTCTCGCTTTAGCCCTGAAAGCTAGCTGGGTGATTTTGGGCCAGAATCTGTGAATGCTCCAATACTGGACTTTTTTTTAAAGAAGAGACTGGACAGCCATTTGTCTGAAATGGCATAGGGTCCCCTGCTTGAGCAGGGGATTGGACTAGATAGAAGACCTCCAAGGTCCCTTCCAATTCTGTTATTTTGTTATCCGATTAAAAATCAAGATTGCTTGCTTGCTCAGAAGAATTTAGACCCTGTTCTCCAGCAAGAGAGGCACTCAAGAAGTGGCCTCGAGATTAATAATAAAACAAAACAAAAGAAAATCAAGAGATTTCCCGCTCGTAAGCTTACCATCGGAAAAGCAATGACACAGAAACGAAAACAGACAGGGATGGGAAATCTTTGCAAGATTGTCATCCGAGTTTAATTACAGCTGAATCTCACTTAGATGGGCATCTTTTGAGTAAAGCTCGCCGCATTTTACTTGAACTCAGGAGTTTAAAAGCATCCATCACCGAATCTGGTGGACCTTATTCCCAGATTAATATGTGTAGCCTTATTACCTGGTTGATTGGCTCAAAATATGCATGGAAGAGAAATTTTTTTCAGTGTGATAACTCTGCAGAATATAAATAAACAGGCAATCAGGATCTGCCATATCCAGAGAACACAACTATACATCATGTTCACTCCGTGCATTCTGAAATGTGTGACTTTGTCACGGGGAGAGGAGAAACAGGGAGTCCTTGACGTTCAAGCGCAACTGAATCCAGAAATTTCTGTTGCTAAGCAAGACAGTGCTTAAGTGAGTTTTTGCCAGATTTTATGACCTTTCTCACCACGGTTGTTAAGTAAATTGCTGCAGTTGTGAAGTTAGTCACATGGTTGTTAAGTGAATCTGGCTTCCCCATTGACTTTGCTTGTCAGGAGGTTGCAAAAGGGGAGTGTAAAGTCGCGTGCTTCACATAGAGACGGACACAGAGCTGGGGTAAAGATAAGTTTATTCTGAACAGAACGAAGTGGGGAAACAGGGAAGCCTGGCGTCTATTTGTACCTGCCCAGGTGGATGGCATCCAATCAGTTCAAACCTGGGCTTCCTGCCAGTGCAGGTGACAATGGGTGTAGATCCTGGCTTCCCACCAGGCTGACCATGCCTGGGGCTGTCAACAGCTTAAGTCATTAGGCTTATCCTGAGTGAGCAGTCATCGCCCGGAGCTGTCCAGCCCCTCTGCTGATCTGCACCATCAGCCTCCTGCTGTGCTGTCCTTTGTGTATGCTGGGAGGCATACACTGCAGGGAGCACGTGACCTTGGCAGCCGTCATAAATAGGAGTCAGTTGCCAAGCGTCTGAATTTTGACCACGTGACCCTGGGTAGGCTGCAGCAGCCGTACGCGTGAAAAACAGTCCAAAGTCACTTTTTTTTAACGCCGTTGTAACTTTGAAGGGTCGCTAAATGAACTCTTGTTAAGTCAAGGGCTATTTGTACAGAGAACACATCTTTACATCACGTTCCCTTAGTGCATTTTAAAAGGTATGACTTTGTCACTGAAGGAGAAGACGTGCGCATTGGCACCGGGATATAGCTCTTTTGGTGTCGCTTTCCAACACTTGTAAACCTCGACGCAGCTTAAATTCAGCCACAGTATAGAAATGCATAACTGGCTGTATTGTGTGAGACACGTAAAGCAAGACTGTAACATGCTCCATTTGGCTGCTGAATTTTTATTTCTGGGTTTGTACCACATACTGAATTAAAAACTGAGTAAGCTGGATTTCCACCTCAGATGAAGCTACAAAAAAGCTGAATTGAGGTTAACACTCAAGCAAGCATCACATGTTGGCTAATCACAGCCACCAGATCCATAATTGAGCTGATTAAATGCTAATCAGGAGTCCTGAGTTAGTCATCTCACTCAACTAGCGTCTTGCCTAGGTGGAGAACTGTGCTTCACGGTTTCTCTTCTAGAGTAAAAATGAAAAAGGATTTCATTCCACTAATAATTATCTATAATAATAGTGAAATGTTCCGGATGCAATTATTCTCTGGTTAAATGTTCCAGTGTGTCAGTGTCCAATGTTTGAAGGGCACCTGCAAAAGGTGAGGAGGTCAAACTATTTTCCAAAGCACGAAAAAGGCAAGACAAGAAACAATGGCTGGAAACTAACGAAGGAGAGAAAAGCAACCTAAAGGTAAAAGGTAAAGGTAAAGGTTCCCCCACACATGCGTGCTAGTCGTTTCCAACTCTAGGGGCTCATCTCCGTTTCAAGTCCGAGGATGTCTCCGTGGTCATGTGGCCGGCTTGACTAGACGCCAAAGGTGCACAGAACGCTGTTACCTTCCCACCGGAGTGGTCCCTATTTTTCTACTTGCATTTTTTACGTGCTTTCGAAATGCTAGGTTGGCAGAAGCTGGGACGAGTAACAGGTGCTCGCTCTGTTACGCGGCGCTCGGGATTCGACCCGCCAAACTGCCGACCTTCTGATCGACAAGCTCAGCGTCCTAACCCACTGAGCCACACCGCGTCCCTTTCATTAAACTAGACATACCCAATTTCTGCAACCGTTCTTGGTACGTCTTCGCCTCCAGTCCCCTAATCATCTTTGTTGCCCTTCTCTGCACTCTTTTCTAGAGTCTCAACATCTTTTTTGAGATAAGAGAGGGAGGAGTCCCCAGTGGCTTAACCGTCACAGGAAGAAAGTTAGAAAAGATCCCCGCTAATTGATCAGGCAGTTAAAAATAACCGTGGGGAAGTTTGTGCTTGCAAACTTGCAAGATTCTGCTAATGTAGCCTTCCAATAAAGTCGATTTAGCTCAACTGCTCATGTTTCCTCTCTGGTTTACCCAAGAGGGCTGACAACTTAAATATTGCAGCCAAAAAAAAAAAAGGCAATTTTACATCCATTTCCCTCTGGTAAGTATTACATTATTATGTTGATGGGATTTTGTACAAGAAAATGAGACAGACAGATAGAGACTGCACATGATGTCTGCCTCAAAACCATGAATGGGGCCTGGACAATGTTTCTTGGTGGCCAGGGAAAATTATGAACGTTTTAAAATGTTTTTGGAGAAAGGATGGCTACGAATGAAAGGCAGATGATGCAAAGTAGATGAAGACAAAGCTAAGCTTTATTATTATTATTGTTGTTGTTGTTGTTGTTGTTATTATTATTATTATTATTATTATTATTATTATTATTATTATTATTATTATTATTATTATTATTTGGAGAATTGGCTTGTCCAGTGCAGACTGCAGGCTATATTTAAAAATTTAAATTTAAAAATGAACATTTCCTTTTTTTCTTTTAAAAAAGCATTAGAATTGATCTTCAGGATCATTTTTTTTCCACTCTTTTTCCCCCCCTGGTTTTCCCATCTAATTTTTTGAGCATTCTGGTTTGGGGCGGGGATTGTGCGGGAGAGAGAATAATAGTTACGTGAGCTAAATAACAAGCATTCTAACGGGGTGTTATTACTGTTATTGTTAACAGCAATTCTTATAACGATATAAAAATGTTACGTGCTATTATAATATTCATGAAGTGAAGTAGTTGATGTTGAGTGAAGGGTATAGAATTGAAAGGGCAGAGAGGCTTGATTAAATGTAAGTTAATTTAGGTTTAAATTAGGTTTGTGGAGTTGAGGAGGAGGAGGAGGAGGAGGAGGATTGTGGTTCTCTCTGAACTTGGGTGTTTTCTTGCTGACGTTTCATTAGCCAACTAGGTAACCTCTCCAGTGCAAGCAGGAGAAAACGCACTGCCTTCTAGCACTGATGATGTTACCTAGTTGGGTCATGAAATGTCTGCAAAGACACATCCAAGCATCAGAGTACCCTGATAGCTTTTATTTGCACTATCCATTAAACAATCAGGATAAATTTATTTTTGTAAAAGTAGCAAAAAATTTTGTTACATTATGTGTATGTTTTTGCCCACAAATGATTGCCAATAGTTCTTATTGTTAGGGGGATAACTTTGTGTTATTCATTTTATTGATTGTACTTTTTTTTGGTCAATGACCGTATTAAAGATCTGTCCGTCTGGGCAAAATTGATATTCTCAGCTTCAAATATGTGTGTCTATGTGTGCATATCTGTATCTGTATCTGTATCTGTATCTGTATCTATATCTATATCTATATCTATATCTATATCTATATCTATATCTATATCTATATCTATATCTATATCTATATCTATATCTATATCTATATCTATCTATATCTATATCTATATATCTAGGGACGCGGTGGCTCACTGGGTTAGGACGCTGAGCTTGTCGATCAG
The DNA here is from genome assembly GCF_964194415.1 of Vipera berus. Classification (NCBI taxonomy): domain Eukaryota; kingdom Metazoa; phylum Chordata; class Lepidosauria; order Squamata; family Viperidae; genus Vipera; species Vipera berus. The sequence continues at coordinate 7,279,282 of NC_138216.1, forward strand.
AAGGTTGGCAGTTTGGCGGGTCAAATCCCGAGTGCCGCGTAACAGAGTGAGCGCCTGTTACTCGTCCCAGCTTCTGCCAACCTAGCAGTTTGAAAGCACGTAAAAATGCAAGTAGAAAAATAGGGACCACTCCGGTGGGAAGGTAACAGCGTTCCGTGCGCCTTTGGCGTCTAGTCATGCCGGCCACATGACCGCGGAGACATCCTTGGACAAGCGCTGGCTCTTCGGCTTTGAAACGGAGATGAGCACCGGCCCCTAGAGTTGGAAACGACTAGCACACATGTGCGGGGGAACCTTTACCTTTACCTATATATCTATATCTATATCCACACACATACATATGCATACACACACACACACACACGCATACATATGCATACACAACAATCTGTATTCTACAATTCAGGCTGTCTGTAATGGCAACAAAAATAGAAATTTACCATTTTATGATGGCCTGCAAAGTATGGAAAACCTTAATTGAGCATAATCACAATATGTTAGCAGCACATGTTTTATTACTCTAATCTAATGTGATATTTTGAGATTTCCAAAAAGAAAGTACTCCTTCCCCATCCTTTATTCCTTACATTGTGCATCACAGATGTTGCGTTATCCATTTTCACGACTATTTATAGCCACTAGGCCTCCCTTCCCCCCTTTTATGTCTATAAATGGACATGGGGACGCTTATTAGAATGAGATGAGACTTCTCCAGCTGTCATTGGGATAAAACCCCACAATCCATGTTGGCACGGGCAATGGCGTACAAGAATTACAGTGCAAAAACGTCTTGAGAAGCCACAGATATATATATTTTTTATTTAATCTGTTTTAGGGAAATGGAGTTGATCCACCTGGTTCCTGGTTATCCCCTTTGACACTTCCCTTCCACTGTTTCCAGCATTAGCTACTTCTCAAGGGAGCTAGATTTTCACAAAAATGTCTCCCAAATATGATAGTTTAAGTCTGGTCATTTATGTCTTGAATGTTCCCCTAAAGTAACAGGATAACAGGGTTGGAAGGGACCTGGGAGGTCATCTAGTCCAACCCCCTGCTCAGGCAGGAAACCCTATACCGTTCCAGACAAATGGCCGTCCAGTTTCTTCTTAAAAACCTCCAGGGTTGGAGCCATTCACAGCTTCTGGTGGCAGGCTGTTCCACTGGTTAATTGTCCTCACTATCAGGAAATGGTACACGATCTCCTGTTTGAATCCCATCTTTCCATCTCTGTTACTGTTGAATCCCTGAATATCTGTGACAGGGTATCTGGGATGCTGCGTTGGATTTGGCTGATGGATTTGTGTCTGTTGGATTTGGCTGATAGGTCATATCTTCAGCACCCCAGAGCTAGCAGATGCGTTCACACAACAAGCTAATATAGGCTATTTTACTATTTTAATTGGGAATAATTATAGGAAACACGCTGCCTGGTAAGTTACAAGCCAAGCAGAGCAGGATGGAAAAACGAACAGACAATCCAGCTCAAACTTTTAAACTCAGAGTGATATACATATTCACAGCGATGATCTAAGGGGACCAATAGCTTTGTCAGGCAGTGGCTAAGAAGTCCCGAATGAAAGTGTGTGTGTGTTTGTGTGGAGGGGGGGGGAAAATGTGGAGCCCAGCTAAGTATGATTTATTCAAACCGCAACTAAGGTGAACTAGGTCACTATTCCCTTCCCTTCCCTTATTAATTTTTCAGGAAGTACTAAAGACGTCCTCTCTAACTTCTGTTTTATAAGTTGCATTCTTTTTGTTTGGTTGCTGGTTGCTGTTGTATTAAAAGTACACTTCTGGGGGGGGCGTGTTCTATAGTCTGTGGAAGCTACTAAGTCTCTTTGATTGCAGAAAGGGAGGGAGGGAGGGAGGGAGGGAGGGAGGAAGGAAAGAAGGAAGGAAGGAAGGAAGGAAGGAAGGAAGGAAGGAAGGAAGGAAGGAAGGAAGGAAATTTAGCTATAAATATTCAAAGAAGGGAGGGAGGGAGGGAGGGAGGGAGGGAAGAAAGAAAGAAAGAAAGAAAGAAAGAAAGAAAGAAAGAAAGAAAGAAAGAAAGAAAGAAAGAAAGAAAGAAAGAAAGAAAGAGAAAGAAAGGGAGAGGGAGGGAGGGAGGGAGGGAGGAAATTTAGCTATAGATATTCAAAGAAGGGAGGGAGGGAGGAAAGAAAGAGAAAGGAAGAAAGAAAGAAAGAAAGAAAGAAAGAAAGAAAGAAAGAAAGAAAGAAAGAAAGAAAGAAAGAAAGAGGGAGGGAGGGAGGGAGGGAGGAAATTTAGCTATAGATATTCAAAGAAGGGAGGGAGGGAGGGAGGGAAGGAAGGAAGGGACGGAAGGAAGGAAGGAAGGAAGGAAGGAAGAAAGAGAGAGAGAAAGAAAGAAAGAAAGAAAGAAAGAAAGAAAGAAAGAAAGAAAGAAAGAAAGAAAGAAAGAAAGAAGGGAGGGAGGGAGGGAGGGAGGGAGGGAGGGAGGGAGGGAGGGAGGAAGGAAGGAAGGAAGGAAGGAAGGAAGGAAGGAAGGAAGGAAGGAAGGAAGGAAGGAAATTTAGCTATAGATATTCAAAGAAGGGAGGAAGGGAGGGAGGGAAGGAAGAGAGAGAAAGAAAGGAAGGGAGGGAGGGAGGGAGGGAGGGAGGAAATTTAGCTATAGATATTCAAAGAAGGAAGGGAGAGAGGGAGGAAGAAAAGAAAGAAAGAAGAAGGGAGAGAGGGAGGGAGGGAAAGAGGGAGGGAAGAGCTGGACTTGGCATATTATGCTTTTCTTTGCTTCTTTGCACTGTACATTTAGTTGAGAAAACAGAGAACAGGAGCGCCATCATAACTGGGAGGACACACTGTGTTGGGGAAATCTCTTCTAGAAAAATCAAAGCAAGGCAAGCAAATTAGATCAAAACTTTGAGAAGATTGCCAGAACTATAAAAAAAGGGAATAAAAGCTATATCATCTCAGGCTTCAGAACCAGCTGACTTTCTGAAGTCTGATAGTGATTAGTGGAGAGGGGGAGAATGTAGATCTTGCATATTCAACACGCAATGTGGGAGGGAAGGAGAAGAAGAACCACACTTAAACCCAATTGCTCCCTGATGCACACTACTTAAACTAGTTATTACTCATTGCATCACTGCCTGTGGACTTAACTCAACCGACTCCATCGAAACAATAGTACCACTTCATACTGCAAGTTTGACAGTTCTGGTCAACAAGAGACAAAAAAACCCCCCACAATGTTGAGACCTTAGAAGCAGTGCAGAGAAGAATAAAGATGATAAGGGGTCTGGAGGCCACGAATGATTGAGGGAAGTCAAGAATGTCCAGTTTAATGAAGAGTTGGGGTGACCTGACAGCAGTTTTCCAACATTTGAGGAGCTGTCACAGGGAAGAGAGAGCCAAGCTATTCTCCAAAGCGCCTGAGGGCAGGACAAGAAGTAATGGCTGGAGGATTACCAAGCAGAGATCCAAATTAAGGAGAAATTTACTGTGACTGGGAACAATTAACCAGTGGAATGGCTTGCCTCCAAAAGTTGTGGGTGGTTTTCAAAAAGAGAATGGACAGCCCTCTCCGGAATGGTATAGATCTCCTGGTTGAGAAGGGGGTTGAACTAGAAGACCTCCAAGGTCCCTTCCAGCCGTGTTATTTTATGTTGTATATAAATGAATGAATAAATCGAAAATATATTGGTGACTGGTTAGCTGCAGTCAGTTGAAATCATGGTTTTCATCCCCCCCCCTAAAGCCAAAGAGAGGAAAAAAATCCTTCCAAAAGCTTTCATTTTTACTTGAGATAATTTGAGATTCTTTTTTTTTCTTTCCTCCTCTTCCTCCTCCTCCTCCTCCTCCTCCTCCTCCTCCTCCTCCTAACTAAATAAAAAAAACCCCATAACGGAATTTTCTCAGAATATGCTCTGGGACCCTGAGTTGCTGGGTTTGAGCTTCTTGTGAGACAAACAATGGTTTGTTGCAGAAAGCGTTGCTAAGAGGATACAAGGGAATGTCACCTTTTGTGCATCCCTTAACCCCGAAGACAAATATAATTTTTAATCTCTTCAAGGGGGTTCAACTAGGGGAGGGAATCTGACCTCACCTTTAACAAAGACAAGACATTTCGCCAACGTCAAAGGGAAATCCTGCCCTATATATATACATATATAAATAAATGTTTGGTACGCTCTGATGTTGCAGGCAATTATTTTCACAGCCTCGGAAGGAATGATCTCTTCTGCAAAGCTTTGTTCTTTTATCTTTTAGATGTGAGATAGCTTAGCAAGTTGGGAAATGCTAAATGTGAACAGAGGGCAGAGGGAAGCAAAGAGGAAAGTAAAATTTACCACAAAGGCTTTCGAGTTGGAAATAATGAAAAATACGCCAGGGTAAAAAAAAATAATTAAAAAAAATACAACTCATTGACTTTCTGAAGCAAATGGGAAAGCTGATCTGAATGGCCTCTGCATTGATTTTAAACAACCTCAAAGTCTTTGCACAGAAATGGCAATTTTCAGAACCGGTTCAAAAATCCCAAGTTGAATTGCCAAATTTATTTAGTTTCATTGGGTTGTTTCTATCCCCCTTTATTATTTGTATAAATAACTCAAGGCAGCAAACATAATTAATACTCCTTCCTCCTCCTATTTACACTACAAAAACAATTCTGTGAGGTGGGTTGGGCCGTGACTGGTCCAAGGTCATCCAACTGGCTTTCATGCCTAAGGCGGGACTAGAACTCACAGTCTCCTGGTGATTGGCCCATAGTCACCCAGTGGGCTTTCATGCCTAAGGCGGGACTAGAACTCACCATCTCCTGGTGATTGGCCCATAGTCACCCAGCAGTTTTCATGCCTAAGATGAGACATCATCAATCTGTTTATTACAGCCTTAAGGCCAGACACAATCAAAATATATAACAGCAGTAACAATCTTACATCCATATTTATAGGATATAAAACCACCAAAGAATCAGTATAATACAATCCAAAATTCTCAAAATAGAACATCATATTAACTGGTGGGCAGGTTTAGTTAAGAGCAACGCAACTTTACAGACAATACAGGGATGTTACAAAGCGCACCACTGTTGGAAATATCTAGGATGATGATCCAGGCCTACTTTTCCTGTTTGCAATTGGAACTTTTTGACAATTAGACTCTAGGTAGATCATCGTGGAATTGTTCATCTGAAGAATTGTGGACTCTGACCTAAACAGACAACCACATATTAGGACTTTCTTGTCTCTTTCTTTCTGAAAGATTTTTCAGAATTGTTGCTGAAGATAAGGTGCCGGGTTACACACACAACTGTTTAAAACTATACTAAGCCAATAAATGCCCTTTCCTGGATCAACAAGGCCTGCTCACAGCTCCCACGCCCTAGTCATTTCGCACCTTGACTACTGCAAGGCGTTCTACGTGAGGCTGTCCTTGAAAAGTATTCAGAAGCTTCAATTGGCTCAAACTGCAGCCGCCCACATGGTTGTGTGCTAGTCTAGATTTTCACAGTTGTCACTTCGCTTGCAGGAGGTGCATTGGTTGCCAATTTGCTTCCGGGTTTAATTCAGGGTGTTGATTGTCACCTTGAAATCCTTCGTGGCTTGGGGTTATTTGAAGGGCTGTCTTTTCCCAATGTTGACCCATGTCACCCAGAGCAGGAAGGCAGGGGATATGATGGGTCTCTTAAGGAGGTACCTCTAGTTGGACCAAAAAGAAGGGCCTTCTCCGTGGTGGCTTCTCCCCTGGGGAACATCATCCCTTTGGAGATAAGATTGACTCTCACCATGATACTGTTGAAGGAAAAGTCTTCATCATGGTTCAGTCCAAGCTGGGAATAAACAACATGGCGACTGCTTTAGAAAGAAGGTTGCAGTTTGTTGAAGAGGAGAGCCAGACAGGAAGATGGCTCTGGAAGAAAAGAGAGCGAGCACATGTAGAGAGTGGGTTTTTATACCCTCTGGAGCCTTTTGCGTGGAGTTGTTTCCTGTTCCTGTTTGAGGCTTTGTATTTCCTGTGTCCCTTTGGCATCTGTGGATTAATCCTATTATGTCCTGTCTTAGAGTTTGGGTGGGGTATGTAGATTTAAGATGTCTTTGTCTTGTTAATCTTCTAGCTGGGAGCCTCCAACCTTCCTGAATGGATTATTTACATCTGCATTTCTACAGAGCTGGTTTCTGCTTGGGAGAAGACGACCTGGGGCTATTAAGAAAAACTGGGCATGCTTTTCTGCCTCTTGAAGATCCTTTGAGGAAATATAATATTTTGCCCTTTTAATATTTCCTTCTCTTGTGGGGGGGGGGCTGACTTCCCACAATACACTTTCAAAAGGCCCTGAAGATTGGTTTGACCAGCCGGCTTGGGGACCCCAGGGTGATACAGGGCCTAACAAGAGATTAGTTTAAACGTTGTCTCTGGTGCGTGTGTGTGAAGGTTTACTGGGTTTCGTGTTTGGGGTTTTACTCCTATAAGTCACCAGGAGTCACCGTGAGTGAGTTGGGCGACCGTAGAAATTTTCTTAATAAAGAAATAAAATAAATGAGACATCCAGCAAAGCACTGAAATAATACCTCGCTGTTTCCTTCTCCCTTCTCCACGCTGAATGCTGACAGCGTTGCTGAGGCTTAATTACAGGTGACAGAACTGGTTGTTTATCATTACTAAATGCATCCATCTTGGGGGGTTTTTCCCCCCATAAGGAACAGGAAACTGAAATGTAGTTAATGACATTGTTGCTTCGAAGGTGCTAGGATGATTTATTGTTCCCAGGGAGAAATTATTTATGGAGGCTGCTGCTTGATGGAGGGAAAGTGACTCTTGACTGTGGGTGAATTATGGCCTCGCTTTGACCAGAGAACATCTTAAGTGTTTGTTTTTAAAATGTATATTTACAGTTGACAGGTTTGAGCCCAGATGGAAACAAGAGGTAGGAACAGATAGCCTTTATAATCAGCTAATTGAATCTGGATTGGTTTGGAACAAGTCCTGGTTCTGTTCTGAGATTTGGGGTCATTTTTTTTAAAGAAAAAAAAACATAGCCAAAAAGTTGGAAGCCTGACGCTACCAGGAAGATAAAATGAAGATGGTTCAAAAGCCATTTGTTACGAAGGGCCTCTAAATGTAAAGCTATTGTGGTGGGACACAACACTCTTTTATTATTTTCTTATAGACTAAAAGGAGCATTAGTTGCACATTTGGGTTAGGTTAGGGAGTTACCTAGCAGAGGTACTCCTTGTTGAACTGGTGTATAGATTAGTGTCGAGGTGGTATATTTGAAAATCAGTGTTAGTCGGTGATTGGGTCACACTTCATGTTAAACCATGACTTACTTTAACCACGATTTACCGATTGGATAAAAAAAATGTTACATTCATAAAAGACATTAAGGCATAAACAGGTAGTCGTCAACTTGCAAGTGAAATTAGCCACCAAGAACACTCTCACCAAGTGTTTAAGCCACCTGAATATAAACAGAGAGCTATCTCCACTCCTTTCTAGCACTGATGATGTTACCTAATTGGGTAATGAAACGTCTGCAAAAAAATCAAATCAAGCTCAGAGAGCACCAAGGACCTGACAATTGTCGTCGTCGTCGTCGTCCCCCTCCTCCTCCTCCTCCTCCTCCTCCTCCCTCTCTCCCTCCCAGCACTGATGATGTTACCTAGTTGGGTAATGAAAAGTCTGAAAAAAAAAGAAATCAAGCTCAGAGAGCACCAAGGACCTGACAATTGTCCTCCTCCTCCTCCTCCTCCTCCTCCTCCTCCCTCTCTCCCTCCCTCTCTCCCTCCCAGCACTGATGATGTTACCTAGTTGGGTAATGAAAAGTCTGAAAAAAAAGAAATCAAGCTCAGAGAGCACCAAGGACCTGACAATTGTCGTCCTCCTCCTCCTCCTCCTCCTCCTCCTCCTCCTCCTCCTCCTCCTCCTCCTCCTCCTCCCTCTCTCCCTCCCTCTCTCCCTCCCAGCACTGATGATGTTACCTAGTTGGGTAATGAAAAGTCTGAAAAAAAAGAAATCAAGCTCAGAGAGCACCAAGGACCTGACAATTGTCGTCGTCGTCGTCGTCCCCCTCCTCCTCCTCCTCCTCCTCCTCCTCCCTCTCTCCCTCCCAGCACTGATGATGTTACCTAGTTGGGTAATGAAAAGTCTGAAAAAAAAAGAAATCAAGCTCAGAGAGCACCAAGGACCTGACAATTGTCCTCCTCCTCCTCCTCCTCCTCCTCCTCCTCCCTCTCTCCCTCCCTCTCTCCCTCCCAGCACTGATGATGTTACCTAGTTGGGTAATGAAAAGTCTGAAAAAAAAGAAATCAAGCTCAGAGAGCACCAAGGACCTGACAATTGTCGTCCTCCTCCTCCTCCTCCTCCTCCTCCTCCTCCTCCTCCTCCTCCTCCTCCTCCCTCTCTCCCTCCCTCTCTCCCTCCCAGCACTGATGATGTTACCTAGTTGGGTAATGAAAAGTCTGAAAAAAAAAGAAATCAAGCTCAGAGAGCACCAAGGACCTGACAATTGTCCTCCTCCTCCTCCTCCTCCTCCTCCTCCTCCTCCTCCTCCCTCTCTCCCTCCCTCTCTCCCTCCCAGCACTGATGATGTTACCTAGTTGGGTAATGAAAAGTCTGAAAAAAAACCGAAATCAAGCTCAGAGAGCACCAAGGACCTGACAATTGTCCTCCTCCTCCTCCTCCTCCTCCTCCTCCTCCTCCTCCTCCTCCTCCTCCTCTCCTCCTCCTCCCTCTCTCCCTCCCTCTCTCCCTCCCAGCACTGATGATGTTACCTAGTTGGGTAATGAAACGTCTGAAAAAAAATCAAATCAAGCTCAGAGAACACCAAGGACCTGACAGTTGTCCTCCTCCTTCTCCTCCTCCTCAACCCCCCCTCCTCCTCCTCCTGGGTAATGAAACGTCTGCAAGAGAATAGAGAGCACTAAGGACCCCACAGTCCTCTTCCTCCTCCTCCTCCTCCTCCTCTAACCCCACTCCTTTCTAGCACTGATGATGTTACCTAGCTGGGTAATGAAATGTCTGTAAACAAACTACTAAGCTCAGAGAGCATCAAGGACCCCACAATCCTCCTCTTCCCATCATTCTCTTTCTTCTCCACTCTGTAAACCCCCCTCCCTTCTAGCATTGATGATGTTACCTAATTGGGTAAGGAAACATCTGCAAAAAAATCACCAAGCACCTCCCAGTTCGTTGTAAAGCTCAGATTTCAGGATCCTTCGTTGTCTGGTAGTGCTCGTTAAATCAATGGTTCAGAATCATGTTGATCAGGATCGTGCTGTGGTCAACAATGGGATCTACTGGATTCTCAGTGGCCCCAATCCGTTCCCCCATGCTTCTATCATGGGAAAACCTCTGCTTCCATTTCCATGCTGTAGCAAAGGGGCAATCAGACATTCAGCTGTACCCACACGGTGTGTGCGTCTGTGTGTGTGTGTGTGTGTGTGCCGAGGGGAGGGGCATCTTTCAGGTGCCTCTGTGATCCTAAAAGGTACCCAATTCTTGCTGAAATACAGTTAAGCTCTGTAGTTCGTTCTCTTACAAAAGAGCTTAATGTAGTAAAATATTTGCATATTTAACCACATCAAAGGGGCTTTCCAAAACTTCAAAGGATAGCTTCCAAAGGCTTTTTTTTCAGGATTTATGCTCTGCAGACCTGTTTCAGAAGGTACACATCCTCAAGCACGCATGCACAAACACACACACACACAAACACACACACACGGCCTGACACCATGCTTCGCTGAAGTATTGATGCTTTAATGAGTCCCCTGCCCCCACATCCGCAGTTCCTTAATCTGACGTGACTACAACATTTCACATGGATAAACCAGGATAGACTATAATTATAAAACCTCTGTAGCGCAGAACAATCCTCCCCTTCCTCTTTGCCTTAATAACGTAGCAACCAAGTTGTGGCAATTAAGGAACCTAGCAGAGAAGAATGGAGAATGAGGACCCTTCTAACAACTACCATTCATTTTTTTCTCTCCACATCCCCCACTCCACTCCTTCCCATCTTTAGCGGTTGACTCCTTAATGGATTAAACCAATTCATTCAAACTAAAAACGTATATATCTCTATCTCTATCTCTATCATCTATCTATCTATCTATCTATCTATCTATCTATCTATCTATCTATCTATCTATCTATCTATCTATCTATCTATCTATCTATCTATCTATCTATCTATCTGCTGTCCTTATTGGGCAGGGTTTTCCATGGCTATAGCATCTTTTAATGTGCATACAAGTAGACCTTGAATTATGATCACAAGTGAGCCCAAAATTTCTGTTGCTCAGTGAGAAAGGTGATAAGTGAGTTTTGCAATATTAACTGTCTGAATTTTGATCCTGTGAAAACGGGTCATAAGTCATTTTTTTTCAGCGCTGTTGTAACTTCAAATGGTTACTAAATGAATGGTTGTAAGTCAAGCATTGCCTGTCATGATTTTCAGTGACACGTAGCACTGGAGGCACCCTGGATAGGAGCTAAAGTTATACATTTACATTTGCATCATCCCTGCCGCCACCTTTTTTTACTAAAGCTGAGCAAAAATGGCCAACCTCGTTTCTTTATTCCAAGGGTATTTGCACTCTCCAGGTAGCCTGAAATTATTTCAATTTCTGGAGGCTGAATGGGATTATGGCAGCAACATAATGTGCCAGCAATCATGCTGTCTTATGCTGGTCTATAAGTCCATAAGTATAATTAAGATCGAGAGAGACGAGAGAGAGAGAGAGAGAGAGAGAGAGAGAGAGAGAGAGAGAGAGAGAGAGAGAGAGAGGGAGGGAGGGAGGGAGGGAGGGAGGGAGGGAGGGAAAGAGAGAGAGAGGGAGAGGGAGAGGGAGAGAGAGAGAGAAAACATGATCTATTAATCATCCATCTCTGTGTGTGTGTGTGTGTGTGTGTGTTTGTGTGTGTGTGTGTATGTGTATGTATAGGTATAGGTATAGGTATAGGTATAGGTATATAATCTAGCTAGCTACTTCCATACATCAAGCCATCGTCTAGCTATACATAGGACTGGAAGACACCAAGGTAGGAGTCCTTATCCTACAGGTAATCTTCGACTTAAGACTACAATTGAGTCCAATATTTCTTTTGTTAAGTGAAACATTTGTTAAGTAAGGTTTGCCCCATTTTATGACTTTTTTGCCACAGTTGTGAAGTGAATCTGGCTTGGCCCATTGACTTCACAGTTGTGAAGTGATCTGGCTTGTCACAGAAGGGGATCGCGTGACCCCAGGACACTGCAACCGTCATAAATATGAGTCGGTTGCCAGTGTCTGAATTTTGATCACATGACCATGGTGTTGCTACAATGGTCATAAGTGGGGGGAAAGGGTCGTAAGTCACCTTTTCCAATCCCGCTGTAACTTCGAACAGTCACTGAATTAACTGTCGTATGTTGAGGGCTACCTGTATTCCAGTCAAGTGGTTGTTTACAACGATCCAGTTGAATCTCACACTCATTTGCCCACTAGGAATCAGATTATGAGATATTCTTACTTAATGGTGAGAGAGACAGTTTGGCGTAGGGATTAAGGCACCAGCCTATAAAGTGGGAGTTCTAGTCCTATAAAACTAGTGGGTTCTACTTTTGTCTTAGACAGAACGTACAAGCCAGCTGGGTGGCTTTGGGCCAGTCCCCCCTCTGAATGTTTGCCCTAGGAAAGAGGCACAGGCAAACCACTTCCAAAATCTTGCCAAAATAACTGCGCGGTTTGCAGTTGCCAGGAATGACACTGACAAGGATGCGCACACTAATGAACGGTTATCCGACCCAGATTTCAGAAGGAGCTAACTGCTCTTCTTCCAAGATAATAATAATAATAATAATAATAATAATAATAATAATAATAATAATAATAATAATAATAAGAAGAAGAAGAAGAAGAAGAAGAAGAAGAAGAAGAAGAAGAAGAAGAAGAAGAAGAAGAAGTAGTTGGAAGGTACCTTGGAGGTCATCTAGTCCAACCCCCTGCTAAGGCAGGAAACCCTATACCATTTCAGACAAATGGCTTTCCAGTCTCTTCTTAGAAACTTCCAGTGTTGGAGCATTCACCACTTCTGGAGGCAGGTTGTTCCACTGGTTAGTTGTTCTAACTGTCAGGAAGTTTCTCCTTAGTTCTAGGTTGCTTCTCTCCTTGACTAGTTTCCATCCGTTGCTTCTTGTCCTGCTTTCAGGGGCTTTGGAGAATAGCTTGACTCCCTCTTCCTTGGGGCAGCCCCTGAGATATTGGAACACTGCTATCATGTCACCCCTCACCCTTCTCTTCATTAAACTACACATGCCCAATTCCAACAACGGTTCCCTATATGTTTTAGCCTCCAGTCCCCCAATCATCTTTGTTGCTCTTCTCTGCACTCTTTCTAGAGTCTCGACATCTTTTTTACATCGTGGTGACCAAAACTGGATGCAGTATTCCAAGTGTGGCCTTACCAAAGCATTGTAAAGTGGTATTAGTACTTCACGTGATCTTGATTCTATCCCTCTGTTAATGCAGCCTAGCACTGTGTTGGCTTTTTTGGCAGCTGCAGCACACGGCTGGCTCATATTGAAGTGATCGTCCACTAGGACTCCGAGATCCCTCTCACAGTTACTACTATCGAGCAAGGTACCACCTATACTATACCTGTGCATTTGATTTTTCCCGCCTAAATGTAGAACCTTACTTTTTTCACCATTGAATTTCATTTTGTTAGATAATGATCTTTTCATGCACATTTAAAAATATTTCCCATTTCTGCCCGGATGAAACCACCGCGCTATTGGAGAGATTCACAGCTGATGATGGAACATGAACGAGATCGGAAAGAGATCTGTAACCGCGTAAGCTCCAGGCGTTTCATTTCAGATCTGGGACTGTTTTGGGTTGGGACATTGCTTGGGTCTCTTCTTCACCCCCTCCTGCCCTATCCTTCTCCCTCGTTCCTTGCCAGCTGACTTTGAAAGAGCCTATTTCTGAGGAGACACAGAGTGCTAAGCTGTGCCCTCTGAAAAAAGGTTTTCTAAGAAAGGCATTTATTTACAAGAACACAGTGCCACCCTGGGCCACAGCTGCGGCAGATGTACCGACTAACAGCTTGGCATAAACTAATGGGAGTTCAGCTGGCAGTTCGGTTGCGAGGAAAAAAAAATTCCAAGAAGGAAATTCACCCAAGGACATCTTGGCAGATGATGCAGAGAGGAAGTCAAAGCAGAGGTGACTCTAAGAAGCCCATCCAGGACCATGTTTTTGAAAAAAATCACAGTCTTAGGACGAAGCAGTGGGTGGAAATAGTAAAGGGGATTCTAGGATTCAGCCTGAAGATTAATTTGGAATGCCACCCGTTCGAATCTCTGGACTGAGTCAGTCACATAGTCAAGCAGAATCAGATACTCTTTGGGCAGGGATCCAACGACTTTTTTCTCAACAGAATAAGAAAAACCGAAGCACATCTAAGGTCAGGTGCAAAGGAGCAGCCCCATACATTAAGCTCCAGTTAAACTGATTTATTTCTTTAGAGCAAAAGGCTTATATACCGCTTCACAGTGCTTTACAGCCCTCCCTAAGCAGTTTACAGAGTCAGCCTATCGCCTCCAACAATCTGGGTCCTCATTTTAACGACCTCAGTGGGATGGAAGCCTGAGTCACACACTAAGCACACATTTAAACATACACCCTTTCGTATAAGTAAATATAAATATTAAACACTGTCCATCTTGAATGCATGGACAGTGTTTAATATAGGAGGATCTGGACAGACTCGAACACTGGGCGCTATCTAACAAAATGAAATTCAATTGTGAAAAAAGTAAGGTTCTACATTTAGGCAGGAAAAATCAAATGCACCGGTATAGCATAGGTGGTACCTTGCTCGATAGTAGTAACTGTGAGAGAGATCTCAGAGTCCTAGTGGACAATCACGTAAATATGAGCCAGCAGTGTGCTGCAGCTGCCAAAAAAGCCAACACAGAGCTAGGCTGCATTAACAGAGGGATAGAATCAAGATCACGTGAAGTACTAATACCACTTTACAATGCTTTGGTAAGGCCACACTTGGAATACTGCATCCAGTTTGGGTGTCACAATGTAAAAAAGATGTCGAGACTCTAGAAAGGGTACAGAGAAAAGCAACAAAGATGATTGGGGGACTGGAGGCTAAAACATATAGGGAACGGTTGCTGGAATTGGGTATCTGTAGTTTAACGAAGAGAAGGGTGAGGGGTGACATGATAGCAGTGACCCAATATCTCAGGGGCTGCCCCAAAGAAGAGGGAGTCAAGCTATTCTCCAAAGCACCTGAAAGCAGGACAGGAAGCAACGGATGGAAACTAGTCAAGGAGAGAAGCAACCTAGAACTAAGGAGAAACTTCCTGACAGTTAGAACAACTAACCAGTGGAACAACCTGCCTCCAGAAGTGGTGAATGCTCCAACACTGGAAGTTTCTAAGAACAGACTGGCCAGCCATTTGTCTGAAATGGTATAGGGTTTCCTGCCTGAGCAGTGGGTTGGACTAGATGACCTCCAAGGTCCCCTCCAACATTATTATTATTATTATTATTATTATTATTATTATTATTATTATTATTATTATTATTATTATTATTATTATTATTATTATTATTGGAAAGAGGAAGCTTGAGAGTTCACAAGGTTAATACCGTACGGCACAAAACTGTGGCTGAATCTGGATGTTCTGCTGATCCATGGGGAGGCTGTAGGCTGCTGACCCACGGGGAGAAGGCATTACAACACAGGGAGGACGTTCATAGGTCTGCTTGGCTACTTCATCACTATATAAATGCAAGAAGGCACCTCTCAATCCTAGACATTTTTCTAGAATCCTCGTCAACGAGTTACTTAGGTACTGGGACCAGGTACAGGTTAGGGTTAGTCCCCTGACTTACAACTGATTTAACGAACACTACCAGACAACTGCTAAAGTTTCAACAGCACTGGGAAAAAAATGACGCGCTTAGCAACATTTTGCTTAGCAACAAAATGTTGAGGTCAATTGCGGTCATACGTTGAGGACAACCTGTATTTCCTACTGGAAATGCTGGTGGGAAGTCACTTAAAGGTGCCTAAAATGCTGCAATCATTTCTTGATAATGCTGGTGAAAGACAAGAATGCACATTTTTATTTTATTTTATTTTAATTCCATTTATATCCCGCCCTTCTCCGAAGACTCAGGGCGGCTTACAAGCTTAGCAGTAACATGAACAAGTTCCACCCTCCCTTTTAGAAAAATGGACCTTTTTTTTTTCCTTCTTCTTCTGTGGGTCCTGGGCCAAGATATAAAGATCTTCTGCTCTGTTCGTTTTAATCTCCCCTCCCAACCATTCTTTCTATCTTCTATCTGAGCTGGGTCTTCCAAAGATGCCTTTTTAAAAAGTCTTTATTGATTATGGATTAGCCCTTGGGCCATATCAAAGTGCAAAGTTCCAGCAACAAATTGTTACTAAAATTTGATAAAGGCAATTTAAAATGGAATTCGATAGAATGCAATTTAAAATGGAATTTGATAGAATACAATTTAAAATGGAATTTGATAGAATACAATTTAAAATGGAATTTGATAGAATACAATTTAAAATGCAATTAAAATAAAATACAATTTAAGATGAAATAGTAATAAAATACAATCTAAAATGAAATTGTAATAATGTACAATAATTTAAGAGATAGATAAAATATGATAACATTACATTTTGGAGTCGCCCTTGCAATCTACCCCAATCAGTCCCACCTATGCAGATCTCAACCGGATCATTTTGTTTAAGTACCGTGCTACGTTAAATGTTATTTTCAAGTTCTGGCTGGACATAAGGTAAGTTATTTTGATATGGGGATCCCAATGGGTCATTCGTTTGGTATATATTTATTTATTTTAATTCCATTTATATCCCGCCCTTCTCCGAAGACTCAGGGCGGCTTACAAGCTTAGCAGTGGGCTAAGCTATAGACCAAGATACCTGCCCAAGATTCCTTGAAGTTTGGCTTGGGGCAAAATTCAGAGGTAGATCTCCGTTGCAAGCGTCAATCACGTGGATGGCAGGTCCTTCTTCTGCAAAAGAAACTGTTGACTATATCGTTGATTTCTCTGTGAGATGCTTCTTTCTCTTGAGCTTAGAAACATGAATCCACAAGAACTTGGCCTCTGGGCTGCTATGTGCACCATTTCCTTTGGGCCTCTGAGGGACCGGTTCAATGCCTTTGCCAAATTACCTGCTGGGTAAATCAGATTTTTCAAATTAAAAGCCCACTGCTTGCTGGTATGGTTCTAATATCAATGACAGAGGAGACTCTAAAGACACCCAGCAAGGTCTTGTATTTATGATTAAGCGACCTCAAGGCCGGTGAGTTATGTTGTACGAAAAAGAAGACCCACAAGGTCCCAAAGCTGCTTTTTCAAGAGGCAACTGGTCTTTTCTTGTTTTTCTTCATTTCTCATGGCTTCTAACGCTGTTATTCTGGGAAGGGAGGGAGGGAGGGAGGGAGGGAGGGAGGAAGGAAGGAAGGAAGGAAGGAAGGAAGGAAGGAAGGAAGGAAGGAAGGAAGGAAGGAATTTAGCTAGAAGGAAGGAAGGGGTTTAGTTATATGCATTCAAGGAAGGAAGGAAGGAAGGAAGGAAGGAAGGAAGGAAGGAAGGAAAGAAGGAAGGAAGGAGGAAGGAAGGGGTTTAGTTATATGGATTCAAAGAAGGAAGGAAGGAATTAATTTAGCTAGAAGGAAGGAAGGGGTTTAGTTATATGCATTCAAGGAAGGAAGGAAGGAAGGAAGGAAGGAAGGAAGGAAGGAAGGAAGGAAGGAAGGAAGGAAGGAAGGAAGGAAGGAAGGGCAATAGCAATAGCACTTAGACTTATATACCGCTTCACAGTGTGTTACAGCCCTCTCTAAGTGGAAATGTCATAACATTGGAAATAAACAGTGGAATAAAAAAGTGGAAATAACAGTGGGGAAAATATGAAATTTCCTAACAGTGAGAACAATGAACCAGTGGAACGGCTTCCCTCCAGAAATTGTGGGTGCTCCATCACTGGAGGTTTTCAAGAAGAAATTGGACAGGCATTTGTCTGGAATGGTATACGGTCTCTTGCGCGAGCAGCGGGTTGGACTAAATGACCTCCAAAGTACCTTCTAACTGCTATTCTGGGAAGAAGCTTCTTTAGTTCTTTAACCCAGAACTGAAGAAGCTTCTTGAATGAGAAGTGAAATGTTTTCAAGGAGAAAAAAACAAACAAACCAAGAAAAGTTCAATTGCCTTTTGGAAAAAGTACCTTTGGGACAACTGTGACCTGCATGCCTGAAATCCCCCTAGGCACAAAGACCCACAATATCATTTTTGGGGGGGAAAAAGAGGAAGAGATGCAGAGGGCGGGATACGATTTCCATTGTATTTTGTAAAAGGCAGTACTAACTTCCATTCCTTGTGATCAGCTCGGCTCGTTTAAGGGAGTGGGGATGGGATACAAAACATGGCATGGTTTTATTTTTTTAAAAAAATTATTTCCATTTATATCCCGCCCTTCTCCGAAGACTCAGGGCGGCTTACAAGCTTAGCAGTAGCCTTCATTCTATGTATATGCCTGCTTATTAGGGCTTTCATACACCCCCCCAAGCGGCATTATTACAAAGTCAGCTTAATTGCCCCCAACAATCTGGGTCCTCATTTTACCTACCTCGGTGTCAGAATCCATTTATATCACATTTCATAAATGTATAGGTAGAACATTGGGCTTATTCTGGGGATTCTGCCATCTCTCCGAGGGGGGGGGGAGAGGATGGTTACTTAAGGCGATCTTCAAACAACAGGGAACGTTTGAACTGGGGGAGGGAGGGGGAGAGACAGATCTGGATCGCATCTTCATTTACAACTGAAAAGGAAAGCAATAACCATAAAACCAAGGAGAGTTCCCTTTCCCACGGAAGGGCCTGACACCTAAGCAAATGATGGGAGCCTGACCAAATGGATGAGGGGAGGGGGCTGAAATGGGAATGCTTTATATAGGATTGAAATGTAACTTTGTTAGATTCCGTCTTGTATTGCCACAATCGATTCCATCCTAGTAAACATTTTCCTTTTGGACTAAACTTGCATCCAAGAGTTCTTATTTCCTAAGATGTGGATTGAGGTGGGTCCTGACAGTAGACGGAATCGGAAGGATGGAAGGCTGAGTCAACCTTGAGCCTGGTGGGATGCGAACCTGCACTAATTGCAGGCAGCTGGTGTTACTTAAGGAGGCATTAGCCCACTGCTCCACCAAGGCTCTTATGGGCAGTTGATTATGGTTTATTTAATAAAACACGGCTATCAATCCGTGGCTTGGCAGGGCAGTATGGGTAATTAAAATAGAACACAGCTTGTCGTTATTTGCTCTGGATTACATCTGTGCTGTCAGCAAATAAACCCCCTCTGTGTTTATGCCAATGCAAGAGTGAAAGGTTTCTGCTTTAGGGCAACAGTGGCAAGAGATCCAAAGCCCTGTTTTCACTTGAGGCTGTAAAAACCTCAGGTGAAAAACAAACGGTTTGCAAGGAAGGGTATAGAAATTGTAGAAATGGGGCGATTTAGCCATTCGAAGGAGAGGGAAATTGGGGGGGAAATAACGCTCGGTCCGGTGATCTTTAAAAGGCCTGTGATTATAGCTATTATGTACTTAAATTAGGCATGCTGTACATGTGTATGAGCTCTTAATTCAATGAATTAAATTCTCTGGCCATCTGGGAAGTCAGTCAAGGTGGATTTATTCTGAGCAATTTGCTTTTAAAAGACGGAGGCTGACCCAATCCCCCAGACCGGCTGCAATTCGTTTGCGTACTTCAAAGTTACAGTTTAGCCTCGGATCTTGGCAGGGAGACTTTGTTTGCTGTATCTTTCAGGCTTCCATCGGCATACTTTTTTTTGACGTGCAAGATTGAGGTCAGCCTCCCAAATAGATCAGATGAGGCCAGATGAGCTGTTTCTATTTTATTCAAAGGCTACATTAGCAGAACCTTGCAAGTCTAAAAGTGCAAATCTCTCTCTTTTTTTTTCCCTACCACCTACCATGTTTCCCCGAAAAGAAGACCGGGTTTTATATTAATTTTTGCTTCAAAAGACACATTAAGGCTGATTTTCAGGGAAATACGGTACTAAATGCGTTCATCTGGCTGACGATCTTCACTGGGGCTAATTTGTGGGGTGGGGCTTATATTATAGGGCTTATTTTCCAGTTGGGTCTTATTTTGGGGGAAACACGGTAGTTTGGGTGGATCCTGTAATGTATCGGGCCTTTTTTTAACTTGAGTGTACCACGTGGGTTTGAACGCTGGAAGAGTGCTGAAGCAAGGAGCTGGCTAATGGCCGCCAGCTCCCCAGACAGTCCATCTCCAGGACTGCCATTGGTTGGCTCTAGGGCGGCAATAGGTTGCTTTAAACCAGGGGTAGGCAACCTAAGGGATGCGGTGGCTCAGTGGGTTAGGACGCTGAGCTTGTTGATCAGAAGGTTGGCAGTTTGGCGGGTCGAATCCCGAGTGCCTCGTAGCAGAGTGAGCGCCTGTTACTCGTCCCAGCTTCTGCCAACCTAGCAGTTCGAAAGCACATAAAAATGGAAGTAGAAAAATAGGGACCACTACGGTGGGAAGGTAACAGCGTTCCGTGCGCCTTTGGCGTCTAGTCATGCCGGCCACAAGACCACGGAGACGTCCTCGGACAAGCGCTGGCTCTTCGACTTTGAAACGGAGATGAGCACCAGCCCCTAGAGTCGGAAACGACTAGCACGCATGTGCGGGGGAACCTTTACCTTTACCTTTACCTAGGCAACCTTGGCTCTTTTATGACTTGCGGTCTTCAACTCCCAGAATTCCTGTCAGCATAGCTGACTCAGGAATTCTGGGAGTTGAAGTCCACAAGTCATAAAAGAGCCAAGGTTGCCTACCCCTGCTTTAAACCTATTGGCCGCCGCCTAGAGGCCAGAGTATAAATAGCTGCCTTGCAGCTCTGTTTCTCAGTTCAGTTCCTGCATTTCAATAAAAGCATGTTTCTGCCTGAACTCACTCACCTCGTCTCTTGCTTCAAGAAAAGAACCCAGTACACAACAGATACTTCCTAAGCTTCTTTCCTCTGTCTGTTACTCTGCTGAGGGCTCCTTGCCCTTTTATCGGATCCTCCCCCATGCAGCGTCTCTTCCTCCTCCCGTTCCATTACAGTCAATGCCACGGAAGGTGGCAGGCACGTAGAGGCTTCCAGGAATGTTTTATTGTTGTAAGGTAGAATAACCAAATCTTGGAAGCCTGCTCAGGCTTCTCTTTGTCCCACCGTGTGCCAAATAGAATCAAGCAGGTCTTACTTATCGTTACTTTCTCACCCTTTCTTCTTTCCTAGTACCATGTCATCCCTTCTGCTGGTCCCCACAAATCCTTTCATCGTTTCCATGACTTCCACGTTCCTAAAAAAACAGGTCTATTTTATAAAGTCCAGCGATGTGTGAGAAATGCGGATGAAAAAGAGAGCAATTTTGGCAGCCAGTGTGTCCCCACAAAATGTTTTCCACCTCCAGCGAGTAAAATTTGTGGTGGGGCAAAATGGATGGGAACCAGGGGTGGTCCAGGGAAAGATCAAATCAAAGTGGTTGCTTTTACTGGCTTTTTACATACTTTTTAATGAGTATTTTATATACAAGAGGAGTAGGGCTTCAGTCCTGTGACGGTGGCCACCATCTTGACTTCTTCTGCCTCTCTTGTGGCCAATAAATAAATAAACACTGAGTCAAAAAAAATACTTTGGAAAGTCTCACCGGTTTATAGTTAAGTAAGTCTCTTGAAGGGACGCGGTGTCTCAGTGGGTTAGGATGCTGAGCTTGTCGATCGGAAGGTCGGCAGTTTGGCGGGTTGAATCCCGAGTGCCGTGTAACAGAGTGAGCGCCTGTTACCCATCCCAGCTTCTGCCAACCTAGCAGTTCGAAAGCACGTGAAAAATGCAAGTAGAAAAATAGAGACCACCACGGTGGGAAGGTAACAGCGTTCCGTGCGCCTTTGGCGTCTAGTCATGCCGGGCACATGACCACGGAGACGTCCTCGGACAAGCGCTGGCTCTTCGGCTTTGAAACGGAGATGAGCACCGGCCCCTAGAGTCGGAAATGACTAGCACGCATGTGCGGGGGAACCTTTACCTTTACCTTTCAGTCTCTTGAGCACTTCAGCTGAAAAGTTCTTGGAGTTACCTTTCTGCTGTGTTTCCAAATATTATTTGCAGCCACTTAAATATCATTGCTTTTGGAACTCATCCAGGGAAAGAGAGAAGAAGAGAAAGAACGAAGCCTTGAAAAGCTGCACAGCAGGAAGTTTCCGCAGGCAGTTCAGTTGCTCCAGGCTTTCATTTCATTTTCTTTTTCAAAACACACACCTGATTCCCCAATAATCTTGGCCAATAATGGGAAGCCAAGCTGTGGATATTTGATGCAGAGTATTTCTCCACAGCCTATTCAGAGTCGTGCGCTATTTCTGCTTTAACATTCATCTTCTGCTTCTCAGTCCTGGGAGAAGTTCCCTGTTGAATGACAACTCATCTCTTCATCATCAGAACAAGGAAAACAAAGTGGTCAGGAAGGAAGGAAGGAAAAGGGTTCACCAAGAAGGAGCAGATCCTTCCACTCCTTTTGGTTTTGATGTCACCTACTGCTTGCGTTTGCTTGGCTGCCTAAGCAGCTCCCAAGAGATAATAGCATTAGCAGAATAGCAGAATAACAGAGTTGGAAGGGACCTTGGAGGTCTTCTAGTCCAACCCCCAGCTCAGGCAGGAAGCCCTATAGTACCATTTCAGAAATAGCAATAACACTTATATTATTATTATTATTATTATTATTATTATTATTATTATTATTATTATTATTATTATTATTATTATTATTATTATTATTATTATTATTAATAATAATAATAATAATAATAATAATAATAATAATAATAATAATAATAATAATAAGAAGAAGAAGAAGAAGAAGAAGAAGAAGAAGAAGTTGGAAGGGACCTTGGAGGTCATCTAGTCCAACCCCCAGCTCAGGCAGGAAGCCCTATAGTACCATTTCAGAAATAGCAATAACATTTTAATAATAATAATAATAATAATAATAATAATAATAATAATAATAATAATAATAATAATAATAAGAAGAAGAAGAAGAAGAAGAAGAAGAAGAAGAAGAAGAAGAAGAAGAAGAAGAAGAAGAAGAAGATGTTGTTGAAAGGGACCTTGGAGGTCATCTAGTCCACCCCCTGATCAGGCAGGAAACCCTATACCCTTTCAGGCAAATGGCTGTCCAGTCTCTTCTTAAAAACTTCCAGCGTTGGAGCATTCACAGATTCTGGAGGCAGGTTGTTCCACTGATTAATTGTTCTAACTGTCAGGAAGTTTCTCCTTAGTTCACAGCAGTCTCTGGGTGGTTTACAAATGTCACCACATTGCCCTGCAGCAATCTGGGTCCTGATTTTACTGACCTTGGAAGGATGGAAGGCTGAACATGACAGGATCGAACTCATGGCAGTGGGCACAATTAGCCTGCAATACTGCATTCTAACCACCGTGCCACCACAGCTAAGATCGAACAGAGTGCTCAACACAATTAAATCATCCAAAACCTTTAGCATCAACCTAATGTCAGAAAACATGAGAGTTGGGATCAAGCCGGTAGTAAGGCAGTGTCAAATCCAGGGGTCTTCAAACTTGGCCCTTTTATGACTTGCGGACTTCGACACCCAGAATTTCTCAGCCAGGCATGCTGGCTGAGGAATTCTGGGAGTCGAAGTCCACAAGTCATAAAAGGGGCAAGTTTGAAGACCCCTGGTCAAATTCAAAAGAATGCTGCAGGTGAACAATGTTATGGAGGAAGGCCACCCCATTGAATTTTCCTTTTCAAAGACTTGGTGTGCGTTTTCTGCACACCACACTCTGATTTCTTCCTTTGCCCTTAGCGGCCTCATTTGATTCTGCTCTTGTAAGAATGCTCTACCTGGTGGGATTGATTATCTTGAAGGATTGCTCCCAAGCTGGTTAGACGTGAAGCCTTGCTGAGCACAACGAGATTTATTTATTTTCTGAGTGGGCCTTCTAGGATTGTGCGATGGTTGTGCTTTGTGTAAATGGGTCAAATATGATTTAGTAAGAAGGGGACCAGAAAATGCAGGCTTGTTGTTTATGGGTTGAATCCAAATTTATGGCTCCTGAACTGGCAAACTCCTCTGAAGTTTGCCCAAAGGTCATTTTTCTTTGGGGGGGATGGGGGAGTGTTGGAAAGGCCATTAAAAATTATCTTTTCATCATAAGCACCTCAAAGAGATGGAGAAAGAAACAGACAGAGAGGAGAGAGAGAGAGAGAGAAAGATGGGGAGATAGATAGATAGATAGATAGATAGATAGATAGATAGATAGATAGATAGATAGATAGATAGATAGATATTCTGTAATTCTATTCTATTTCTATTCTATTCTATTCTATTCTATTCTATTCTATTCTATTCTATTCTATTCTATTCTATTCTATTCTATTCTATTCTATTCTATTCTATTCTATTCTATTCTATTCTATTCTATTCCATTCCATTCCATTCCATTCCATTCCATTCCATTCCATTCCATTATTCTGTTCTGTTCCATTCCGTTCCATTCCAATCTCTATACATTAGGGAAAGTTGCAAACTAAAATGACTAAAAACTTTTGACAGATGTTGTTTACATCTGTGCTGTAACTGCTGCTTTTGGCATCTCCTAGGCAACAGAGCTTAAGGTGGTAAGGACTTCTTTAGAGCAGCTACTTCAGTTATTCCCAATCTTTCCTGGAATCTGGAAACCACTTATTGGAATCTGGTGGTAGATTCCTCAGATTCTTTGAGATGGACATAGGCTTCAATGGTGCTAATCTTATGAAAGAAAAATCAGGAATTTCCTGTTTTTCCTTTTTGAAGTTACTCATCTGCTTAAGAACCATAATGAATCTCTATCTGAAGTGATGATCAAAATTATTAAACGTAAGGATTAGAGATTGAAGATATAAACATGCTTTTTTGTCTGTATACACTATTTATATCAGTATTTTTCAAACTTGGCAACTTTAAGATGTGTGGACTTCAACTCCCAGAATTCTAGGGTCAGCATAATTGCTGAGGAATTCTAAGAGTTGAAGTCTACACAGCTTAAAGTTTAGAAACACTGATTTATACTATTATAAAATAGCCCTGAAAAGCTCAATGCTGAGCAGAAAAAGTTTCCAGTGTAGAAATTATAAAAGCATTTTTCAAGACTTTCAGGGCAGCTATTCCTTAATGCTCCAATGAGCCAAACTTAATTACTGTAATAATATCTAATTGTGACTGAAGTATTAGCAACTGAAAGGCATTTGGATTGAAAATTTGTTTTCCCAGTACATGACTCAGCAAAATGATTTTTTTTTGGTGTTTTTTTTAAAAGAAGTTGTGTGACAAAGAGAAAATATGAGCCCTGTAGAAAAAAAGTTGATTAGTTGGAATGAACGGAAAGTGGATCTATATTAAAAACAGCATGGAAGCTACTAGAACAGGAATTCTGTGACAGAAAATGTTGTCCTGGTGGAATAGTGAAGTAGAAGCAGCTGTGGATATAAAAAAAAATGTGCATAAGACAGGGTAGGCAACCTTGGCTCTTTTATGACTCGTGGACTTCAACTCCCAGAATTCCTGAGCCAGCCATTCTGAGGGGAAAGGGAGAGGTTTCCAAGCTGAGCCATGACGGCTCAGGAATTCTGGGAGTTGAAGTCCACGAGTCATAAAAGAGCCAAGGTTGCCTATTCCTGGCGTAAGAGAATAACAGAGTTGGAAGAGACCCTGCAGGTCTCCTAGTCCAACCCCCTACTCAAGCAGGAAACCTTATACCATTTCAGACAAATGGTCGTCCAATCTCTTCTTAAAAACCTCCAGTGTTGGAGCACCCACAACTTCTGGAGGTAAGCTGTTCCACTGGTTAACCATTCTTCCTGTTAGGAAATTTCTCCTTAGTTCCAGGTTGCTTCTTTCCTTGGTTAGTTTCCATCTATTGCTTCTTGT
Source organism: Vipera berus (assembly GCF_964194415.1). Classification (NCBI taxonomy): domain Eukaryota; kingdom Metazoa; phylum Chordata; class Lepidosauria; order Squamata; family Viperidae; genus Vipera; species Vipera berus. Next base: position 7,304,297 of record NC_138216.1, read on the forward strand.
CCTGCCTTCAGGCGCTTTGGAGAATAGTTTGACCTCCCTCTTGACCCCATCATAAGAGAATGATGGCTGCTAAAGGATGAGGATTGGAACGTGGAAGTCTATAGCGCATATAGGGAAAGAAAAGCAATTGCAAAGAATGCTGTCCAAGAGAGCAAGGCATGGTCAAGATTTTAAAATGAAGAAAAAATGCAAAGCCATGTATTGTTGTTGTTGTGGTTAGTTGCGAAGTTGTGTCTGACCCATCACAAGCCCATGGACAACCTTCCTCCAGGCCTTCCTGTCCTCTACCATCTTCTGGAATCACACCTACTGCTTCAGTGACTCCATCCAGCCTCCTCATTCTCTGTCGTCCCCTTCTTCTCTTGCCCTCAACCTTTCCCAGCATTAGGCTCTTCTCCAGTGAGTCCTTCCTTCTCATTAGGTGAAGACCACTGGGCAGTCATATAAATCTTCTAAATGAATGAATGAATCTGTGTCTGTCTGTCTATCCATCCATCCATCCATCCATCCATCCATCCATCCATCCATCTTTCTTACGACTATAACTTTGTTGCTGGTATCTTACGATTCATTGTTGTTGTTAGTTGCGAAGTCATGTCTGACCCATTGCGACCCTATGGACAACATTCCTCCAGGCCTTCCTGTCCTCCACCATCATCTGGAGTCCATTTAAGCTCACGCCTACTGCTTCAGTGACTCCATCCAGCCACCTCCTTCTCCGTCGTCCCCTTCTTCTCTTGCCCTCAACCTTTCCCAGCATTAGGTTCTTCTCCAGTGAGTCCTTCCTTCTCATTAGGTGGCCAAAGTATCCGAGTTTCAGCTTCAGGATCTGACCTTCTAAAGAGCAGCCATGTATTAGAAATAACAATGTTTTGTAAGTAGGTGAAAAAGCTAAACCAGTAGAGAGAACAGAACTGAGAATAAACATGATGAAGTATTTGGGAATGAAAGTGAAGTAAAAGATTAAGATTATAAATATTTTAGAGAACGTTCCGATATGTTGATGGATGGAATCGAAAGGCTCGCTGTCGGTACTCCCGTCCAAGAAAAACTGAGGCAAAGGAAATTCATATTTTATGAACCTGATGTGGCCATGTCCTCCTTTCCGATATCAAAAACAAATGACAGTTTCAAGGTCTTGCCCATTTATCTGTCTTGGTTTAGCACCACAGAGGGTCCCATCACTGAATAATCACAGAACTCTTTTCTCTGGCCTTCCAAAGAAGAAAAACCTCTTTTTAATAAATTGTGTGTGTGTGTGTGTGTGTGTGTGTATACGTGTACATACACACACACACACACATACGTGTGTGTGTCTGTGTGTGTGTGTGTGTGTGTGTGTGTGTGTGTGTGTGTGTGTGTGTGTGTGTGTCTGTGCTGTCTGTCTCTCTGTCTCTGTCTCTGTCTCTGTCTCTCTCTCTCTCTCTGTATACTTGAATAGTATCAAACTGGTGAAGCATATCTGCTTGAGCCCTGGGGGCAGCAACCCTTGTCAAGCAAGAAGTGCTCTTGGGAAGACTAAGCCAGTGGAGCTTGGGGAAAAGCCACCAAGAAGGGATCCAAAGGATGACAAACTACCCCAAAAACATCCCCCACGAGCAAGCAGCTACTTCACTGGGTCATCACAAATCTCTTTTTTTTAAAGGGATCTGGGACTGTCTTCGAAGAAAGAGGTTCTTGGTTGCCAAAAGCAAAGAAGCAGAGAAGCCCGGATAGATAGATAGATAGATAGATAGATAGATAGATAGATAGATAGATAGATAGATAGATAGATAGATAGATATAGAAATACAGATAATAGATTGATATAATAGATAGATATAGATTGATAGATAATGACTGATAGATAGATAACATTGATTGATAGTAGGTATAGATATAATGATCAATAATGATTGATTGATAGATGATAGATACATGATAGATATAGACAATAGATAATGATAGATAGGTAATAGATTGATTGATAATAGATAGATATAATGATCAGTAGCTAATGATTGATAGATGGTTGATAGCTAGATGATAGAGATATAGATAATGATTGATAATTATTGATAGATGATAGATAGATAGATATAGATAGATAATGACCATAGATAATGATAGATAGATAATTGATTGATTGATAATAGATAGATAGATATAATGATCAATAGATAATGATCGATCGATAGATAATAGATTGATAATAGATGATAGATAGAATGATCAATAGATAATGATTGATTGATAGATGATTGATAGATGATTGATAGATATAGATAATGATCGATAGATAATTATTGATAGATAGATAATGACGATAGATGATTGATAGATAATTGATTGATAATAGATATAATGATCAATAGAATGATTGATTGATAGATGATTAATAGATAGATGATAGATAGATATAGATAATGATCGATAATTATTGATGGCTGGAGATAGATAGATAGATAGATAGATAGATAGATAGATAGATAGATAGATTTAATAGACTGTTGGAAAAAGCTGTAATCTCCTCTGGAGCATCTGAGCAGCCTTTTGTGTCTCCCTGCAACACTCCCCCCTCCCCCCTCCCCCCCCATGATCTGAACCTTTCTCCTGTGGAGGGAAGACCCTCGTGCAAGCTGTAGCATGAGGGAGAGCATTATCTCCTAGAGTGTGCATTTCTCAGCACTTTTCGTGCTTCGCATCTGCCTAGGTAACCCCTTGAAGTCGCTGAGATGTCTTTCTAAAAGGCTTTTGTTCTGCAGATCCGTCTATCTCAAGAGTTGTGCAGCATCACCATAGTAACCGCGAAAGTTCTCCTTGCCCTATTTATGAGGGGTGTTACTTGGCGTGTGCGTTTGTGTGTGTCTCTGTCTCCTCTCTGTCTCCTCTCGCACACATGCACCAAACAGATGTAAAAAAAACGATGCCAACCCTTGTTTAAAGGAAAGAGATTTGCAACACTCTTATTCCCAGGAGAAACATTTTTCTGACCTCGGAGATCTCTTCTGCTCTTTCCATTCTGGGCCACAAAGGAATGCCCCGTTTGTTCAAACTCCTTGTAAAAATCCTTCTGGCGTGCCGCAGTGGGGTTTGCCCTTCACCAAAAGATAGGTTTTCTATAAATTGGCTAGGCTGGTCCAACTCCTAAAACCATTGTTTGCAAATGATAATAGCGGCACTCACATCCAATCCGAAGTCAAAGCCAAACAATTTACATTTTGGCATAACGTGAAACAACGCCGGGTGGAAATGGAGACTCGCCAAAAGGTCTGATTTGTTAGATTTTGTTAAACACGCACCACCACCACCACCCATCTCTTAGGATTTTTTTCCCCCAGCCCTGAAATAGCCTTAGCACAAACATTGTAGCGCAAATGGATCATCGTTGCTTTGAAATTTGTCCACAATAGATTGATGTTCTAACTTCCTGCTGTTCCAAAATACGTTCTCTCTATGAGTGCAGCCCATCAGATGCACACACATGCTTTAGACATACAGTATGAGCAACATCATACAATGCTAACACCACAGCACAGGATTGTTTTAATCCTTCTGCCCAACACTGCATCGGTTCTTGAAGACCACATACGTTCCCCGAAAAATAAGAAAGTGCATCAGGCCCTCAAAGAAACACAGCCTCTGCCCCCCCCCCCAAAATGACAGCATTTCAAATCCTGCCTGCCTTCTTATTAACACGAGCCTCTGGAATGTGTGTATTGTAGTCATTCCCATTTGCAAACAAGGGTGTCTTCGAAATAGATGCTAAGAATAATGCTCAGATTTTCTGGTTTTGTAAATTAAATGAGACGCTTTGGAAAGAAAATGAACTCTGGGGGAGGAAAAAAAATCTCCCTTTTTTTAATGACATTAGGAACACTTAGAAATCATACAGTGTGGCAACTGAAAAATTGTTTGTAGGCTGCGTACGGAGGCATGAAATTGATTGGCATGCCTGCTGTGGGTTAATGCATCTGAGCCCTGTTGGCATGACATGCTTAACTGGGTCATGTTGCATTGGTGAGTGCGCCATGCAAACTCCCAAACTCAGCAGGTTGATCCAGAAGGGTTTGCACATCAGCGCTTCTCTACCTAAGCAACCTGCAGATTCGTGGACTGCAAATCCCAGAATTCCTAGCCAGCCTAGTCCTTCCAATTGTCCACATGGAAAATCACTGGGCTGGATGGAAACCTCAACAGGTTCTTCATCTCCTCTTGGTCTAAATTACTTTCCTTCGGTCATTCTCCTTTGTGAAATGCAAATGATTTCTTCTCGGCATGAACCTTAGAGACAATGTGGACTCCTGCGATTACACAGACAGAACACAGAAGACAGAATAATAGAGTTGGAAGGGACCTTGGAGGTCTTCTAGTCCAACTCCTTGCTCAAGCAGGAGACTCTATATCATTCTGGACAAATGGCTGTCCAGTCTCTTCTTGAAAACCTCCAGTGACGGAGCACCCACAACTTCTGAAGGCAAGTCCTTCCACTGATTAATTGTTCTCAAGGAAAGAACTTGTAATAAATTTCTTCTTTTTCTAAACTGCAAGAAAATGGCATTGTATCTAAAGATCTTCGTGACAAGTATTTGTTCAATCTCTTCTTACAAACCTCCAGTGTTAGAGCACCCACAACTTCTGAACACAAGTCATTCCACTGATCGATTGTTCTCACTGTTGGGAAATTTCTCCTTATTTTTAGATTGGTTCTCTCCTTGATTAGTTTCCATCCGTGGTTTCTTGTCCTGTCTCTAGGTGCTTTTGGAGAATAGCTTGACCAATCCCCTCTTCTTTATGGCAGCCCTTTAGATATGGGAACTTTGCTATCACGTTAACCCTAGTCCTTCTTTTCATCAAACTAGACTGTTCTTAACCACCTTCCTAAAGAGACTGGAGGCTGAATCATATGAAGAACAGTTGAGGGAGCTATGTATGTGTAGCCTATCAAAGAGAAGGATTAGGAGAGACGTGTTAACTGTCTTCCAGTACTTGAGGAGCTGTCACAGAGAAAAGGGGATTGATTGATTCTCCAAGCACCAGAGGGCAAGGCAAGAAGCAATGGTGGAAGCTTGGCAAAGAGAGGTCCAACCTAGTATTAAGTAGAAATCTTTTTGACAGTGAGAACAATTAATCATCCCACCAGGCTCAAGGTTGACTCAGCCTTCCATCCTTCCGAGGTAGGTAAAATGAGGACCCAGATTGTTGGGGGCAATAAGCTGACTTTGTAATAATGCCGCTTGGGTGTGTGTGTGAAAGCCCTAACAAGCAGGCATATACATAGAATGAAGGCTACTGCTAAGCTTGTAAGCCGCCCTGAGTCTTCAGAGAAGGGCGGGATATAAATGGAATTAAAATAAAATAAAAAATAAATAAACTTGCCTCCGGAGTCGTGGGTGCTCTATTGCTGGAGGTTTTCAAAAATAGAGTGGACAACCACTTGACCAAGATGGTAAAAGGTCCCCTGCCTTGAACAGGAGATTGGAGTAGACCTCCGAAGTCTTCTACTCCAGCCCCTTTCCAGCCCTATGATTCTAGGTTCTACCTTCAAGCAAAAGCAAAACAGTTAAGATATTGAAAGATTGGTACTGTCTCCCCACCTAAGACGGCAGGGACAATCTCCCAATACTGAAACAGATTCTGTGTCTTTCACCGGGTGTAGCAAACTGCAAGGAGGCACCAGGTTAAAATGTGGAACCACATATTTATGGCTGGCCATCACAGAGGGATGCTTGTAGGGAGAACTTGTCCCAGGAAGCAAAGGTAATGCTAAGCAGATAAATTTTTTTCCCCTTTTTCCCCCCTCCCCAAAGTTCATCTTCAATTTGGATGAAGAGGAAGTTGTTTTTGAAATTGCTCCCCAAGGAAAAGAAAATTTCACTGTGGGTGAAATTCTCCTAAGGGAATGTGATCTTTTGGATTGATTTAATAATAAAGGAACTGAAGCAGACATGATTATCCAATCTTTTGTATACAGTCTCTCTCTCTTCTTTCGCTTCTCTCTTTCTCTCGCTTCTCTCTCTCCTCTCTCTCTCTCTTCTCTCTTTCTCTCTCCTCTCTCTCTTCTCTCTTTCTCTTGCTTCTCTCTTTCTCTCTCTCTCCTCTCTTCTCTCTCTTTCTCTCTTCTCTCTCCCCTCTCTCCTCTCTCTCTTCTCTGTCCCTTCTCTCTTTTTTTTTATTGAAAAGTTTTACATACAATTTTTCCCTTAAAAAAATCCCCCCTCCCCCCCTTCTCCCTCCCCCCCTTCCTCTCCCCCCTCCCCCCTCCCCCCCCCGACTTCCCAGAGCTAAATACAAGGTATATATAAAAAAAAACAATCATAAACAACCATATACTAACAACCATAAACTCTAAAATCTATCACTCTCTAGCTTATATAGGATAAAACAAACCTTAGTAATATTAAATATATATAAATATATATAAAAAAACTAATATAGGAAAAAAAACCAAAGAAAGAAGACTTATTCAAATATAAAACTTCTTAACCCTATACTTGTTCTGAATAAACCCAAGCCATTTTCTCCCTTCCATAATATAACGTTCCTGCGAGTAATCTTTCAAATAGGCCGAAATCTTCACCATTTCGACCAGGTCAAAAACCTTTAAAATCCACTCCTCTATAGTCGGCAGTTCCTCTTTCCAGTACTATCCCCGTAATTAAATTCAACATCAACTTAGTATATTCCATCAGGCTTTTATCCAAAAAGCCTTGACCTTTTTACAAGTCTACCATATATGAAAATATGAAAATATATTACATCTTTATCACCACATTTCCAACATTTAGGCTAATAATTCAGATACATGCTTAGCTTTTTAAAATCTTAATACCATCTATAAAACATTTTATAAAAATTCTTTCTTAGGTTTCAAACTTGTATAAATTTTACATTCCTCAGCCAAATCTTTTCCCACCTCCCACTACTTGACTGTAAGTACGTTGTGAAAGTTCCATAGACTTCTGCTGATCTTGTTCTTTTATCTTTTTTGATCGTTTTAAAGCAGCACGCGTCACCCTCTGTTCTCTGGGATCATCCAAAAGTGTTATAACTTGATCTCCTCCAGCACCATTCTCCTCTGTCTGTCCATCTTCAACCTCTTGATATTCTCCTTCTCCAGATCCCTTTGCAGCTTCCAGAAGTGTTAATGGGGTTGCTTTTAAAACATTATTGTAAAAATCACGCGCTTGCATCACAGTGACCAGACGGTACCTTTTACCTTCATGCATCACCATCAACCCCGCTGGAATCTCCCATCTGAACCTTATATCTCGTTGCTTGAGCTCTTGCACAAGAAATGTAAAATCCTTCCTTCTCCTTAAAATCTTTGGAGGAATTTCTTTTAGAACCAGAACTTCTTGATCAGCAATCACGACCTTAGTATCATAGGCAGCTTGTATAACTTCATCTCTAATTTCCCTTTTTGTAAAATAAACCACCACATCTCTAGGCAACTTTCTCTGTCTAGCAATCCATGAGTTCACACAATACACTTTATCCATGCCTCCTTTTATTTCAGATGCTGGCTGATTCAATACCACTTCGAGAGCCTCAGAAACCAGCTGCTTTAGATCTTCCTTAATATTCTCCTTTAAACCTCTGATTCTAATGGCAAACTGCATCTGGAAATATTGAGCAAGACTCAATTCTTTATCCATTTTGTGTCTTAAATCTTCATTCTCCAATACTTTTGCTTCTAATATGGCATTCTTTTGAGTCAAATCTTTAACTTTTTCATCCAAATCTTCCACACATTCAGCCACTTTATACACTGAAGACAAAATGTCTACCTTCATCACCCTGTACTTCTGTTCCATCCTCTCCTCCATTCTCTCCTCCAACTTCTTCAATTTCTCCTCCATCTGTGCAAATTTATCACCCATTGATTCCAAAATTGATTCCAAGATTACCTGGGTATGTTTTTCAAGAGCAACTTGTAAGTCCTTCGATGTCACTACATCAGGAGGATGCAATGCCTGCAATGATGATTGTTGCACCGGGGAAGTTCCAGCACTCCGAAGAGTTTTAGGGGGAGGTTTAGCCGCCATCTTTTACTTTCAATTGTGACGCACTTTCACTTAGAGTTTAAAAAGTCCATCAAGCTCGAGAGTAGAATAAAATAATCCTCTTCACCTTTTCCTCTTGTACCGCTCTGCCTGCTCTTTTTATTCCATAGTCCTTCCTTCAGGCAGGGGTGGTCGCAGACGCCTGGCTCTGCTCCATAAAGTCAGGAGCAGAGGCGCTGGCCAGCTGGGAGCGACCCAGGCTACGGGGGAGTTCAATCCTTCGGCCGCCCAAGCTGCAAGCTCAGGCGGCCCCGGAGAACTCAACCCCTACCTGGGGCCTCACCCCCTCCTCTTCTCCCAAGGAGGGGGCTTCAAATTCGCCCGAACAGCTGATCGGCGCTGTTTCGGGCGAAAATCACTCAGCTGAGCCGCGGGCAGCCCGGGAAGGCTGCCTCCGTCGCCGCGGAGCCACCGAAAGTCCCTTCTCTCTTCTCTCTCCCCTCTCTCTCTCCTCTCTCTCTCTCTCTCTCTCTCTCTCTCTCTTTTCTCTCTCTTCTCTTTCTCTCTCTTCTCTCTCTCCTCTCTTTCTCTTGCTTCTCTTTCTCTCTCTCTCCTCTCTTCTCTCTCTTTCTCTCTTCTCTCTCCCCTCTCTCTCTGCTCTCTCTCTCTTTTCTCTCTCTTCTCTTTCTCTTGCTTCTCTCTCTCCTCTCTTTCTCTTGCTTCTCTTTCTCTCTCTCTCCTCTCTTCTCTCTCTCTTCTCTGTCCCCTCTCTCTTCTCTCTCCCCTCTCTCTCTCCTCTCTCTCTTCTCTCTCTCTCTTTTCTCTCTCTTCTCTTTCTCTCGCTTCTTTCTCTACTCTCTTTCTCTTGCTTCTCTTTCTCTCTCTCTCCTCTCTTCTCTCTCTTTCTCTCTTCTCTCTCTCTCTTTTCTCTCTCTTCTCTTTCTCTCGCTTCTTTCTCTACTCTCTTTCTCTTGCTTCTCTTTCTCTCTCTCTCCCCTCTCTCTCTCCTCTCTCTCTTCTCTGTCCCCTCTCTCTTCTCTCTCTCCTCTCTCTCTCTTCTCTCTCTCTCTTCTCTCTCTCTCCTCTCCTCTCTCTCTCTCTCTCTCTCTCTCTCTCTCTCTCTCTCTCTCTCCCTGCCTCCCTCCAGCCTCCCTGACTTCCCACGCCTCCTTTGAGAGGGGAATTCCTTTTGCAGAATTTTTTCCCCCAAAACTTTTTTTTGTTAGGAGAAAGTGTATGCAGATACATTGGGTTCAGGAAAAAAAATACAGCTAATTTCTCATTAAGCTAAATCACATTTCTGTGTTGAAGCAAAGGCGAGTTACATTGCTGATTTCATGCATCTAAATCAGTGGCAAATCCAGTGTTGAGGGCTATCTGTATTTATTTATTTATGTATTTATTTATTTGCTTGGCTTATTAAGACAGTAAGTTAATTCATCAAATGTTGCTCAAGAAAGGGGTTTTTGAAATAGTAATTCAAAGCAGAGACAATGACTTCAAAACCATGAGCTGCTGAAGCTGCAGCTCAGGATATAAAATTAATATATCGTGGATTGATAATGCATAAAGTTGTGTCTGCTGAAGTAGATTCCGCTGCAGCCCACAGTGGCAGCAATAAATCCAGAGTAATCTGCTGAGTTTGTTTGTGCTTAGAAACGTTTGCAAAAATCAGTGTATACTGATGTATGAAAAAATCCGTGTGGAATTTATATAGTTTGATTGTAGTACTGGTAGTCCTCAACATACAAACATAATAGAGCCTGCCCACTATGGATGTATGTTATGTTTTTTGTGTTTTTTTGCAGTGGTCATTAAACAAATACCACAGTTTTAAGCAAACCCATTGTTTTCGCTATGACATATTTGTGCCAAAACCCAGAAATAACTTCTGGTTTTTCCATCTCATTCCCATACAGAAAACGTTCAGATTTTAAACATATAGGTTTTCATGAAAATAAATGACCAAGAAACTGTATCTATTCCTTTTGGAATTCATGCTGCTCATAGAAATATTTGGGAACAGGGTAAAGGATTAATAAAACTGTCCTTGGAAAGTGGTTCTTTTTGCAAACATTCATTTAGCATGCTGATGGCTCTTTTTTGGGTATCAAAGAAATTTACAGGGTGGTTCCTCCCCCAAATGCATGTGAAATCCAATAAAAATACATAATGTGCAACTGCTGAGCGCATCGAAAGGCAAACAATAAAAATCAACAGTAAAACTTTCAAGCAAGGAGTAAATCAGTACGACTATGGATCAAAAGCCTAGGTAGATAAAACTCACTTCTAAAATATAACGGAAAAATTGACCAGAGGGAAGTGAGTGGCAAGTACCACAAAAGAAAATATTCTTCCTTAATCACAAATGACGGAAATGACCAGATAAATGTATCACAATGAAAAATGTTCAATTCTTTCCTTGCTGCCCAGCAACTGCTGCATCCTTTGACTCTATCATCTGTCATCTATATCTATCATCTGTCTGTCTGTCTGTCTACATACCTATCTTCTGAATTTATCTATTTGCCTGCCTATTTACATTATCTCTCTCTCTTTCTCCCTCTACCTCTCTCTCATTGTTTGTCGATGTACGTACCTATCTACCTACCTTCTGAATTTATCTATTTCCCTGCCCATCTACAGTATCTATCTATCTATCTATCTATCTATCTATCTATCTATCTATCTATCTATCTATCTATCTATCTATATATCTATATATATATATATATAGATATATATATATATATATCTAACCACCCACCTATCTATCCATCCACCCACCTACTTATCCATCCATCCTTCCATCCATCCATCCTTCCATCCATCCATCCATCCATCCATCCATCCATCCATTCAATTTTAAAAAGAATAAAGAGAAGGCTGGTCTACTCCAAAGTAAAGTCTCATATTCAAATATGTATTGGCAGGAATAAGACAGCCATTTTGGACTAGTGGTTGAGACACCAATTAAAAACCAGGAGACTGTGAGTTATAATATGGTATTGCGTTAGGCATGAAAGCCAATTGAGAGACTTTGGGCCAATCACCAGGAGATGGCGAGTTCTAGTCCCAACTTAGCCGGGAAGGCCATCTGGTGCCCTCTTGCCAGCCCCCAGGAAGGATGGAATGACTAATTTCCTTAATCTTGCCAAGAATACTGCAAGGATTTGTCCAGGCTGTTGCCAGGAGTGAATATTGATTTGAAGGCACCCCACTAAAAAAATAAATAAATGCCAAGAATGTCATTTCATCCTTGCCTGGCATAAGCCCCCCCCACCCCCAATAAGCCCCAGTTAAGATCATCAGCCAGATGGATGCATTTAGTACCATATTTCCCCGAAAATAAGCCCTAGCTGGAAAATAAGCCTTAATGCATCTTCTGGAGCAAAAAAAATTAATATAAGACCTGGTCTTATTTTGGGGAAAATACGGTAAATCACCTTCTGGTAAATGGGTGTTCTGTGACTGGTCAAGACACAAACACCCCCTTGCAGCTTTTTTGTGAATGCCCCTCCCCACCTGTTCTCAACTATCCTAGTGTGTCTCAAGCCTTGCAAAGGTTGCTTGCGTATGGATTACAGCCTTACAATTTTTATAAACCTTTATAAGCCTCCAAATGCCAAACCTCAGAAGCCAGAACAAGCTCAAAAGGCAGGAATTAATGAATTTCCTTTTTTTTTTCTTTTCTTTTTAAAATTCCCAGAAGTGTTTGATCAGATCCTGGGTGGAAGAAGGAACAGTCCTGGAAATGGGTAGAACGTATTCTGTCCAGCCAAACCGATTTTCAAAATAATGTGGCATTAGAAGGTTGGTTGTCCAATCAAAGGGGTTTATTTTCCCCTCTCTCTTTAATTCCTAGAGTCTGGACTGATGTACAGATCCCTTTTATTCATGTAGTATACAGGACATATATACTGCATGAACCAGAAAGAGGATTGAGGAAATATCTATAGACCCCTCGCATCCTGGACGTAAACTGTTTCAACTTCTCCCCTCAGGATGCCACTACAGAGCATTGGGTGCCCAGACAATTAGACACAAAGATAGGTTTCCCCCCCCCATGCCATCGCTCTGCTAAACATCTAACTCCCACAGCACTGTCTTATGCCTCAAGATATTTAACCATATAGTAGGACTGTATTGCTATTATCCTTTTCAACTTCTCATCTTTCCTACGACCTTCTCCTATTGGTATCTTATGATTATCACTTTTTTGTATCTTATGATTAGGATTGTATGTTATGATTTATGATCTATGACTTACTATTTTGTATGTACACTGAGAGCTTATGCACTGGAGACAAATTTCTTGTATGCCCAATCACACTTGGCCAATAAAGAATTCTATTCTATTCTATTCTATTCTATTCTATTCTATTCTATTCTATTCTATTCTATTCTATTCTATTCTATTCTATTCTATTCTATTCTATTCTATTCTATTCTATTCTATTTTGTAATTCTATTCTATTCTATTTCTTTTCTATTCTATTCTGTAATTCTATTCTAATTCTATTCTATTCTATTCTACTCTACTTTGTAATTCTATTCTATTCTATTCTATTCTACTTTGTAATTCTATTCTATTCTATTTCTATTCTATTCTGTAATTCTAGTCTAATTCTATTCTATTCTACTTTGTAATTCTATTCTATTCTAATTCTAATTCTAATTCTAATTCTAATTTCTATCCTACCCTACCCTATACCCTACCCTACCCTACCCTATCCTATCCTATCCTCCATTCTCCATTCCATTTGTGGGTGTCTACATGGATAGATCTGATTGATAGTCCACTTAAACTGCCAGATTTTGCAGGCAACTCCGAAACCAACAAACAAAAATCCAATAAAATGTAATGTTCTTCATGAGTTAACGGTGGATTGGATTTTTGTCAGCAATTTTCTGTGTGTCTTAAGGCCTCGGACTTGTTCTTGACCTAGTTTGATTGGAGTCTGAGCTGACTGTTTGAAAAGTCAGTCTGGCTGAGTTGTCCCATCTGAAAGGTGGACAATCCACGGGTGATCCGATCGAGCTCATTTGCATTCTTAATTTGCTTATTACCATCTCCTCTTGAACCAGAGTGGCCTCTCATGGGCTTGACGGCAATGTAGTCTTGTATCCCACGGTCCAGGTTTGACTTTTGGCCAAACATCGTTGGATGATGCAATTACGAGAACTAATAAAGCAGTGTGATTCCTCAGCCTGATTCTAGAAGCGCTGTTGTTGCGGCAGTTTGTGAGAAGTGTGCAGCGTTTGGGGATGAATAAGCTTCCCGTGGCAGTGTTTCACTGGCTGTGTTATCTGTATCAATGTTATGACATTTCAAAAGCCATCACTTCGGCATCTGATACCATAGCCCTAGGCACCTTCCAAAGAGCATCTTCAGCATTCTGATGCCAGGGTGTTGCTTTCATGGAGAAATCAAAGCAGGCTGCTTCTGAAGACTGCCAGGATTGGCTTCGCAAATCCACGGTCTGCAAAGGCAGCCTCGGTTTCTCTCCCATATTCTCAGAGGGCACGAGGGTTTCTTTCAAATTTCTCCTGGTGGTTTCAGAATGGTGACCAGAATCGGGTATGAGTACTCTAATGAAAAGAAGGACTAGGAGAGACAGTGTTCCAATATTGGAGGGGCTCCTATAAAGATGAGGGGGGTCAAAATATTGTCATGAAGAGATAAGGGGCACATGCAGGAGAACATTTTAATATGATAGTTGTCAAGATCTCTTTATGTAACAAGGGTCGTTTCTCCATCACACTGAATTGGTGGCATGTGGTTTGGATCAGGTATGACTCAAGGGCATGGTAGATTGTCTTCTGTGGATAGGAACTGTCATTTGATTTTAAGTGAATTAAAATTGGGTCCTGTGATGTCACCCGTTTGAAGTAGACCAGACTAGGAAACCAAAGTTATGAATACTAAAACTACTTTTCTTATAAGATTAGGGTAACAAGAGTCTGAATTTGTTTCCCCCTCCCTCTCCTTATCTTCAAGAGACTTGGGGAAGGTCTAGTCTGAGACATTTTCTCAAGTTACTTCTCTGGCCAGGACTCTCTCTCTCTCTCTCTCTTTCTCTCTCTTTCTCTCTTCTCTCTCTTTCTCTCTCCTCTCTTCTCTCTTTCTCTTGCTTCTCTCTCTCCTCTCTCTTGCTTCTCTCTTTTCTCTCTCTCTTTCTTTTTCTCTTCTCTCTCTTTCTCTCTCCTCTTTCTCTCGCTTCTCTCTCTCCTCTCTCTTGCTTCTCTCTTTTCTCTCTCTCTCTCTTTCTTTTTCTCTTCTCTCTCTTTCTCTCTCCTCTTTCTCTCGCTTCTCTCTCTCCTCTTTCTCTCGCTTGTCTCTCTCCTCTCTCTTTTCTCTCTCTCTTTCTCTTTCTTTCTCTCCTCTCTTTTTCTCTCTCCTCTCTCTCTTCTCTCTCTTCTCTCTCTCCTCTCTTTCTCTCTCTTTCTCTCTCTTTCTCTCTCTCTCTCTTTCTCTCTCTCTCTGACTGTCTTGGAAGTTGGAAGACTGTCCCCATTAAGCAAGTCTCTAAGGGTACATGAGCCATTAATTTGGTTTAGGCTACTGTGTTGATTCAATTTGGTCTGAAAATATGATTTGATTTGGAAAATCAAGTCAATCCAAGTCAGTGAATGAAAGGGTCCCGACGCCTGGGCAGAAGACCTTCTGAATCACCACACTGAGTCAACTCAGTTCAAAGATCTGACTATCACCTGCTAATATCATTTCTGAACTGAAAATTCCCATTCCTTTGCAACTGGCTAACATCTCAACTAAGGTGGAGAACCCTGGCCATGTTGAAAGGTGACTCATCTGCCAGTCTCATTGTCTATGCATATGGGTTGGGATGGGTGTCATCACAATTACTGAAGGAGGCTGTTTCACACACACACACACACACACACACTCCACTGCATCTGGGCAGCTTGAGGAACGTGGCAAGACATCTTCTTCTTCTTTCCGGATGCAATAAAAGAAGTGCTGATCTTCAATAAGTCATAGTTAAGCTTCTTCCTCTTGATGCTATTCCTATAATTAGATAACTAAATTTAGAGGATAATTGTGGCACATTGCACGAGTGCTTCGTCACACAACTGCTCAGACCGGAGAATGTAATTTGTGCTCTAGAATTAATGGCTTCTGATGTGGCTCCTGACAAGACCTTAGCACCTGATCATCAAGGTTCTCCCTTAGCAACAAGCCACAACCTGGACCCTTGATGGATCAGCCAAGTTCACCACCACAACCTTTGGCAGGTCTCAAGATCAGCAGCCTCTACCTCCCGAGAGATGCTTATCCTATTAAGAGAATCGTTTTCCTAATTTATTCTTGGTTACTGGATTCTTAATTGCATAATTAGTATACAATTAAGAAATGTATATGTGTGTGTATATTTCTGTAAAGGGGGAAACTACAGCCTAATAAAAAAGAGTTCTAGTTTGCTCTTTTTAAAGAAGAGTTTTGGTTATAATTAAGGGTTTTTCTCACAGGAGTTGGCTAAGAATCCATGTGACCTCATGAGTATCATGACATCATCACAGAAGTGGCACAAATTATTTCATTTGCACAATGACGACATCATCATGGATTGTACTGGATGCCTTTGGATATAGTGAGAGATCCCAGCTCTCTCTCTGGATCTCTCAGAAATAAAATCCATATAAACTGATCTTATGTACAGATATGAACTAACTCAATGTACTAAGAAAGAAGCTCTACTAAACCCACCAGAGTTTTCCTCCAAAGAAGTACGTGTCAGTAACCAGAAATCTTTGGAGAACAATTTATAACCATGGTTGTGCTAGAATTGCAAGATCCCTTCGGCTTCAGATAATTCAGCCCTCTCCTAGCAATTCCCTAGCAATGGAAACTAGATACATTATAGATCTCCATAATGGTATCTTATGACTATTACTTGTTGGTTATATCTTACGATTTATGATTGTATCTTAGGATTTGAGCTCTCGGGCCCAGGCTGAGGAGACATTCATTTTAATTGGGGTTTTTAATAGTACAGGGTTGATTTAATATTTTTTAAATTGGGTTTTAACTTTTGTATGGTCGATTTTTAACTCCCTGTAAACCGCCCTGAGTCCTCAGGGAAAGGGCGGTATATAAATGCAATAAAATAAAATAAAATAAATAAGATTTATGATTTATCACTTTGTTGCTCAGAACTTATGCACCAGAGACAAATTCCTCAGGCATCCAATCACATTCGGCTGATAAAAGAATATTCTATTTCTATTTCTATTCTGTTTTATTTCTTATTCTATTCTATTCCATTCCATTCCATTCCATTCCATTCCATTCCATTCTATTCCACAATTCTATTCTATTCTATTCTATTCTATTCTATTCTATTCTATTCTATTCTATTCTATTCTATTCTAGTCTAGTCTAGTCTAGTCTAGTCTAGTCTAGTCTAGTCTAGTCTAGTCTAGTCTAGTCTAGTCTAGTCTAGTCTCAAAAGCATTCTCTCCACTGATGCTCTTGATATAACCTATTTAAGTTGGGTTAAACCTCTCCCCATAGTTGCAAAACCTTAGCAAGCTCAAGATCTTTTGACTTCGGCTCTGAGAATTCCATGGCTGGCTAGGGAAGTCTGGAGTTGAGGTCCGCACATCTTAAAGTTGCTGAACATTGATCTAGGTGTTGCAAATCAAAAGATCCCTCCAGTCATTAAATCTGAGGCTTTGAATTGGGTATGTCTGGTTTAATGAGCTAGATCAGTTCGCCAGAAGGACACAGATGGTCTCCCAAGGCCTTTAAATAGCCCCAACTCACAAAACTAGTGTCCATAGCTGAGAAGCTGTGTCACTCTCGGCTTCCTCCCCCTCTTTCTACCCTTGCAGCTTCGTCTCCTTCATTTGACCGCCGCGCTTAGCTCAAATGGCTGAAAACAAGCCTTTTCTGTCAGAACTTTCTCTTTTATCTAGATCACAAATGAGAATGGCGAGTGTTCTGTTTTTGTTTTCCTGGGTTCGTGGTTTTTTTTTAAACTTTCCACCCTCACCCCACCCCTGAGAGCCTAGAATATGAGGGATTTGGGGAGGTGTCTTCTGGGAACGAATTATTTCTCATCAAGCACGGAGGTAGAAAAAAAAAGCACGCCCGCAAAACAGCCCTGTGGACACATTTTGCCTACCGAGTTGTCAGTCTTCATTTTCATCTTTTCAAACACGCATCGGGAGATGCCCCCCTTCGGAGAGACAAATGTACCCACTACGCTAAGGTGCAGCGAGGATTTCTGTGCCTCTAAGGATTTTTTTATTATTATTATTATTTTTTACTTTTTGGCGTTCCTTTTTGAAAATTTAATATTGCTCCTCCACCATCCTGCCATTGCACAGCTTCGGTTTCTTCAAAGGCAAAAAAATAAATAAAAAAATCCTAAATTCTCCTCCAATTCTGCTTGGAGGAACTTCCATAGGTTGGATTTAATATTTAATACCTCATGCCTAGCCAGAACTAATTCCATATCTAGGCTGGAATTTAAATACAGATCAAGAAATAAAACATTTGCAGGTCATTTGAAAAAGAAATACAGAGTCGCCACTTGGAAGCCAAGTCTTAAAGAAATGGAGAATGCCAACACCGCTTTTCTGCTCTTCCCCCAAAGCCCCCCAGAAATGGAGAAACCCACATTTTCCCCCCCCATGCTTTTGAAAGGGGGCATTTTGAAAAGGGGGGGGGATTTTTCAGTGTCTAAATGGGACTTGAATAGGCTTCGGCTACACATTAGGCTACCTCTGTTGAGAAGACCGTGGGATGAAGGCTTGCTTCAGGTGGGGAACAGGTGGGAAGACTTCATGCACCCCAACCCCTTAGCCGAAATTTACATATTTTTGGAAAATGAAGCCCTTTTGCTCTCTCTCCCTTTGTGACAAAGGCTCTTGAATCAGGCTGATTTGATGGTCTGCAAAGCGTGCTCTTTTGATTCACCCAGGCAATTTGAGTCATCCATTTCAATCAAGAATATTTAGATTAGATCAAAGCTTTGCACCACGGCAATGCAGCTTCTTCTTTGTGGAAGGGACTTGCCTGGATGTTCTCAAAAAAAGAAGTCTCTTCCCTATATAAATATAATCCTACTTTTCTCAGTTCTAGGTGCACTTTCTTGTCCCATAGCACACTCGGTGCTAATAACCTAGGGGGAAGATGAATAGCTTTCAGATGTCGGTGCAATTAGTAACCAAGCTAAATGTCCTCACATTATGTAAATGCAGAAAACAGAAACATTTCTAGGTGGCATTAGACCGGCAGGTGACAGATTACCTTTTTTGCATCTTTTCATCTATCAAGTCAGGCTGTTTCTGTAGTTAACATATTTTACCATAACATTAAAAACAGTTTAGCATGAAGAAACCATTACTTTTGGGTGGAAAGGCGGGGAGGTGGAAAATCCCAGTGGTGTTAATTAGGGAAGTTTTGCTTTACGATCATAAAGCTTTTATGTTTTCCTGACTAAGGGGTCATTTTCATAAATAATTTGGAATGTTTGCTGTTTGGATGGCAAAGAACAGGAATGTTAAAGGCCTGGTGGGAGAGAAAAGGAGATGAACAGTGAAGAGTAAATCGCCCGTTTTGATCTGGAGGCTGTGGTGCCCCAAATGAGGCCACTGCTTAATAACAAAAATTATAGACCTGAATACGGAAAATTTCCATATATTAGTTCAAGCAACATTGGTCTGGTTGTCCCAGGATTTTGTAATCTTAGCGTCAATCACAACACAGAAAAATCTGTGCAATGGGCATAGTCTCCATCCAAACAGAATAACGGAATGACAACAGAATAACAGAATAACAATGGAATAACAGAATGACAACAGAATAACAGAATAACAGAATGACAACAGAATAATAGAATAACAGAATGACAGAATGACAACAGAATAACAACAGAATAACAGAATGACAACAGAATAACAACAGAATAACAGAATGACAACAGAATAACAGAATAACAGAATGACAACAGAATAATAGAATAACAGAATGACAGAATGACAACAGAATAACAACAGAATAACAGAATGACAACAGAATAACAACAGAATAACAGAATGACAACAGAATAACAACAGAATAATAGAATAACAACAAAATACCAGAATGACAGAATAACAGCAGAATAACAGAATAACAACAGAGTAATAGAATAACAGGATAACAACAGGGTAGCAGAGCTGGAGGGGACCTTAGAGGTCTTCTAGTCCAATCCTATCCCTAACCCTATCACTTTTAAATTCACATTCAAATCAATTTCAGTTTTGTCTGGTACGATGCGTCGCTCCTCCATAACATCATTTACACACAGTCCACCTACAATGGCAGACATTTCTAAAATTCATTTCCGAGTCCATTGTTCACAAATATCCTTCAGTATGTCTGACATTAAAGTATTTTGCTCCATTCTATGTTGGCAAGTCAACTTTACATGCTCTTCCCCCTTTATTGTGATATTTAGCTTCTTCTAGCGTCCACCCTGGTTTCTTTTTTCAAAAATTCAGAACAGCAGCAGTTTCCCACGAGAAGGATTCCTATATAGTTAACCTTCACATCCATCTGGGCTCTCAGTCCATTTATAACTTCTTAAAAGCAACATTCCAATCCCATTTTTGCCATTTATTCCGCCACCACCCCCACCCCACATTTCCCCCCCTAAATCCTTAAACTCATACTTAATATTCTTTTCAGTAAGGATTGAAGGGAACCCGTCCAGTGAATGCTATAAAACTCGTCGTTCCAAAGTTCTTCATATTTAAATAGCAGTAAAAAAATTTAATTTCAGAAGTGATTAAGAAATACATTTCAGCTGAGCTTTATGTCCATCTAATCTATAATATGATTTACTTATTTATTTATTTATTTATAAAATTTGTTAGCCACCCACCTTACCATAGGGTAACTCTGGGTGGCTTATCGTCATAAAAATATATCTATACATGTACAATTAAAACGAAAGGCTGGGCGCCAAAGAATTGCGGCCTTTGAAGTATGGTGCTGGAGAAGACTCCTGCGAGTCCCTTGGACTGCAAGGCGATCAAACCGGTCAGTCCTAGAGATCAACCCTGACTGCTCTTTAGAAGGCCAGATCCTGAAGCTGAAGCTCAAATTCTTTGGCCACCTAATGAGAAGAAGGAAGGACTCACTGGAGAAGAGCCTAATGCTGGGAAAGGTTGAGGGCAAGAGAAGAAGAAGGGGACGACAGAGAAGGAGGTGGCTGGATGGAGTAACTGAAGCAGTAGGTGTGAGCTTAAATGGACTCCAGAAGATGGTAGAGGACAGGAAGGCCTGGAGGAAGGTTGTCCATAGGGTCGCGATGGGTCAGACACAACTTCGCAACTAACAACAACAATTAAAATATAAATCATTAAAATCAACATTAAAACCTAAGGACACATGGGGAAGGCCAGGGTGGAGTGGGGGAAGATGGGTTCTGTTGTTACTTGATCAACCACCTCCACTGTGCTGTTCTCCCATTGGTGCCCCAAGCCAATTGGTAGAGCCAGGTCTTTCAGTCCTTACGAAAGAGTAGGAGGGTTGGAGCCAAAGTCATATCAGAGTCAAGATGTTCCAGAGGGCAGGAACAACTGATCATGAGCTTTTGTTGGAAGCCCTCAACTCTCAGCTACTCATTTCACCAGCCAACCACAAAAAACTCAGTTCCTGCCATCTACTAGCAAGGAGCAGCTGTCCGTACTACATTTGGGCCATCTCATCATCTCTCCTTTCTCCGGGGAGATTTTGCAAACCAGGATCCACCCTCCAGCTGCCAATCTCCACTGTAATGCCATCCTCACTCTTTCAAGGAAGTCTAGCTCACTATAACCTCAACAGAAGTTCCCCTGGACCCATGCTGGATGCTTTCAGCTTTTAATTTTTGGCCATTAGGCATTTGTTTTAATTCAGATTGCAGAGCTGGGGAGTTGTATGCCATTCAAAGCCAATTCATTCTTAAGTCTCATAAATAAAGAAATAAAAAGAGAAATTCTTGATCTCTGACTTAAAATCATATTTGAAGTGTTTTGGTACATCCAGCCCCTTCCCCCCCCCCACTGCCACCCATGTTTGTGATATAATTACTTCTCTGGAGCTTAATAACGCATCTCCTAATCTCTCGTTGGGTCATTTGTTATTCTACCAGCAAATATTCTTGAATATCATTATCGAAGGCCTGCCATTGAGAGCTCTCTGCAGTAATACAGAAACAAAAACATAAGGACTAATGAAGTTTAATGCTTCAGGAATGACTTTTTAAAAAACCAAAAGCAGCTCTTTCACCTTGCCAGCTGAGCATTTTTTTTTTCCTGCACTAAATGATCCCTGCAAGGAATTGAGAAAGAAGCAGAGAAGAATATTAAAATAAAGCAGAGGTTGGTATGTGATATTTGGGCATTGCACTAAGTGATGGCCTAGCCTAATGTCCTGGCTGAAACAAACTGATCCACACTGTCCATTCTGAACATCCTAGCACAGGGGTCCCCAACCCCTGGGCCATGGCCCTGTTTTGAGCCATGGTCTGTTCAGAATTTGGCCGGCACATGCATGTGCACAGTTTGACTGTGGATTAACTGCCTCTAATCCAGGCTGATTATAAGGAAGTGTATAGCATGGTGATCTCCCTGCAGAACGTAGCTTTATGGATCTTTGGCTATTTTTGTACAGCCTTTGCCTTTAGCCATCAATACCCGTCCACATGCAAGAAGATGGAATTTCAATTCTCGGTCATATTCAAGGGTGAGATTCAAGGTACTAGTAATGGTGTTTAAGGCCCTACATGGCAGGGGTCCGGAGTACCTTAGGGAACACCTGCTGCCGGCATCAACTTCCCTCCGCCCTGTGCGTTCCCACAGAGAGGGCCTCCTCAGGGTGCCACCGATCAGAGAATGTCGATTGGTGGCCCCCAGGGGGAGATCCTTCTCTGTGGGCGCCCCGGAGCTATGGAATCAGTTACTGGTTGAGCTCTGGATGGCGCCCGATCTGTGCTCCTTCCATCGTGATCTAAAGACATTCTTATTTGAACAAGCCGGCCTGGCCTGATGGGGGATTGGTGGGGTTTTTTATGGTTATTTTAATATTTGTATTTACTGTTTTTAGTGGGCATATATTTAATTCTTTTTTAACTTTTTTAACTTTTTACTTTTTATTCTTGCCCCGTTCACCACCCTGAGTCCTTTGGGAGAAGGGCGGTATATAAATAAAATTATTATTATTATTATTATTATTATTATTATTATTATTATTATTATTATTATTATTATTATTATTATTATTATTATTATTATTATTATTATTATATAATGTGCATGATCAAAAAGGGACGTGCTGTCAATCTCAGCTTAAATTAAGTTGCTACAGAAGACTGTACTAACAGTCAAGGCAAGAATGACGAACTGGTCTTTCTTTTGTGTTGGGCGTGTTTTCATATTTTAAAATCCTAATATTTGCATATTTCCTAATGCAGAACCAGGACAGATGGACTCATGGTTTACACCGTATACGTGACAGATACACTTCATTTTGTTTCATCCTAATTCAGACGATACTAGATTTAAATTTGAAACGTTCGGATTCGCGTCTTCAAGAATTACCGCTAATCAAATTGATTCCTTTTGAGTGATCTCTCAACCCCTTAAAAGCGATTGCAACTTGGGTTAGTGTGAAAGGCTAAGGTTTTCTCCTATATTGCATTCTCCTCTCAAACTTGTATTTCTCCATATCTAGGACACATAGCAGTTGGGGAAATGATTATATTTATTAATTATTATTTAGATGGGGGACACAGAGCTGGAGATTTCGTAGAGCCAAAAGTGTGTAACTAATCTGGCAATAATTTGGGGATGTAGACTCAAGGATACCATTGAATGAATGAATGAATGAATGAATGAATGAATGAATGAATGAATGAATTATTATTAGCATTCATTCATTCATTCATTCATTCATTCATTCATTCATTCATTCATTCATTGGTATCCTTGAGTCTACATCCCCAAATTATTGCCAGATTAGTTACACACTTTTGGCTCTACGAAAACTCCAGCTAATTAATTAATTAATTAATAGTAGAGACTTTTCTGCTACTGTTACAGAGAGAGAGAGAGATGCAAAGATGGATATAAATGAGTCTCTTGGCGCCACCCTCCTGGGTGTTAGTACATATTTCTTGGCTTTATCTTCGATGTCTGGAATCCATCAGAATCTCAAGAACCGTGAATTTTGCAGGCACAAGGGTTGGTTAAGGAACGATCCGACCACATGGGAAGGAGAACCAACATCTAATTTGTAGCAATAGATTGTTGACATGTGTCGACTGTCAGCACTTGAAATCATTTTAATTTAATTTAATTTAATAATTTAATTTGTATACCGCCCTTCTCCCGAAGGACTCAGGGCGGTGAACAGGGCGATACATAATAAAAAAACAGAATACAAAAATTAAAAAGTGATTAAACAATTATGCCCGTAGTAATTAATACATATTAAAAATTAAAACTAGTTATAAAAACCCAAACCCCATCCCATCAGACCAGGCCAGCTTGTTCAAAAAAGAAGGTTTTAAGATCGCGCCGGAAGGAGCGAAGGTCAGGGGCCATCCGGAGCTCGACCGGCAAGCGGTTCCATAGGTCTGGCGCGCCCACAGAGAACGCTCTCCCCCTGGGGGCCACCAATCAGCATTCTTTGATCGGCGGCACCCTGAGGAGGCCCTCTCTGTGGGAGCGCACTGGACAGAGGGAAGTTGACGCCGGCCGCAGGTGTTGCCGTAGGTAATCCGGACCCATGCCATGAAGGGCTTTGTAAGTCATCACTAACACCTTGAACCTCACCCGGAGAGCAACCGGTAGCCAATGCAGCTCGCGGAGCAAAGGTGTAACATGGGAGTATCGGGAAACTCCCAAGACAACTCGCGTGGCTGCATTCTGCACCAGTTGGAGTCTCCGGGTGGACCTCAAGGGCAGCCCCATGTAGAGGGCACCAAGAAGATTGCCAAGCAATCTAGTCATTTTTGTTGTTGTTGTTCTGTACATAACAATTTTTCTTCCCCATTCCTTGCTTTTTTCTACCTTCATCAGAACTACTGAAGTTATATTGTTCATTAACACAGCTGTATGCAGATATCCTTCCTTGCTAATTAGTTCAGCACAATGAAGTCACATTAAAGAAGGCTATTAATGCGTGCAGCTCCAAGCTGCTACTGCTAACCTGGCAGGAATGTTGGCTGTGGCCAGGTAGGAAAACCCAGCTCCTGGCTAGATGGCGCTATTTAATAAGTGGGACCCACCTATAACAGAATAACAAGAGTTGAAAGGGACCCTTGGAGATCTTCTAGTCCAACCCCCTACTCACGCAGCAAACCCTATACCATTACAAGACAAACGGCTGTCCAGTCTCTTCTTTTGATCCCATGGACAGGAGGGTGCTACCGCAGGCATAAGTGTGAAAAATAGTCGTAAGTCGCTTTGTTTCAGTCTCACTAAATGAATGGTTGTAAGCCGAGAACTAAGTGCAAATGCAAAATTGGATTTATTCAATCTACTTTTGATTACTACATCACGTTGTCCTTCTGCCTATAGACTCCTCTCTCTCTCTCTCTCTCTCTCTCTCTCTCTCTCTCTCTCTCTCTCTCTCTCTCTCTCTCTCTCTCTCTCTCTCTCTGTGATGTGTTATAGTTTATTTTAAACCTCTGGGTGTAGAAAGGAAGAAAAAGATGATCTCAGATATCTTGTGTAGTTGCTTCTTTCTTTCTTTCCTTCTTCCTGGTGTACAACGACCTGAGCAGCATTTCAACATGACAAATAATTAGAGGCTGTACGGGCGAGTGCCTTTTTCACATTGTGAATTCTAACGTGATCCCAGAGGACAGGCTGTTGATGATGGACAAAAGCATTCCTTTCCTAATCGAGAATAGGCATAACAAGACAAGACTGTGTTAGTTAGACCTTCTCTTCGGTTGACAATACTTGTAAATATTTGCTGTTCTTAAAGGTCGGGCCTTCTGCAACTGGAAATTTAGATGCCGATACTTAAAGGACTCACGCGTCTTATCCAGAATGAGCACAAGAGCACAAGAAGAACCTAAAGAGATCCCGTCTAAGTCTTCTAGATCTCACAGTGGCCAACCCAAGGGATCAGTGAACCTCACAAGCATGGGCAAAAGAGCTGACATCATTTCCCACGATGACTCTCAAGCCATTGATATCTACGCTATACAGCAGGGGTCTTCAAACTTGGTCCTTTTATGACTTGTGGACTTCAACTCCCGGAATTCCTCAGCCAGGCTGAGGAATTCTGGGAGTTGGAGTCCACAAGTCATAAAAGGGCCAAGTTTGAAGATCCGTGCTATAGAGTCTATGATGTAGAAGTGAGGACGAGGATCACAGTGGGTGGAATGGCGCTGCAAAGTGGGCAGGACCACCTCACACACCTAGATGGATCTAAACTCTGTGGAGTGATCAGAATTTGGGGAGGAGGCCTTTAAAATACATCTTTGGGCGACATAAAGGTATAACTGTCACGTCTCCTCTCTATTTGCTCCATTGGCTGATTCCATAGACACGTTCAGGTAATTTCTTGGCACAAAGTTGAAAATGGTTTTCTATTGTCATCCACTGGGAGGCCTTTATTGATTGATTGTCCTTAGCAAGATGGGAAAGCAGAATAATGAGATGCCCTGATTGATGGGGAGCCAGAACTCAGAGACCGTTGTCAACACCCGGGCAGGACTGCAGTATGTCCAGACATTATAATGCACCCCCCTTTCATCAGCGTCTGGGGATGGGCAAGGATGGCAGAAGAATGATAAAATGGGTACGGCAGCCTCACCGTGCAAGCTCAGGCTTTTCTCGCCCTTGACTTGCAACCATTCCTTTTAGCGGCTGTTCAAAGTTACAACGGCTCTGAAAAAAGTGACTTATGACGGTTTTTCACACTCACAACCTTTGCAGCATCCCCGTGGTCATGTGGTTAAAATTCAAATGCTCAGCGATGGGCTCATATTGATGATGGTTACAGTCTCCCGGGATCATGTGATCATCCTTTGCGACCTTCTGACAAGCAAAGTCAATGGGAAAGTCAGAATTCGCTTAAGAAGCCATGTTACTAACTTGACAGCTGCAGTGATTCACTTAACAATGCTGGCAAGAAGGGTCCTTAAATGGGGCAAAACTCACTTAACCACTGTCTCGCTTAGCAACGGAAATGTTGGGTTCAGCTGTGGTCATACGTCAAGGACTAGTTGTACTTCTGTTGCTTCCTTCTGACGAAGGCAGCAAACTCCTGCAGACGGCACCGTCTTTTCATACCAAGGGTTGACATTGTGGCCTCTTATACGCTGTAGCATTTAAAACCCCTTCCGATTAATTTCAGAGATCCGTCTAGGTTTGACACTTGAATGAGACTTTTCTGCCGTTTCTCAAACGATCCTTACCATTTTTAATTACATCCTCCAGAATGTGTATCTAGCCATTCAAGATAGATAGATAGATAGATATTCCCCCTTGCAAGCCTGTTCTACTTTGTAATATCCTTCTGATGCAGACCCCCACAAAAATAGATAATAATAATAATAATAATAATAATAATAATAATAATAATAATGATAATAATAATAATAATAATAATAATAATAATAATAATAAGAAGAAGAAGAAGAAGAAGAAGAAGAAAAAGAAAAAGAAGAAGAAGAAGAAGAAGAAGAAGAAGAAGAAGAAGAAGAAGAAGAAGAAGAAGAAGAAGAAGAAGAAGAAGAAGAAGAAGAAGAAGTTGGAAGGGACCTTGGAGGTCATCTAGTCCAACCCCCTGCTAAGGCAGGAAACCCTATACCATTTCAGACAAATGGCTGTCCAGTCTCTTCTTAAAAACCTCCAGTGTTGGAGCATTCACCACTTCTGGAGGCAGGTTGTTCCACTGGTTAATTGTTCTCACTGTCAGGAAGTTTCTCCTTAGTTCTAGGTTGCTTCTCTCCTTGGTTAGTTTCCATCCGTTGCTTCTTGTCCTGCTTTCAGGTGCTTTGGAGAATAGCTTGACTCCCTCTTCTTTGGGGCAGCTCCTGAGATATTGGAACACTGCTATCATGTCACCCCTCACTCTTCTCTTCATTAAACTACACATCCCCAATTCCAGCAACCGTTCCCTATATGGTTTAGCCTCCAGTCCCCCAATCATCTTTGTTGCTCTTCTCTGTACCCTTTCTAGAGTCTTGACATCTTTTTTACATCGTGGTGACCAAAACTGGATGCAGTATTCCAAGTGTGGCCTTACCAAGGCATTGTAAAGTAGTATTTACACTTCACGGGATCTTGATTCTATCCCTCTGTTAATGCAGCCTAGCACTGTGTTGGCTTTTTTGGAAGCTGCAGCACACGGCTGGCTCATATTGAAGTGATTGTCTACTAGGACTCTGAGATCCCTCTCACAGTTACTACTATCGAGCAAGGTACCACCTATACTATACCTGTGCATTTGATTTTTCCTGCCTAAATGCAGAACCTTACTTACGATCTCTTTCTTCTCTTCCTCCATCTCTCTTTAAATGTTACAATCTCTTTCTTCTCTTCCTCCATCTCTCTTTAAATGTTACAATCTCTTTCTTCTCTTCCTCCATCTCTCTTTAAATGTTACAATCTCTTTCTTCTCTTCCTCCATCTCTCTTTAAATGTTACAATCTCTTTCTTCTCTTCCTCCATCTCTCTTTAAATGTTACAATCTCTTCCTTCTCTTCCTCCGTCTCTCTTTAAATGTTACAATCTCTTTCTTCTCTTCCTCCATCTCTCTTTAAATGTTACAATCTCTTTCTTCTCTTCCTCCATCTCTCTTTAAATGTTACAATCTTTCTTCTCTTCCTCCTCTCTTTAAATGTTACAATCTCTTTCTTCTCTTCCTCCATCTCTCTTTAAATGTTACAATCTCTTTCTTCTCTTCCTCCATCTCTCTTTAAATATTACGGGGTGAAATTGCAGAGCTGACTTCAAGGATGCAAGAGACGGGTGTGTGTGTGTGTGTGTGGAATAGATTTAACTTTTCTTTCTCCACCCTCTCTTAACTCCCCGACTTGTTTTCTTCCGTTTCTTGTCTCATTTCATTTTCTACTCTCTTTGCAACTGCTTATTTAGTAATAGATTATGTTTCCTGCTTCTTTTCTCTGTCTCGCCTTACTCGGCACAGACACACCCCGGCTCTCTGCTTCTCTTGTTGACAATTCCTCCTTTGGGGGGCATAAGCACTCGAGGCTCCACTGAGAGAGAGAAAAACACAGCCAAACTCAGGCACGCCCCGAGCAATCATTTCTTTCTTTTTTTAAAAAAATTTTTTTGCTGTTTTCCTCCTGGGCTCCTAAGAAGAGGCTTTGAACACAAAGGATTCTAAAGAAAGGGAGAATGGTAGAGTAGTTAGAGGTATGGCCAAGCTTTGTTCACATTCAGCTTGCAACCCACGGACACCTTCTGGCTTGTAATCAGAGGTGAACGATATGACCCAAAGAGCCTTGGTGGAGCAGTGGGCTAATGCCTCCTTAAGTAACACCAGCTGCCTGCAATTAGTGCAGGTTCGAGTCCCACCAGGCTCAAGGTTGACTCAGCCTTCCATCCTTCCCAGGTAGGTAAAATGAGGACCCAGATTGTTGGGGGCAATTCAGCTGACTTTGTAATAATGCCGCTTGGGGTGTGTGTGTGAAAGCCCTAATAAGCAGGCATATACATAGAATGAAGGCTATTGCTAAGCTTGTAAGCCGCCCTGAGTCTTCGGAGAAGGGCGGGATATAAATGGAATTAAAAAAAAATACTTATTACTGTGCAAATTTTGCTAGCAACCTAGAGTTAAATTCACTACGCCTTTGTTAATCCAATAGAATCAGTCTAGCTTAGAAGAAGAAGAAACAAAAACATCTATTTCCCCCCCCCCCGTTGTTCTCTGATAAAGAGAACCATGTGATAAAACTAGTTGCATTGTTGGCAATGGCTGCAAGGAAGATGTGAAGGCACCTTCTGGCAAATTGTGCTGTCAATATTAAAGCAGATGCATTGAACTGATATGATTGCTGTATGCAACTTGCTAAAAGCTGTGGTTGCAAACAAATGTTTAAATACAATACAAAGAAGAGAACAAGCCCCATTCCTTCCTACCACTGATGATATTACCTAGTTGGGTAATGAAATGTCTGTAAGTAGGCAACCAAGTTCAGAGAGCACCAATAATCCCATAGTCCTCCACCTCCTCTTCTCCACAAACCCCACATTCCCTCCTAGCACTGATGATACCCATGTATTTTACCAGGAAACAAAGATAGGGCAGGCTAGAAAAGTCAGTGTCCTCCTAACCATACCCAAGCACTCTGAGTTTGTTGGTGATGTCCATTTTGCTCTATGAGTTCATGGCGACCTAACCCTAAGTGGAATTTTCCTCCTATGGGATTTTCCCATGTATTTTACCAGGAAACATAGATAGGGCAGCCTAGAAAAGTCAGTGCCCTCCTAACCATACCCAAACACTCCAAATTTGTTGGCAATATCCATTTTGCTCTACGAGTTCATGGTGACGTAACCCTAACCCTATACAATATAATAAAGAAAGAGAGAATGGCATAGTGATTGTAGGAGTGTTCAGGCTTTGTTCACACAGGGCTTGAAACACCTTCTGGCTTATAATAATAATAATAATGAACAGGTTGGAGTCAGGTAAAGGACTGGGTTGTCTGGTGTTTATATCTCACCAATTAAACAGTTGGACATAGAAAAATACGAATGACAATTTGGCATGTCCAAGTTAATAAGCTGCCCTGCAGTGTTAATCATAATTGGGGTTTTTTTGTGGGGTGAGGTGCGTGCTTGGATTCTGTTTGAACTCCTATTTGTTTTCAGAAAGGTGATCTCTTCTATTTATTTTTTTCCACAGACGCAACCCAGATGAATAATGTCATGCCGACATCACCTCTACTTCCACAACTGGCTCACCCACACTCCTTCCAAAGCATGGGACAGATTACAAACCCATATGAACAGCAGCCTCCAGGAAAGGAGCTGAATAAGTATGCTTCTCTAAAGGCAGTAGGTAAGCACAGTAAAAATGCCATTTTCTCTTGACTATATTTCCCAGAATACCAGCAGCTGCGAGTACGAAAACTACAGTTATTGGCCAAACCTTCCCAGATATCCTGGAATATCTCTTGTGAGTATAGGAAGGTGTTTTGACTAGGAGAGCCAGGAGCTGTCTGTGTAATGCCAATGGGCCCTAAGAAAACTGGAAAAATCTAATCTTCTAATATTTTTACCCCTTCTAGAGGTGGACATAGCCCAGGATATCATTGTCCAGAGTCATTATTCCAGCAAAGATTGTAAAACAAGTAAAGCATTAAGAGAAGCACTTTGGGGTAATGGTCAAGGTGCTGGCCTAGAAGCCAAGAGAACGTGAGTTCTAGACCTCTGTTAGGCATGGAAGCCAGCTGGGTGAATTTGGGGCAGTTTCTCTCAGCTCTGTCTAGAGTTGTTGTTCTGGGAAAAACAGGAAGCAGGGATACTAGGCATGTTCAGACTCACGAGTGGGCTTGTGTGGGTGGATGATAGATAATAGGCAATAGATACATAGATGGTGGATGGATGGATGGATGGATGGATGGATGGATGGATGGATATGTAATGGATAGAAGGATGGATAGATAGCAGATGGATAGATAGATGATAGATAGATAGATAGTAGATGGATGAATAGATAGAAAGATAGTAGATGATAGATAGATAGATAGATAGATAGATAGATAGATAGATAGATAGATAGATAGATAGCAGATGGATGGATGGATAGATAGATAGCAGATGGATGGATACATATGTAGATAGATAGAAGGATGGAGAGATAGCAGATGGATGGATAGATAGATAGATAGATAGATAGATAGATAGATAGATAGCAGATGGATGGATGGATAGATAGATAGCAGATGGATGGATGGATAGATAGATAGATGGATGGATAGATATGTAGATAGATAGAAGGATGGAGAGATAGCAGATGGATGGATGGATGGATAGATAGATAGATAGATAGATAGCAGATGGATGGATGGATAGATAGATAGCAGATGGATGGATGGATAGATAGATAGATGGATGGATAGATATGTAGATAAATAGAAGGATGGATGGATAGATAGCAGATAGATAGATAGATAGATAGATAGATAGATAGATAGATAGACAGACAGACAGACAGATAGATAGATAGATAGATAGATAGATAGATAGATAGATAGATAGATAGATAGATAGATGGATGGATAGAGATAGATAGATAGATAGATAGATAGATAGATAGATAGATAGATAGATAGATAGGTAGGTAGGTAGGTAGGTAGGTAGGTAGGTAGGTAGGTAGATAGATAGATAGATAGATAGATAGATAGATAGATAGATAGATAGATAGATAGATAGATAGATAGCAGATGGATGGATGGATGGATGGATGGATAGATAGATAGATAGATAGATAGATAGATAGATAGATAGATAGATAACCAGATGGATGGATGGATGGATAGATAGATAGATAGATAGATAGATAGATAGATAGATAGATAGATAGATAGATAATGGATGGATGAAGAGATAGATAGAAGTCTCTTAAATGTTTGTATGTAGATAATGATGAAGAGAGAAAGAGAGAGAGAGAGAAAGAAAGAAAGAAAGAAGAGAGAGAGAGATGTCGATAGATAAGCTGATAGATAAACTGACAGGGCTTTGCTATTCATATAACTCCTGCCTTTGGGGATGTTGTGGTTCTTAAAGAGTTATGTTAACTTCTGTTATCTGGGACACCAGCAAAGCTGTGCAGCAGGGCAAGCTATGGGAAAATAATCCTGAAAGCAAGTCCAAAACTGAAGACTGGATTATGTATTCAGGCTACGAAAATGCTGAGCTGAGCAGAATACTGGGCTCAAGCCATTAGGCTGCCCTGAATTCCGTTGTAGGCCCACCTCCCGTTTGATCCCGATAGGTGCGCCTATTTCCATAAGTCTACCCCAGGGGTAGGCAACCTCGGCTCTCTTATGACTCATGGACTTCAACTTCCAGAATTCCTGAGTCAGCTATGCTGACTCAGGAATTCTGGGAGTTGAAGTCCATGAGTCATAAAAGAGCCGAGGTTGCCTACCCCTGGTCTACCCTAACCCTAAAAAAAAAAGCAAGGGAAGAGAAAAGAATGGAAAGTAGAAGAAGTCAACTTGTCTTCCAGCCGCCTCTGGAGGATCAAGTGTCTCTCCCTGATTTTTACCATGTGCTTGTCCAGAAAATGTGGAAAGTATTGTGTAGTGGGTCCGACGCAAGGAAGAGACACCAGCCGGTGTGTTAGTTCAGCTCTTTATTGGAAGGGGAAGTGAACTGAGGAGTGAGGGTTCCCTGGCCTCCTTAAATACCCGGCCAGGTAAGCGTGCAGCCAATGAGGTTGGCTCTAGGTTTCCCGCCGAAAACCGTCCAGGTCAACGCCCCCTGGTGGCTGTTGCTATGCAGGTGCCTGCATACATAACAGAAAGTGGGGAGAAGGAATCCTTAACCTTTAAGCAAATTAAGCACCTCCATTCCTCAGGACTGGCACAGCCAGGAGGAATCCAGCAGTATGCAAAGAGAAAGTATTGTGTTCAGAGAATCTCGGAGGAGTTACCAAAGAGGGAGAGATTGTTGTTTAATTAATGAGGAGGCTATAAGTGGATAAGCGCACCTGTTTCAGCTCCCAGAGGGAGGTCAGAGCTGGAAAGGCTATTATGTGTCTCAGATTTAAATACCACGAGATTTTATAAGGGGTACATTCCAAAGAACAAAAGCAGGCCTCTTTCCCTCCCCAGGCCTGTAATTTCACCTTGTAATTAGCTGTAGTTCTAAGAATTCGTGCGAAATAACTCAAGGTCTTCAAGAAAGGCTAAGCCCCACCCCCTACCCCGCCCCCTTTTTTTTTTTCCTGAGGGAGACATGAACATTCACTCTGCCTAACAAAACGTCAGCTTCACAACTTTTCATTTGCTTAAAACAAAGCAAGGGTGAGGTGAAGGGAGGACGCTGTGAAGACAAGAGACGTTGCCTTGAAGCCTGGAGCACGTACAAAGGCCTTCTCTACCTGGAAGCCTAGGAAGTGTCTTTATTGTGGGGTCCTTGGTGTTCTCTGAGCTTGGTTGTTTTCTTGCAGATGTTTCATTACCGAACTAGGTAGCATCATCAATGTTCAAAGGGAGAGGGTTCGCTCTGTTTATATACAAGCGACTTGCCCTGTCAGTGTTGGTGGGAATGTTCTTGGTGGATCCTTGATTAGGAGATTGTTTACTATTTGATTGAGTGGTGATTCCTTGATTGAGGTGTGGTTTATAGCTTTGTTGGGACGTTGCTTGTGACTTGGTTGCATGTAAACAGACAGCAAACCTCATTGCCTTCTAGCACTGATGATGCTACCTAGTTGGGTCATGAAACATCTGCAAGAAAACCAAGCTCAGAGAGCACCAAGGACCCCATAGTTGTCATCCTCCTCCTCCTCCTCCTCCTCCTCCTCCTCCTCCTCCTCCTCCTCCTCCTCCTTGCAAACCCCATTCCCTTCTAGCACTGATGATGTTACCTAGTTGTATAATAAAATGTCTACAAGCTCAGAGAGCACCAAGGACCCCATAGTTGTCGTCCTCCTCCTCCTCCTCCTCCTCCTCCTCCTCCTCCTCCTCCTCCTCCTCCTCGCAAACCCCATTCCCTTCTAGCACTGATGATGTTACCTAGTTGGATAATAAAATGTCTACAAGCTCAGAGAGCACCAAGGACCCCATAGTTGTCATCGTCCTCCTCCTCCTCCTCCTCCTCCTCCTTCCTGCAAACTCCACTCCCTTCTAGCACTGATGATGTTACCCAGTTGGATAATGAAAGGTCTGCAAGCTCAGAGGGCACCAACGACCTGACAGTCCTCCTCTTCCTCTTCCTCCTCCTCCTCCTCCTCCTCCTCCTCCCTGAAAACCCCACTCCCTTCTACCACTGATGATGTCACCTGGTTGAGCAATGAAACATCTGCAAGAAAACAACAAAGTTGAGAGAGCGCTAAGATCCTCTCAGTTCACCCTTGAGCTATAAATATTCTCTTCTATAAGGACTTTATTTTCCATGGTTGAATCCATTCAACTGAGAAGTGAAGAACTAGTATTGAGGGGTACCATCTGGGGATTTCATTGTCCATCACTAAGAGAAGTTATTTTTTCGTAGGAGTTGCTGACCTTTAATTTAGTGGACCCATCATCCAAAGAAGCAGTGCACTATAGTCCTGCTCCGTGCGTCCTAAATTTCCCACTTGCCAAACAGATTGCTCACAACTTCCTCTCCTCCCCATTTCAGGATGTGTTTCACAAATGCCCTCCAAAGATCATGCTACTTCCGGTTGGTTGTGGATAGGAGTGAAGTCGGATCAGTGTGTCTTTGCAAATACTCTGGCGAACAATGCAAATACTTGGGGCTGTTATGAAGATGCCACCTAGGTTAATGGGAGCCATTAACTAGGGGAAAAGGGACGCGGTGGCTCAGTGGGTTAGGACGCTGAGCTTGTCGATCAGAAGGTCGGCAGTTTGGCGGGCCAAATCCTGAGTGCCACGTAGCAGAGTGAGCGCCCGTTATGCGTCCCAGCTTCTGCCAACCTAGCAGTTCGAAAGCACGTCAAAATGCAAGTAGAAAAATAGGGACCACTACGATGGGAAGGTAACAGCATTCCGTGCGCCTTTGCCGTCTAGTCATGCCGGCCACATGACCACGGAGACGTCCTCGGACAAGCGCCGGCTCTTCGGCTTTGAAACGGAGATGAGCACCGGCCCCCAGAGTCGGAAACGACTAGCACGCGTGTGCGGGGGAACCTTTACCTTTTTTAACTAGGGGAAATCTATTTGCTATCCAAGAGCAGCCTATTTAAACACAGGATGTATTTTTCTCTTAGCACGAGGAAATTGCATGTCTTGCAACCCCTTGACTTCTCCAGCACAGAAGAAAGACAAATAGCTAATTGCACTGCTCACTTCTCCCAGTGAGATGGTTAAAAGAAAATAATAAGTCTGTTTTTCATGCTCGTCTTCATGCTAGGCTACGGTGGTCTCACGAGGGTTTCTGTAGCACTTTATTATTCATGTGGAAAAACTGCTGAATGTGGCCAATTCTCCTTTTTTTTCCTCCCCCCCCCCTCTGATTAATCAAACTTGGGGCAGTTGTGTTTTTTTTTTAACTCTCGTATTTAAATGGTCACTGCTCATTCATCTGCCCAGGATGTGAGCAGAACAAAGCTGAATTCATTCGTCACAGTTGGCTGGAGAAAGGAGTTCAGTGCTGATAATTCTGAGGTTCAGGGCTGCATAAATATTTCCATCCTGACTTGCTTTTGGTCATTCAGATTTACTCTGATGTGGGTGACGGAGGGGGCTTCTTTCCCAAAGACAGCAATAGCAACAGAACTTAGACTTATATACACGCTTTACAGTGCTTTGCAGTCCTCTCTAAGCGGTTTACAGAGTCAGCCTCTTGCCCCCAACAATCTGGGTCCTCATTTTATCGACCTCAGAAAGATGAAAGGCTGAATCAATGGTGACAGCAATAGGACTTAGACTTATATACCGCTTCACAGCACTTTACAGACCTCTCTAAGCGGTTTACAGAGTCAGCTTCTTCCCCCAACAATCTGGGTCCTCATTTTATCGACCTCAGAAAGATGAAAGGCTGAATCAATGGTGACAGCAATAGCACTTAGACTTATATACCGCTTCACAGCGCTTTGCAGACCTCTCTAAGCGGTTTACAGAGTCAGCTTCTTGCCCCCAGCAGTCTGGGTCCTCATTTTACTGACCTCAGAAGGATGGAAGGCTTGAGCTGGTGAGGATCGAACTCGTGGCAGTCAGCAGAGTTAACCTGTAATACTACATTCTAACCACTATGCCATCACAGCTCAAGATGCTTTATCCCTTGCAAATGTATTCTCTCTAATTTGAGGGATTGCAAGAATGGGCTGAAAATCTTCCCCATTGAAGAGGACAGGGAACATTGCTTCCAGAGATGCAATTTTGTGATGCCTCCATATAAATAAATCTGAGAAGCTATACGAGATATATACTTCCGGAAGATGTCCTTCCAATCAGCCCTTGGAAATTTCCTAACGGTCGGGAAAATTAACCAGTGGAACGGCTTGCCTTCAGAAGTGGTGGGTGCTTCATCACTGGAGGCTTTTAAGAAGAGACTGGACCGCCACTTGTCTGAAATGGTATAGGGTCTCCTGCTTGAGAAGGGGGCTGGACTAGAAGGCCTCCAAAGTCCCTTCCAAGTCTGTTATTCTCTGCTAGACTGTGGGTGGACATAAAGCAAATCTTAGGAATAGAAGAATGGAAGATCTTTTGCCTTCTAAGAAACTGCACAGCTTTCTTATAAATGAAATAAAAGGGGAAACCCAAGCATGGCTGCAGGCCAAAATCTGATTTGATGCTGTTTTGAAAAGGGGGAATTGAGGTTGTGCATTCTAACATATCCCCCTTTGTTAACCTCAATGATGCTGTTGTTGTTGTTAGCTGCAAAGTCATGTCCGACCGATCGCGACCCTATGGACAACGTTCCTCCAGGCCTTCCTGTCCTCTACCATCTTCTGGAGTCCATTTAAGCTCACGCCTACTGCTTCAGTGACTCCATCCAGCCACCTCATTCTGTCGTCCCCTTCTTCTCTTGCCCTCAATCTTTCCCAGCATTAGGCTCTTCTCCAGTGAGTCCTTCCTTCTCATTAGGTGGTGAAAGTATCTGAGTTTCAACTTCAGGATCTGGCCTTCTAAAGAGCAGTCAGGGTTGATCTCCTCTAGGACTGACCGGTTTGATCGCTTTGCAGTCCAAGGGACTCGCAGGAGTCTTCTCCAGCACCATAGTTCAAAGGCCTCCATTCTTTAGCGCTCAGCCTTTCTTATGGTCCAACTTTCACTGCCATACGTTGCAACTGGGAAGACCATAGCCTTGACTATACGCACTTTTGTTGGCAGGGTGAGGTCTCTGCTTTTTAGTGTGCTGTCTAGATTTGCCATGGCTTTCCTCCCCAGGAGCAAGCGTCTTTTAATTTCTTGGCTGCAGTCCCCGTCTGCGGTGATCTTGGAGCCCAGGAAAATAAAATCTGTCACTACCTCCATTTCTTCCCCATCTATTTGCCTTGGAATTGAGAGGGCTGGATGCCATGATCTTGGAGAAGGAAATGGCAACCCACTCCAGTATCTTTGCCATGAAAACCCTATGGACAGTTCAATGATGCTAGACTTGTAAAAATGTGGTCTCCATCAGGCGCTGGAGACCAAGTAGCAATTCCTTAGTTTCCTCTTTGCCTATCCTGCAATTTCTTGAGCTTGCAGAAGTACCTATAGGAAATAAATTTCATCCAATCGAGGTGAGCCTTGACGTAAAAAAGAGAAAACCGTGGCTCCCTCACATTTCTATCTTGTATGACCAAATCAACCTGCAACAAAGCTAGTGAACTTCAGTGTATTCTCACCATTTGAAGCAGGCAGGACACACAAGTTGGGTTTGACCTGATCTTCCAGTTCAGGGAATTCAGACAACCTGACAAGCTTCTGAGCATGGAGAGATGTGTTTTAAAAAAAACCAGGTTGAAAAATGAGGGTCATAAATGAAAGTACTTTCTCCGGGGGAAGAAATGGAGAGCATTTCTCTGATTTTATTATCATTATTTTCCTCTGGTGTTCTGAGTGAATTGCTTGAGCAGAAGACCAAAGGGAGATCAAAATCTTTGGTAGCTCAAGGTGGAAAGCGCCAGCAATTGGTAGCTCCCCGGGGGGTGGGCACTTTCCTCAGTCTTATTTCAAAAGTCTACTGCAAGCTATCCCTTTAAATCATTCAGAAGAAGTTCCAACTCTTCTTTCTACAGTGTGGAGGAACAGAAGGGGGTGGGGGTGGGGGGAAGAGGAAAATAGAAAGGAGGAAAAAGTACACAAGTATGTCAAAAAGAGGAAAAATGAGACACACACACCCCATCACCTTCGTTTTCCAGACCCGGCTATCATTGGGCACTAAATATTTCCATATATCTAACTCGATTGATTGTCAGGGGCAACAACTAGATCTTCATATGTAGAGTTCAAACCTGTTACTTTATTGCTCGACGGAGTCTACACCTATTCCACAGGAATCTCCCCAGTCTGGCACCAGATAAGGTTCAGAGGACATTCAGGACAGGTCAGACCTCTTTTGTGTTTGAGTCTAGTAGGCTAATTTCCCATTTGAGCCTTCCTCTTAATGGGGACGGTTGCTCTCCAACATCAATTGTACATCATCAAGTTGGTGTCAACACTTAGCGAATGCATCGAATGGTTTTGTCCATGATGATCAGTCCCTAACCTGGTCTTCCAACCCATCATTGCTCTAACTGAATCCATCCACCTTGCTTTTGGTCATCCTCTTCACTGTCCTTCCATCTTTCCCACCACTGTGGCCTTCACAAGGGAGATGTTCAATTCATTATAGATTCCTAGCATCATGTAGGTACAATTTCTCTAGGGGGATATGTCCCTAACCTGGACCTCCAGGTCTTCCAATGGTGCAACCATCATAGCTGTAATAACCAACCATCTGTTGGTTATTATCTTTGTCTCTTCGCTTCCATCCTTCTCAGGGGATTAGATCTCCTCTCTTGCATAAAGTGTCCAGATCACAACTCCTAACTAGAGAATTACAATACTCATGCTTTAAAAAAATATATTAGTCTTAATGACAACAGATTAGAGCGATTTTCAAAATTACTGTACAAGATTGGTTTTGCCAGATGTGATGCAAAGGTGATATTAGTAAGCATATTCATTTGGAGTTTTTGCCCTCGCTAAAGTAGACTTCACAGCAAATTACAGCATCTAATGTGGTTCCTTCTAGCTGAGAGTGTGGTTTGGTGTATTGTGTGAAAGCCAGAAAATGGCTTAATTCAGTAGCCAGCTTGACATTTTTTTTAATGAATGCAGCCACAGGCTCCACTTCTAAGAAGAGATATATTGGGGGGACGAACAAAAATTAAATTGGAAGAAAGATGCTAAGCTGTTTTTATGATCTCGTCAGGATGTAACAAGAGCCATTTGTGGCCAATGCGCAATTTAGAGTCCAGGAAGGTGTGTAGATCTGTGCTCTTTTGTTCTTCACATGATAGAAAACAATTCAAAAACCCAAAGATGCTTTTAATAGTTCCCCAGATTTTGACATGTTGAGAGATGTAGACGTCAGATATGCGTGCTTTATAACTGGCATGGAGTAATTAAGCAAATAATCATTGCAACCCTCCTTCTCTCTTATAAATAGCAAGTGCTGAGCGTCTGCTATTTCATCGGAATAAAGTTCTCCACTGTTTTAGTACAGCCAAATGTTCATCAGGAGGTGCGAGGGGGGGGGAGTTGCACAGGTCCTGCAGAGTTAAAGGATTTCATCTCAAATAGTATATTTGCTATGCTGATGATCAAAGTAAAATGATGCAAACAACAACAACAACAAAACAAACTCTTGAGAATCAGTTTGGTCTGGTGATGAAAGTACCAGACTAGAAATCAGGAGATTGTGAGTTCTAGTTCCACCATAGGTGTGAAAGTGGCTAGGGGACTTTGAGTCAATCTCCAGAGGTTATGGTCACTTCTAGTTCTGCCTTAGGCGTGAAAGCCAGCTGGGTGACTTTGGGCCAATCACCAGGAGACTGCGAGTTCTAGTCCTGCCTTAGGATGAAAGCCAGCTGGGTGACTTTGGGCCAATCACCAGGAGACTGCAAGTTCTAGTCCTGCCTTAGGCATGAAAGCCAGCTGGGTGACTTTGGGCCAATCACCAGGAGACTGTGAGTTCTAGTTCTGCCTTAGGCATGAAAGCCAGCTGGGTGACTTTGGGCCAATCACCGGGAGACTGTGAGTTCTAGTCCTGCCTTAGGCATGAAAGCCAGCTGGGTGACTTTGGGCCAATCACCAGGAGACTGTGAGTTCTAGTTCTGCCTTAGGCATGAAAGCCAACTGGGTAACTTTGGGCCAATCACCAGGAGACTGTGAGTTCTAGTTCTGCCTTAGGCATGAAAGCCAGCTGGGTGACTTTGGGCCAATCACCAGGAGACTGTGAGTTCTAGTTCTGCCTTAGGCATGAAAGCCAGCTGGATGACTTTGGGCCAATCACCGGGAGACTGTGAGTTCTAGTCCTGCCTTAGGCATGAAAGCCAGCTGGGTGACTTTGGGCCAATCACCAGGAGACTGTGAGTTCTAGTTCTGCCTTAGGCATGAAAGCCAACTGGGTAACTTTGGGCCAGTCCCTTTCTCTCAGCCCAATGGGGTTATTGTTGCGGGGAAAAGAGGAGGGGGAAGGAGTATTAGGTATGTTTGTCACCTTGAGCTATTTATAAAAATAATAACAGGCCAGATAAAGATAAATCAGTCAGTCATAGACAGTTCTGCCTGATACATAAAGGCATCACCAATTCTCTCAAAATTTAGCACAAGTGTATACACATGCATGCATACCATATATGCCATCTTTTCCAGTTACCTTAAAGATATGTGGACTTCAACTCCCAGAATTCTCCAGCGAGCATGCTGGTTAGGGGATTCTGAGAGTTGACATCTACACAAATTTTTCAAGTTGCCAAAGTTGAAAAACACCGTCAGATTGCTCTGTTCTTATCTAGATTTCCTCTCTTCGGCTGTCCAGATTCAGCCCTACTGATTCAACCACTATAGTGCCATGACGAAAAAAAACGCAGCAATGAATTGTGTCTGCGTGACAGCTAATAATGAAGAGTATAAACCCAGAGGAAGTATTAAACAGGACAGAGAATAATCCCAGGTGTGTCAACTGGATAATGCAAGTTCAAACGATTTCGATGAGCAAAGAAATAATACAAACAAATCTGAAAAGGCCTCAACAAGGATGGAAATCTGGTTAAATCAAGTGTCAAGATAAACCAAAGATTAGCTGACAGTTTTAAACTAGAAGAAGCTGTAAAGGTTAAAGGTAATCTGCTTCTCAGTTATATAGCCTACAAATCTGACAGCTGCCTTTATTTATATGATGGAAATATTTTAGCCGAGTTGACACTGTTCTCAAGAGAATTTCTCTGCCCTTGATATTTTATTATTTTGTTTTTCAGCTCAACACACAAAGGGTGAATATCTTGTTGATGTCTTTGCTTCTTGAGATCTTTGCTTCTTGAAGTCTTTGCTTGTCGAGGTCCTAATTTTTAAATTGGGTCTACGACAACTCGCCAGGGCCAAATCACCATGGCCAACTCCCTGCGGCCAACTCACCATGGGGCAAGAGTTACACTAATATTGAAGAAATAGTGGAATAGAATCGTTAAAGAAAGGAGGCCAAAGGAGGAACAAAATAAAATACGAACGACAAAAAAATAAAATATTTTTAAAATTATTTTAAATCATTAAATCATTGTTGAATTGTCCTGCAGCGAGTAGTCCCACGGCACGTTGGCTGCAGTGAATTGGCTGCGGCAAGGGGACCGTTGGCGAGTTGTCCCTTTCCGTTTTAAATGAGGCACTGGGATTTTTCAATTATACGTACATAAAATCCATTCCTAGTTGTATTTTCTGTTTTTACCAATGCAGCTCTCAGTTCAAAACCTGCCTACGTGAATAAGTGCCTCAGGAAAAGTTGCGCAACAAAACCTGTCTTTTAGGGCCAATTGTCCACAGAACTATGTAGCTAATGGGGACAAAATATCACATCACAGATGTGTTGTAGAGGCAGGTCATACAGAAGAAAATGTGGCCTTTTGCACTTAAAAAAATATATGCCTGGAACAAGTCTAGATATCTAATTGGATTCAGATGTATTAGATACAGAGCAGAAATGAGGGAAACATTTCCAGTAGGAGGGGAAATAATTTTGAAATAATATTGAAAAGTCTTGGTCAGAGGGATCACCTCAATTTCTGGAGCATCCTTCCATCTTTCTGGTTGCATCTATGCATCTTTCTTCTTAAATCCTCAACAGATTTCTCCCTGTTCCTCTACCTTTTTCTTTTACCACAAAATAAAATTAAAAAGCGAAGTAAACCTGCTTTGATTGTCAAGATCTGAGATGAATATTAATAAGGATAGGCAAATCCTTGAAACTGAAGTACGTGTAAAATTTCAAAGTACGTAGTGGGCAAAATTGTACTTTTGAAGGACACAGCCAGCTGTGTTGCACTTGCTTACCAGAAAAGAACTGACTCTCCCTGTTGGTATATTGCAATCAGGTTTGATCACCATGACAGTAAAAAGATGTTGAGACTCTACAAAGAGTACAGAGAAGAGTAACAAAGATGATTGGAGGGCTGGAGGCTAAAATACAGGAAAAACAGTTGCAAGGAACTGAATATATCTAGCCTAACAAAGAGAAGGTCTACAGGTGATACAATAGCAGCCTTCCAATATTTGGAGGGACGCGGTGGCTCAGTGGGTTAGGACGCTGAGCTTGTCGATCAGAAGGTCGGCAGTTTGGCAGGTCGAATCCTGAGTGCCGCGTAACAGAGTGAGCGGCTGTTACTTGTCCCAGCTTCTGCCAACCTAGCAGTTCGAAAGCACGTAAAAATGCAAATAGAAAAATAGGGACCACTACGGTGGGAAGGTAACAGCGTTCCGTGCACCTTTGGCGTCTAGTCATGCTGGCCACATGACCACGGAGACGTCCTCGGACAAGCGCTGACTCTTTGGCTTTGAAACGGAGATGAGCACCGGCCCCTAGAGTTGGAAACGACTAGCACGCATGTGCGGGGGAAACTTTACCTTACCTTTTAATATTTGAAGAGGTCACACTGAAGAGGAGGTCAACCTGTTTCTCCAAAGCACCTGAAGGCAGGACCAGAAGTAACCGATGGATAAAATCAGAGGGGCCATTGTGGGCCTGAAACAGTTACGAACTGCTAGGAACAAAGCTACAAGTGCTTGGCTTCCAATTCACTTGTCTTTTAATTAAAAGAATTTTAAAAGCGAATAGGGCAAGAAGTTTGGAGAATTTCAGAGGCCACATTAAAGTCAGACAGGCATTGTTTTCCCTGGCTCCAGTTTAAAATATGGAGTCCCCTATACCAAGAGAGTGGAGAAAGGAAGAGCTGGATTTGACAGCAATAAACAGACGTCTCTGTTCAGACGTCTCTGCCTAATTGTTTTTTTCCAGCAAGCATCCTTTGGGAAGAATTGGGGATACGGGTGAGAAATTCAACAGTTTCACACTGGATGTTTACACTTCAGAGCATCCTTGTCTGAAATGTGGTGTGAAAATACCTCTGGGAACCATGAGATCAAAGGAAAACCATTCTGGGTAGACTTAAAGAACTCGAAGAATCAGACCAAAAAGCTCAAGGGATCCATCATTTCACGCAAGACTTTTCAGGGATATCAAGAACTAGAAGGGAGCCAATCTGTCTTGAGAGATGTGGAATAGGGCTGTATGTCTGCCCCAGCAATTGTTGTCACCATCTTCTTGGGGTACCACATGAATGAAGCCAGTGGAGAAAACTTTCAACCAATAGATCGTTGTGTTTCCTTTTGTCCTGAGATGGAGAAGAAGGAAGGCTAAAAAAAGAATCTGCTAAAGATGGGCAGCTCCTTCTATCTTTACTCCTTTTTTCTCTCTGTTTTGATGGAAGTTCATCAGTTGATAGAGCTTTTGAGACTGCCGCAATTTGTTTATTTGATAAATTTATGTAGCCACCCATCTCATAGACCAGAGGTCTTCAAACTTGGCCCTTTTGTGACTTGTGGACTTCAACTCCCAGAATTCCTCAGCCAGGCACGCTGGCTGAGGAATTCTGGAAGTTGAAGTCCACCAGTCATAAAAGGGCCAAGTTTGAAGACCCCTGTCATAGACGAAACACTGGAGCGCATACATAGATAGCCCTCGACTTACAATCGTTCATTTGGTGACCTTCCGACACCGAAAAAGTAACTTATGACTGTTTTTCACACTTACGACCGTTGCAGCCTCCCCATGGTCACATGAGCAAAATTCAGACACTTGGCAACTGCTTCGTATTTATGACGGTTGCCGTGTCCCGGGGTCATGCGATCCCCTTTTGCGAGCTTCTGACAAACAAAGTCCACGGGGAACCCCAATTCCCTTAAGAATCATGTTACTAACTTAACAACTGCAATGATTTACTTGAACAACTGTGGCAAGAAAGGTCATAAAATGAAGCAAACTCACTTAACAAATGTCTCACTTAGAAAAGTTTGGGCTCAGTTGTGGTCGTACATTGAGGACTTTCTGC
Organism: Vipera berus; assembly: GCF_964194415.1. Classification (NCBI taxonomy): domain Eukaryota; kingdom Metazoa; phylum Chordata; class Lepidosauria; order Squamata; family Viperidae; genus Vipera; species Vipera berus. Next base: position 7,348,523 of record NC_138216.1, read on the forward strand.
ATAAAGTTAAAACTGCATAAAGTTACAACAAATGACCCCAAAACAGCAGCCAAAAGGTTTTAAAACCATTTAAAACAATAAAACCATTTTTTTTAAAAAAATGAGTTTTCCTGACAATACAACCATCTGTGGGGTTCTTGGTGCTGTTTGAACTTGCTGGTTTTCTGGCAGATATTTCCTTACCAAACTATGTAACCTCATCAGGGCTAAAGATAATAAAACATCTGCAAGCTCAAAGAGCATCAAGGACCCCACAGTTCAACCCTGAGCTACAAAAATTTTCTTCTATCAGTAACACAATCATTTTACAGGCTCCATACCATATTCCCAAGTCCCCAAATTAGATGACAGATCCCTATCTTCAAGTCCTTCCAGAAGGCAACAATATTTGGGTCATTACTATTTGTCTTTCATGACACCACTGCTGCATATAATAATTCAAACGCAGAGCTGTTTGGGAAAATGTGTTCCCAGACCAGCCATATTGCTTATCCATAATTCCTTGCATATTGATTGCTTCATCTCTACAAAAAGGCTTGACCAATCTGTCAAGGACATGAATTCCAAATTGGGATCTGAATTCAGAGAGGAGGGCAGGCAAAGAAAGCCATGTAGCTCACACTTTATTTATTGGAGATGTTTCTTACAATGTTTGTGTACCACCATCTCCATAGGGACTCTTAGCTGTTTACAACCCTCCATAAAACCATGAAGACCACATTGCTGGAATTGGACATGAATGTTTGATAGTTGGGAAGGTTTTATGTTGGCTGTAAACATTGCAAGGAGCGTGGGTAACAAATAACCTAGTTAGCAAATTAACATCTTTTCTGATAATAGTAATAACCTCTTGAATACCATCAACATTGTATGTCATTTTCAAGACTGTACGTCTGTTGGGCTGGAACTGAATTCAGCATTCATTTCATCCATTGGTATTTTGAGTTTTGGTCTGGAACAGGGGTGTCAAACAGCCGGCCTAAGGGTCAGGGGCGTCATCCGGAAGCCATGCCCACCCCATTGCCAGCAATGGCAAAACTCTCACGATACGTTGCACGGAGTCATGTGACATCACGAGTTTGACATGTCTGGTCTGGAGGAACCATCAAGAATTTGGAAACCGTTTCTAGATTTTATGCTTCAGACAGGGGTGGGGGGGAAAAAGAAACTCTGAATTTGGAATATGCTACATAAATAAATTTGTTATTGTAGAAATGGCTAATATACATTAAGTATGCAAAAGTGAAAAGTTGAGGTTGTAATGTTATTATTTTTATTCCCCTGAGCTGAAAAGAATTGAAATTCTTTTTTTCCCCTTCTCTCTTCCCAAACCCCTTCCCTTCCTTCCAACTATTTTTATATTTACTTGTATCTTGTACTTCGATAAGTTTCGTGATAATAATAATAATTTTAAAAAATCGGAAGCGATTTGGACAAGAGGCAGGTCTACCATTTCATTCTGAATTAAGCCAATTTTAGGAGATGACCAGGCTGAGCCCAAGGGAGTGGTCAAACATGTCATTAGTCTCGAGTACCTTTGCACCCACAAAAGATTTAAGTCCAGCCCACCTTGCCTTCCATTGACTCTTTGCTTTGACTGTTAGTAGTTCAGACTGTTAGTAGTTCAGATTCTTGTAGAGAACGTAAGCTTGCAATAAACCCTTATATTTATCTGAACTTCCTGGATTTCCTGATTTCCTGTACTTGACTTCTATGTTGGTGGTGATCTTGGCCTCCATTATTTTTCTTGTAGAAAAACTCAAGGTATTTTTCACCGGCTAGGTTTTGAAATTACTATCCAGTTAAGTGTATATATGGGGGGAAGGGGGGGGAGTCCAACAGGCCCAATAGTTTCAGTGCACCATTGTCTGCAGAAAAGAAACGTGGAGTCACTCTCCAAGCACTTAGTGAGATGTTCTTGCTGATATGACAAAACTGCACATTACAAAGTTGTCTTTCTGTTACTAAGATCCATTAAGAAGACATTCTGGCTGTCAGGGAGACAACAGGCTTTTCAGTCCCTGGGAGCTGCATATCCCAGTTTTTTCCACTTTGAATCAGAAAGAACATTTTGGTCATGAAAAGAAATTGTTTAGCACAATATGGAGAACAGAAGTCTAGTGGTTTAGGAAGTCTTGAATGGAAACTCTTTGATTTGCTTTAAACTAGAGGGGTTTCCCCTTCCAACATTTTATCTAAGAAATATCTGTCTGAAATATCCAGAGATGAATTAGTTCTAGCATCCCCATCCCATGATATCTTTCAGCCTTTCGGAGCAGTTTTCCAATAGCGGGGAAAAGGTCAGCCATCAAGGTTGATGGCAAGGATTGTTACTCTCAGCTGCTCCTTGGAGCTGGTGCCTGTTTTTAATAGGAGGAAATGTAAAAAAAAATCCTATGAAGATTGAAATGTTTTCCCAAAGAAAAACCGTCTCAACATTACACAGAATGAAGGAATGGAATTGAAGTGGAAGGATGAGAATTTTTAAATTTAGCTGAGAAAAAGAGGAGCATGAAATGTCATACCCAAATGGGTTTAATCCAGGCATCTTCAAACTTGGCCCTTTGATGACTTGTGGACTTCAACTCCCAGAATTCCTCAGCCAGGCACGTTGGCTGAGGAATTCTGGGAGTTGAAGTCATCAAAGGGCCAAGTTTGAAGACCCCTGGTTTATCCATACAATCTCCATCCTGGTCAAAGACCATGATAGGATATACCCCATACAATCTTGGATGAGTAAATTGATCAGCCAGCTACTAACAGTCCCCAAAAGAAAGCTACTGTTTCCCTATCCAAATCCTGTATTTGTCATTCATTTTTCCTTCCCAATGATCAAAAAATAATGGTTTGGAACAATAGGAGTGTACCACTCATTTCTGCCTCTTTTTTCCCATCTGTCTATGGTTGCAAAATATGAAATCCCCAAAAGCTACAGAGACAAGGCTCCCCAGAGAGGTCTACTCTATGGGGGCCCTCTAGGACTTTTCACTTGATGACAGCTGTCAAGACAGACACCTACCTTTAAATCAGGGGTGCCTAACCTTAGCAACTTGAAGACTTGTGGACTTCAGCTCCCAGAATTCCCCAGCCAGCCATGCTAGGAATTGAAGTCCCCAAGCCTTAAAGTTGCCAAGGTTGGACACCGCTGATTTAAATCAATATTCTGATGAAACTGAGCATTAGTTGACAGAGGGAGAAGTTAATTCAATTCCCAACAAGTTCATCTCTGTTTGGGGCCAAAACTAAATTCCTTAGGATTAATGGAACAATATGCTTATTCTCCCCCGGAAATAATATGTGTAATATCCGTATAAGCCAAATGAAGTCAGCCAATATTTCATTTGCAGTTATAGGTCAACTGCTGATAAGATGCATACAGTAATTAATTCATGATCCTGGAATACCGCAGGGACACCCATTGATGATAAGAAATGGGATGCCGCAGTGGTGTCTCCCAAAGTATTCAGTCAAATGAAGCAAACAAAGAGGAAATCACCAGGATTAACACAGGATCAGGCTAACATTGTTAACAGTAATGCGTGAAGGCATCAAATGCCTTTCAAAGAATGTAAGAACCCCCGGATTCATTATAATTAAGCTTTTCTTTAAGGCACCAATCTAGGCACTTCCTATTTGTGTCATTTTGAGGGGCAAGGGGGGGGGGTGAGGCATAGATTCATAGGGCTAGAAGGGAACCTGGAGGTCTTCTAGTCCAACCACCTGCCCAAGGCAGGAGTCAGTGGTGGGATTCAGCCAGTTCACACCAGTTCAGCAGAACTGGTAGCTAATTTTTTGTTGTTAGGCCCAGAATGGACTTCCGGAGGTGGCATCCACGCAGAGAACCGGTTGTTCACCTCTTTGAATCCCACCACTGGCAGCAGTCTTTACTCCATCCCAAGCAAATGGGTGTCCAGTCTTTTCTTGAAATAAGGAGTCCTTGGTGCTCCCTAAGCTTGGCTGCTTTCTTGCATCTCTTTTCTTAAAAACCTCCAGCGATGGAGCACCCACAACTCCAGGAGGCAATGGGAGTGGGGAGATGAATTCTTTTAGCTTAGACATAACAATAACTTTCCTGTGGGAACCAAGGTCAAGCTACCTAAGTTTTGGCGGGCTGGAGTTTCCGTTAGAAAGCAAGCCAATGTAGTTAATTGGGCTGAGTTTTGGTCATAAGTCGAGAACTGCCTGTACTACAGCTGAGACGCAGCAACCCTAAGCCTCTCTTTCCTCTTTCAGCTAGTGAGCATTGGATCACCTGCCCAACCTCAGGCTCTGCCCCCACCCCGATGCCACTGTATGAGGGTGGATTTCTGGCCTCTCTCTGTGCGTCTCCATTGTCAGGAAATTCCTCCTGATTTCCAGATTGGATCTCCCTCTGAGGAGCTCCGAGGAGCTCAAACACCTTCAAGGTCCCTTCCAGCCCTAGGAGGCCATGAAAACAAATAGCAAGGGAAAGTTCATAAGCCCACACTTGTTGTGTACACACAAAGCCTTCTACGGCATCAGCAGAAGAAAGCAAGAATCTGCCTCCTCTGCCTCTCATTCCTGTCGACGCAAGATGGCTGACCAGAGGAATTGATTTATCACTAAACAATGTCCTGGTGGCTTGGAGATGAGATTAATCCTTTTACTCTCACTACTGAATGGGTCTAGTTGCTCACCTGTAACCCACCTCTCTCTTGGGTGCAGTTCCACATGACATGGGACTGGACCCTAGGATTTTGTAATGGGTGGCAAGAATAATGACCTGACAAGAGATAGTTTAAGCCGAAGGAACGGGGCCATGGAAAGTGTGTCAGAAGGAACAGGCCCTATCTAATTCCCTGGAAAGTAAAGGCAAAACCTGTTGGGGTAGAAGTTAAGGCATCAGGCCAGAAACAGGGAGACTGGGAGTTCTAGTCCTTAGGTGCAAAGTCAGCTGGATGACCTTGGGCCAGTCACTCTCTCTCAGTCCTAGGAAGGACGCAATGGCAAACCACTGGCCAATTTGGAAATGTAAGCAGAAATGTAGGACTAATACAGGGCTCTCCAAACTTGGGCAACTTTAAGACTTATGGACTTCAACTCCCAGAATTCCTCATTCCTCATGCTGGCTGGGGAATTCTGGGAGTTGAAGTCCACAAGTCTTAAAGTTGCCCAAGTTTAGAGAGACCTGGGCTGAGATATGGGCTTGGAGCAAATCGAACAACTTCTTTCTCTTGATGGGATATTTATTCTTGGAAATATAGCTTAGATTTATTTATTTTTTGGCTCTCGTACGAAGCCTGATGGCGAGAGAGGTTGCCTTCAACTCAAGTCAGGAACTGGTGTCATGTTCATTAACTTTTCTAGAATGCTTGTCTGCCAAGCCATTGGGGATTTCTCACACAGTAGAAAATGTGTCACAAAATGATAAAATAGAGGCCTGAGTGCTGTCACTCAGAACTGCCTTTTCAGCAAAATTCAGGATATATTGCTGCATTGGGAACGGACGCTGTGTTCTTTGTCAGGGGATATTCGGTCTAGCCAAGGAAGTTTCTCCTGTATTATTGCAAGGTTTTCCATTTGCATGTGGCATGACTGTAAATAAGGACGACACCCCCATGGCATCCTAGGTGCAAACATGGCACAACAGAACGAGATTAGCCCGCACAACATGCCTGGTTAATCAGTTCCTGATCCCTCTAAGAGGAGGCATGGAAGGGTGCTTTCTTCTGATCTCAGATCCTATTCTGAAATGGGAACAAGCCATTAGCTGCATTCCATGTTTTAATTAAAAAGGAAGACGTCCTTTTAACAGCACCTGCACGTTATATAAAAGCACTAAGATGCCAATTAACAAGGAGACAGATGGAGGCAGGTAAAGCATGTAGAGTATAATTTGACAACATGGGCTTTTTCAGAAGCAATTTAAATTCATCTGGAAGAGGAGGAGGAGGAAGCAAAAAGAAAAGAAGCATTTCTCTCTGAAGAAGACACGCATTATGGTACCAAAAAGAAACTCAAAGTAGGAGGCTGTTAAACAGCTACATGCCCTCGTTTCTTGCCAATAAAGACTAAGATGCCAGAGCTGCAGATGAAGTTTACACTGAGCCCAGGGCCCATCTGTTGGATCTGGAACTCATTAACTCCTTCCAGTTCTCCATTGGAGGAGACGTTGAGCATCCAGAGAGCATTCTCAAGACTAAAACTATTATTTTAATATTAAAGTAAAGGTAAAGGTTCCCCCGCACATGCGTGCTAGTCGTTTCCAACTCTAAGGGCCGGTGCTCATCACCGTTTCAAAGCCGAAGAGCCAGCGCTTGTCCGAGGATGTCTCCGTGGTCATGTGGCCGGCATGACTAGACACCAAAGGCGCACGGAACGCTGTTACCTTTCCACCGTAGTGGTCCCTATTTTTCTACTTGCATTTTTATGTGCTTTCGAACTGCTAGGTTGGCAGAAGCTGGGACGAGTCACAGGCGCTCACTCTGTTACGTGGCACTCGGGATTCGACCCACCAAACTGCCGACCTTCTGATCGACAAGCTCAGCGTCCTAACCCACTGAGCCACCGCGTCCCTAATATTATTATAACAGAATTAGTGGGAAGGGACCATGGCGATCTTCTAGTCCAACTCCCTGCTCAGGCAGGAAACCCTATACCGTTTCAAACAAAGGGTTGACCAATCTCTTCTTGCAAACGTCCAGTGTTGGAGCATCCAAAACTTCTGAAGACAAGCCCTTCCACTGAATAATTGTTCTAATTGTCAAGAAATTTCTTGTTAGTTTCTAGGTTGGTTCTCTCCTTAGTTTCCATCCATTGTCCTGCTTTGGAGAATAGGTTGACCCCCTAGTCTCCGTTGGTTGCAAGATTCTTCAACAGTCCCTGCTGGGCAGGAAAATACCATATGGTTGCAAATTTGATCCCGGACACAGCATATATGTCCTAAGTCCATTTATCTGTAGGAAGAAACTTGGAGTACCCAGACATTCTCAGTTTTAAAATAAACCTTTATTGTCAAAGTACAACATGTGTACATTGAGATTAGCTGAGCCTCCCCCTGTGCTCTCTCCCCCCAACACACAGTGACAGCAAACCCTCCATCCCACCACACTATGTTAACCAACTACACCACATCATCCCACTATTATATGAAGAAGGGGTGACGTGGTAGCAGTGTTCCAATATTTGAGGGACTCCCACAAAGAAGAGGGGTCAACCTATTTTCCAAAGCACCAGAAGGCAAGACAAGAAACAATGGATGGAAACTAATCAGGGAGAGAAACAGCTTTAGAAGTAAAGAGAAATTTCCTGACAGTGAGGACGATCAATCAGTGGAATGATTTGCCTTCAGAAGTTGTGGGGGCTGCATCAGTGGAGGCTTTTAAGAAGAGACTGGACAGCCATTTGTCTGAAATGGTATGGGGTCTCCTAGTTGAGTAGGGGGTTGGATTAGAAGACCACCAAGGTCCCTTCCAACTCTGTTCTTCTGTTATTTATTCTGATTTACAGTCCCTTTCCAGATAGCTAGAAGCATTGAAACATTCTAGCATCTTTTATGCTTCACAAAGATCCAAGTAACATCTCAACTCCACTTAAATTCAAGAATGAGAAAGTGGTTCCCCCACTGACTGCAAGACTATTCAGTAGACATTTTGGGGCAAGAAACTGCATATGACAAACAGTCAGGTTTTGTTCCAAGCTTGATCCTGGATACAGGATGGTGGCCTTGGGTGCCAAATCCTCGAGTGACCTATTTTCTTTACCTGTAACTTGTTCGCTGCAGATGTCGCCTGCGGTGATGTGCAAGGCAACTGGCTCTTTGCTTCTATTTTTAATTACCCACCGTATGGTGAAAGGAGCCTTGGTCCCGCACCTTCCTGAGAAATATTAAGAATGTCTAGAGCAGACATGTCAGACACAAGGCCCGGGGACCGGATCCAGCCCGCAAAGTGGTTTTATGTGGCCCGCGAAGCCATCCTGGAAACAGTGAGGGAATGGCCCCCACTGCCTTGGCCCTGGCCCAGAGACCCTCCTCCTGCCAGAGACCCTCAGATCTGTCCCACTCCTGCCCAGGCCCCCATAGGCACCCTTGATGCGAACGATGTAGAGCTGGCCATGCCCAGCCAGTAGGCCATACGCACTATAGCCACGCCCACCCAGTAGGCCACACCCACCCTGGCCACACCCACCCGGCCCCCTGAGGGCAACCGCAATGCTAATGCGGCCCTCAATGAAATTGAGTTTGACACCCCTGGTCTAGAGCTATCCTGGTGCTGGACTTCTTCAAAAGGGAAGCTCCAGAGATATGGGGCCACCCAGAAGAAGCGCGCTGTGGTTGAACTTGTCTTTCATTGGCACAGATAAAGGAGAGAGCAAAGCCACTGAAAACAATCTCTCTCTCTCTCTCTCTCTCTCTCTCTCTCTCTCTCTCACACACACACACACACACACACACTCACTCTCACTCTTTCTGTTATGTATGGGGGTTTAAGAGATACAGTAAGCTGCGGCATAGCCGATACCACCAGGTGGCGCTGTACCAAAACTGCTGTGGCCGGTTAGTTTCGGCGGGAAACTAAGGTTTAAACTGATTGGCTGAGGGTGTACCTGGCCAGGTATATAAAGGTACAGGTAACCCCTATTTTCTCAGTACAGTTTCTACCACCAATAAAGAGCCGCTATGCTCTACTCATCGGCCTGGCGTCTTTCCTGCGTTCCAGAACCCACTACACAATAGTGGCGACGAGGATGGGATCCTGCTTCACCTAAGAGCTGAATTCTCTCGTGCGTGTGCACGCGTGCATGCACACGCGTGTGTGTGTGTGTGTGTAAGATAAGCCTCCCATAGCTATATGAATTCTTGACTAGCTGCCAGGAGTTTACAATGCTCTCTACTGCTAAGATTCCACTGGTCTCTCCACAGGGAAGAAAGCTTGTAATTTCTTACAAATCCTATTTATGATCCGGCTGTTATCTCCATCTGGAAGGAGATCTTAATTTTAGCCCACACCGCTGTCTATTTATACGTTGCAGTCTGGCAATGGTATGTTTTATTTTTAAAAGCTTGCTTCCCTACCTCTGGGCTAACCCTAACCCTGTCTTTTCTCCTTCTTTCAAAACTAGCAGACAAAGGGAGCGAGGACTTCTACTCCAAACGGCGTCATCTGGCTGAGTTGGCTGCGAAAGGGAGCTTGCCTCTGCACCCGGTGCACGTGGAAGAGGACCGGCCCTACATTTTGGAAGGGGGCACCATGAAACAAAACGGACAGAGGTCCAAAGCCACCAAGCCACATATGCACCCCTTGGCTTACAAGACCTGGGATCCCAGTGACCAGTCCCTGCGAAGGCAAGCCTACGCCACCAAAGGGAGGAATCTCATGGGCGATCCTACGGCGAGAGACCCACTGACCACGCGGAGTCAACATTATTTACCCACACAGCCATATTTCATCACTAACAGCAAGACAGAAGTGACTGTTTGAGAACAAATTCCCTTTGAGCTCCTTTTTTTAATAAAAATAAAAAATAAAAAAAAAATAAAAACAAAACAAAGATCAAACAACAACAACAACCCAGGTTTAACTTGAAGCAAGGAAGAGAGGTGGAGCGTCTCTTCAAGAGAAAGCATCTGTCAAAGACTGGGTCAGCGCTATATAGCAATATTCCGAAGTTTGCTGAAACTTTTCTATTTCACCTGGGAAGCTGACCCCCCTTCCAACGGAATTCCCTTCCTTCCCCAAACTGAGATCCATGATGAGAAAGTAGCACAATTTTAGAGGCACCATCCATTGGCTTGAGAAATCTTTCCACCTTCCAGGAGGGGAAGGAAAGACTTCGATACAGTTCAGGATTATTCCTGTTGTTACGAGGATTATTGTTATTATTATTATTATTATTATTCTTGTTATTATTATTTGCTACAACTTTTCAGAACGTTCTCTAGTCACTCAATCTGTGAACGACAGAAGGCTGAAACCGAGGAGAGCAAAGACCCAAAGGGCATAATCCTGATGGAGCATCCGGTTGGTTTTGGGTACCACCGCTTAACAAACCAAGCAAGCAAGCAAAAAAAAAAAAATACACGCGAGATCACACACCTCGTGTGAAGGAAGAGCAGAGACTCTTGTGCAAACTTTACAAGACTGTTACCATTCGATGAATTACAAAGACTTTCTCATCAGTTGAAAAGCTTTGTGTTTTTCAGTCTTATGTCATCTGTTTTTTTTTTCCAGATTCGTACAGGCCAAGAGTGAGTGACACGGTCAGGAAACACACACACACACACCCTTTTCCTGCCCTAAACACTTCATGCCACAAGTTAGTTTCTCTCCAGCCTGCTTGGCATTTCCCCGCCCCCCCCTTAACCTAGTTAATTATTCCCCGTTTTCAATTACTTTGGGACTGACAATAACTAAGCGTGGGTGGTGCCTTTACCGTATTATTAATGTTTGATGACTGTCTTGTTTTTAAGTGAAATCTGTACCGATTTCAGATGCTTCCCTCACCTTTAAGGCTTCTATTCCTAAATGTACTCGTTTCTTTCCCTTTTTCTTTCTTTTTTCTTTTAAGCTGAGGACGTCTCATTTTACAGTGGGTTTTGTTGTTGTTGTTGTGGTTTTTTTTTGCAAAGCCTGGAATTGTCACTCCTTCCCGGTTTCCTGTTGAAAACTGACTTCCCCCGCCCTCTGATTTTCGGAGTATTCTGTTCTTGCTGTTTATGTTCCCTTAAAACTTGTTAAGTCTGTTTTGAATATTCCTTCCTTCCTTCCTTCCTTCCTTCCTTCCTTCCTTCCTTCCTTCCTTCCTTCCTTCCTTCCCCCCTCCCCCTCCCCTTCCTCCTCCTCCTCCTCCTCCTCCTCCTCCTCCTCCTCCTCCTCCTCCTCCTCCTCCTCCTCCTCCTCCTTCTTCTTCTTCTTCTTCTTCTTCTTCTTCTTCTTCTTCTTCTTCTTCTTCTTCTTCTTCTTCTTCTTCTTCTTCTCTCTCTCTCTCTCTCTCTCTCTCTCTCTCTCTCTCATTGTTATTTGCAGGTCTCTAAGGGAAGAAAGGGACATGCGGGTTGGAGAATGTGGCCTGTGATCACTTCCCCTTAAAAGAAGGCTGTATGTAAAAAAAAAATAATTGTTTAAAAATATAGTTATTTCAATGTGTTTGTTCATGTAAATAAACCCACAGAAACAGCTGGGGCTGTTAAGGGACTGCTTGGATGGGTGACACCAAAGTTGAACAAGCCAATGAAAAGGGCAAGGGTGTCTGCTGGACACCTCATTTCGGTGGTCTCAAAATTTCCACAATCACTGTGCATTTACCATAACTTGACCAGCAAGTTTCTCCCCTGTTCTCCTCCAGAAAGAACATTCTGGAACATGGAATACATTGTATTTCTCTTTCATTTCCCGTCTTGTGTCTTTTTGTTCTCTAGTGCTCTAGGCCTGATCTAGTATTATCAGATCAAACTTGCAAAAATCCTTATGACCCCTTGCGTGACACCTACAGAGGGTCCTCGACTTACAGCCATTCGTTTAGTGGCCATTCAGAGTTCCACCAGCACTGGGGGAAAAATGGCTCCCAACCAGTCCTCACACTTAGGACCATTGAACATCCAGGCGCGTCACATGATCAAAATTCACACGATCAAAATAAATACACTGGGTGTGAATTTAGGATGGCTAAATTTAGAGCCCTAGGATCGTGTGATCCCCGTTTGTGATCTCCCCAGCCGGGTTTCAGTGCGGGAAGCCAGAGTTGCTGGATCACTTACTAATAATGGTGGAAGGGATACATTTAACAACCACTGCAAAAAAAAAGGTTGTTAAAATCAGGCGTGACTCACTTCTCTGGAGATTCTGGTCCCAATTGTGATCGTAAGTCGAGGACTTCCTGTACCTGTTTTGGCCAAATAATGGTCATCTGGATTTCTCTCACCCCAGAACTGGTCTGCCCAAGAGTGGGTGATTTTGGTTTTCCCTCAGCTTAAGGGCATCTTCCCTAATGGATAGTGGTTGCTACTAGGAGTGGAGCCATTGCCACCAATGGAAAACTCGAAAGCTTTTTTTAAGTAGGGCTACTCACTGTTTCTGCCATACTTTCTGTCTGACTCTTAATCCATCTTCCAGCCCCTCCCCAGTAGACTACCAAGCCAGATAGAAGTATTTATGGGTTGGTTGCCAAAGAATTGTACTTGCTGGTAGGCTCCTTGAGAAAACCAGGAGAGAAGTGGAAGGGCAGTAGGACGGTTAGGAGAGTGGAGGGCTGGTGAGGAACCTGGGCTGAGGACCACGTTCAGAAGATTGAGGGGGGAGGTGAAAATGGTCGAGAATCGGCCGGTCTGTGTCTGTAATAAAGATTAATCTCATTTGATGACTGAGCTTAATCCTAGTTAGGGAAGAATGTTGGCGGTTCCTAAGCTTAATCCTGGTCTGAAGCTTTGTGGGGTTGATTTCTGAGCTTCATTCATTCAAGAGAGTTTTCAAGCTTGCATCTTAAACAGCAAAGTCCGTATGAAAGAGGCACCTGCTGACCTATTGTAAAAATGTGGTGATCCCTCAAAGGGTCTTGGTTGGAGGGAGCTTATTCTAGATCAGGCACTCAGTGGCAATCCTCTCTTAAAACTGGGAAATAGATTTTCCCATGCTGTTTCTGCCCCTTTTATAGATTTCTGTCGGTTCCCACCAGCCAGTCAAAGGCTTCTCCACCTCCACTGAATATAACGGCTAACCTTTCGCTTGACATAAGTGCTTCACCCTCATTATGCCATTGCTCTTGCAAAAACTTCCTGGTAGGTCAATGGTGTTTGCACCCTGCCTTGTGGAAAAGGGTAGAAGGAAGGAAGGATGATCAACTGATCAGGCCTCCAGCAAATGGGAAGTTCCAAGAAAGAATAGAGAAATTCACCTGGCACCAGATTGGTCGGTCCCTACATCTCCTTCCTCACAGGCTGCTTCATCCTTGCCCAACCTGGTGCCTCTCCCTGAACCTTCGGACTCCAACATCTGTTAGCTCTAGTCATCGTGGCTAAAAGGATGGAAACCAAGATCTAAAGAGCATTGCTGGTGTCTTTGCTGGTGGCGACTTTCTATGTCAAGAGAAGGGTACTGCCCATCCCTTGCTTCTTGCTTCTTTCAGAAGTAGATGCTCAGGGCCTGCATTGGGGATCTTCTGCACCTGTTTTCTCCTGCTGAGCTACAGTCCTGCTCTTCAGGTGAAGACCAAACAGAAATCAGGGACTTTCTAATTCATTTCTCAATGTCTTAACAGCGTGGTTTTATACATATCTGTTCCAAAGTAAGCCCTGCTGATCTCATTGGTGCTGTCACCCCACCCCACCCCACTCCACCCCGCCCTCGGGGGAAAAAACACCTGCAGAATTGCAACACTATCCAGGATGCTTTCCTAGCTCCTAAGTCCGAGACCCCTCTTTCTCCTTCTCCTAAGATTGGTTTACACAGCTTTAGCCTCCAGTAAAGAAAACAAACATCGTTTCTCAAGCAACGTCTAGAAAAGCTGTTTGATTTTGGAATTTCTTTCCGCCTCACCAGCAATCATGCCTTCAGAGCATGCCTTGCTTAAGAGCAATTTCAGCGGGCTAAGATCAGTTGGAGGCAGGCACACCACACACCTCTGGTGAAGTTTGGAAAACTGTTTGCTGAAAGCAATTTGGAAACGGGATAACTTCCAGAAGCTTTTGCAATTAATTTCTCGGTTAATTGCTTCGGAAAGTCTAGAAATGTGGCCGCTGTTTTCCTCCAGAAAGGAATAACACAGCACCAGGAAGCAACCCCAAAAGAAAAATGTTGACAAAACAGCTTGCAGCCAGCAGAAACTAGTCTGTTGCATGGGTGGAATAATAAGAACTCCAGAGTTTCTGTCCCAAAGGTGCTTTTTTTTCAAAAGGCAACTGGACTCCCTTGGTTTTTAATTTCAAAATGTTTTGTTTCTCATCCAAGAAGCTTCTTCCGTTCTAATTGAAAAACTGAAGAAGCTTCTTGGATAAGAATGGAATGGAATGGAATGGAATGGAATGGAATGGAATGGAATGGAATGGAATGGAATGGAATAGAATAGAATAGAATAGAATAGAATAGAATAGAATAGAATAGAATAGAATAGAATAGAATAGAATAGAATAGAATAGAATAGAATAGAATAGAATAGAATAGAATAGAATAGAATAGAATAGAATAGAAGCTGGAAGGGACCTTGGAGGTCTTCTAGTCCAGCCCCCTGCTCAAGCAGGAGAACCTATACAGTCTCAGACAGGCGAATGTCCAGTCTCCTCTTAAAAATTTCCAGTGATGGAGCGCCCACAATTTCTGGAGGCAAGCTGTTCCGCTGGTTGATTGTCCTCACTGTCAGGAAGTTTCTCCTTAATTCCAGGTTGCTTCTCTCTTTGTTCAGTTTCCAATCATTGTTTCTCGTCCTTCCCTCTGGTGCTTTGGTGAACCACCTGGCCCCCTCTCTGCCTTGTGGCAGCCCCTCAAATACTGGAAGATTGCTATCATGTCTCCCCTATTTCTTCTTTTCTTTAAACTAGCCAAACCCAAGTCCCACAGCCGTTCTTCGTATGTTTTAGTGTCCAGGTCCCTGATCATCTTAGTTGCTCTTCTCTGAATCTTTTTCCAAACTCTCAACACCTTTTTTTTGTGATATGGTGACCAAACCTGGCTGCAGTATTAACCAAGGAAGTCCAGTTGCCTTTTGGAAAAAGCACCTCTAGGACAACCATGAGCTGGATGGTTGTGACTCTCCATACACGTCAGACTTTGTGCTACCCAAACATCATCTCTGCTCAATGAAGATTGGACAAAATTCTTGCTATGCCCATTGGAGATGCTGGGTTGACTTAAAGGACCATGTGATTTGCTTAGCTACCATGGTGACTCATTTAACAACCATTATATAAGCAGTCATGAAATCAAGTCAGGTCATATGGAGACCTGTTTACCTCCTGCCATGACTTGCAACCAAAATTTGGGGGTCAGTTGTAGTTGTTAAATTGAGGGTGACCTGCATTTGACAGACCGTCAGTGAGAGAAAGAATGCGTTTTGGCCTTAGTACCCGAAATTCATCGAATGAGAGAAATAAAACTGGAAGAGGGCTGATATAGATGAGAGAAATGCCTTTTTTTTCCATTTGCAAATGCATCTTTGGAAAAATAAATATGTTGTTGATTTCAAAGCTACCAGGAGATGTTCCTTCAGAAGGTGGTGTGGTTACTTATTTAGCTACACAGTCATTTATAAAATCTAGACCTCCATGCTCTTAATTTTGGGGCTACTTTGAATGATACGTCAGGAGCCTTAACCCAAAGCTCAGCAAAGAAACGAAAAGGACCTGAATCAAATCAAATCAGAATTTGTTTCTATGTATGCAATGTATGTATTGTATATACAGGTAATTCTCAACTTACAACCACTCCTGTAGTGATCGAAGTGATAACAGCAATGGAAAAAGGGACTTATGACCATTTTTCACATTTACGACCACTGCACCATCCCCATGGTCACGTGACAGTTGGAGACTGGTTCATATTGACGGTTGCCGTGTCCCGGGATCACATGATCCTCTTTTATGACCTTCTGACAAGCAGTCAATGGGGGAAGCCAGATTCGCTTAACAACCATGTTACTAACTTAACAACTGCAGTGATTCACTTAACAGCCATGGCAAGAAAGGTCATAGAAAGAGGCAAAGCTCACTCTTGCTCAGCAAGAGAAATTTTGGGGTCATTTGTGGTTGTAAGTCAAGGACTATCTGTGTACAATATCATATACTTCCATCACATAAAAAAGGGTGGAAAGATCTCTAGGGGAGCCCAAAGCAGCCCAGCACAGCCCTGGTTAGACCAGGAGTAGGCAAGCTTGGCTCTTTTATGACTCGTGGACTTCAACTCCCAGAATTCCTGAGCCAGCATGGCTCAGCTTGGAAACCTCTCCCTTTCCCCTCAGCATGGCTGGCTCAGGAATTCTGGGAGTTGAAGTCCACGAGTCATAAAGCGGCCTAGGCCAGGAGTAGGCAACCTTGGCTCTTTTATGACTCATGGACTTCAACTCCCAGAATTCCTGAGCCAGCATGGGGGAACTATGGCCCCCTCATGACTCGTGGACTTCAACTCCCAGAATTCCTGAGCCAGCATGGCTGTTTGGAAACCTCTCTCTTTCCCCTCAGCACGGCTGGCTCAGGAATTCTGGAAGTTGAAGTCCACGAGTCATAAAAGAGCCAAGGTTGCCTTCCCCTGGGTTAGACCATCCTGCCCTGAGGAAGGCCATGGCTCCACAGATCCATCCTTCTACTTCTCTTAGGCTTTCTGATCCTTTCACCGCTCTCCTTTTAAACCAGGGGTGTCAAACCCGCGACGTCTCGTGACGTGTCATGACATATCGCGACTTTTCCCCCATTGCCAGCAATGGAGTGGGCGCGGTTTCGGCGTGAAGCACCCGGCCCACAGGCCGGCAGTTTCACAACCCTGTTTTAAACCATTTCCAACTCAACGGTTTTTGTCACTTTTAGGGCTTGCCTCCCAGTTCGTTCCAATTTAATGCTAAAAGAGCAACACGATTGAAGGCAAAATGATCCCGTTTTCAACCGTCCTGTTTTACCACCTTCTCTATTTCTGGTTACTGTTCAAAAGGAAATCGGGGACTTCATCATGTGGAAACACAGAGCCAAAGTATCTCCGAATGCATTTTTAGATGTTCTGATTTCTTTCCTTCACCACCTTTTCCAAGGATATTTTATACGCTGGCTGAGGAATTCTGGGAGTTGAAATCCATACATCTGAAGGTGGCCAAGTTTGAATAACACTGCTTGACATGATTGTTATAAATATCCTCTGCCGTTATTTATTGAACTTTCTGGTGTCCTTTCCACAGCTTAGAGTTGTGATAAATTTAAAGTATAGAGGGTCAGTTTGCAAAATGGTAAAATGTTGACGCTTCCGCCTCTTCTATTTGTAACACCTTTCCCCTAAAATGTCATTATTACTCTAAAACTGTCGAGAACCTGTCCATCTTTTGTTCTGAAGAAGAAATTCTTGGGGAATTTCTCCTCGTTTAAAAAAATAAATGGATATCCCTTTCCCCACCCCCCACTGCCCCCGAGATAGTCTTGAAAATGTCTCCAGGTTTCCCCCTCTGCCACCAGAGATTATTACTGAATTGCCTTTCATCTCAGCACTTTGCTGGAGAAACTATATTGGGATTTAATTTTTTTGGAAGAACAATTCTTAGAGAATTAGTTTACTCCTAGAAAAACTGCTGGGAAAATTGTTGGAGAATTATCTTCTTTAACAGAAATATAGTCCAGGAAGAGTAAAGAGTTGCTTTGGGACTTGTCAACGCAGAAGACTCCAGTCAGTCCTTCAATTTTTTTTTCAACAAACCAAGTTGTGATCTTCTGCATGGCTAATGTGTGGCCAAAAAGAAATCTAGCCCTTTATCTATGACAAACCACTGGGGGCACAGATGAGACATCCTCCATTCATACTTGCTTAGAATGACCACCAGAGGCCAGCTTACACTTCATCTCTTTGCTGCCCTCTAGTGGTCATTCACTTATGGAGTCCATAGTGCTCTCTGAGGTTGGGTTTTTTTTTTTTACTTGCAGATGTTTCATTATCCGACTAGCTAACACCATCAGGGCTTCCGGGCGTGGGGTTGGCTCCATGTTTGTATACAGTAGCTTCCACTGCCAATATTTATGGGGGGGGGGTATGGTTTTATCCTTGTTAGTTTCTTGCTTTAAAGAATTGTTTTCTGCTTGATTGTTTGTCTGGCGTTAATCCCTGCTTATCTGGGGGTAGTCTGCTGGAGAGGATGCATTCTGGTCTTTTTGTAGCACTGATGAATTTATCTAGTTGGGTCATAAAACATCTGCAAGCAAATAACCAATTCCAGAGAACACCACTGTTCAACTCCGAGCCACATACATTCTCTCCACATACTATACATCCCTAACATCCCAATGATATGGATGGGGGTTCCACCAGAGATCTTTGACTCAAAGGGTTCTATTCAACCTCCCAAGCTTCCTCCTGTGTAATTCTTGGAGAAATTGTCAGTGCAATGACTGTCTTCCAACTTCTCCAGCTGCAAAGGAAACAGAGAAGTGTGAGAAGCTATTTGCACACCAGGCTCTACCTTTGACCCCACCCCCACCCCCCACCCCAAGTGGAATGTCGCCGTTTCCTTCATGTGCTTAAGGAACACACTGCAACTGCACTCAAACAACCCCCCCCCCCTTCAAGGTTTTCTTTGTGTAAACTTGGGCATCTTTTTATGTGGAAGCAACTTTAGTAAATGTATGTTCTGTAAGTACACGTGTTAATAATTGTTAATGACGACAGAGTTTGAGATCACTTCCTACACTTAAAAAAAACTATGTTTTTTTTTAAAAAAATGTTTATTTGTAAACATATGTATTCACTATATTAATATGAATTTCTTACTGGGCAATAAAAAACGATTCTATGTGAATGGTGAGGTCTATCTGTAAACGCCAACCATGAGCCACTAGTGGCTCCGTTGTGGCTACGGCAATTTTCTGTGGTTTTTCCTCTTCACAGCTACGTTATCTCCAGAGCAATATCTGCCACAGGGTATTTACACAAATACAGACATAATGCACACCTATATTACATGCATAGGGACGCGGTGGCTCAGTGGGTTAGGACGCTGAGCCTGTTGATCAGATGGTCGGCAGTTTGGCGGGTCGAATCCCGAGTGCCGCGTAACAGAGTGAGCGCCTGTTACCCGTCCCAGCTTCTGCCAACCTAGCAGTTCAAAAGCACGTAAAAATGCAAGTAGAAAAATAGGGACCACTCCAGTGGGAAGGTAACAGTGTTCCGTGCGCCTTTGGTGTCTAGTCATGCCGGCCACATGACCACGGAGACAAGCGCTGGACAAGCGCTGGCTCTTCGGCTTTGAAACGGAGATGAGCACCGGCCCCTAGAGCCGGAAACGACTAGCACGCATGTGCGGGGGAACCTTTACCTTTACCTTTATATTACATGCATACAGGCTTTCTGACATTCTTCCCAAGGATGGGCACCCAAATGCCAATGTTCTCCAGAGATCAAGAGACCACAAAAAGAGATTGGCCAAAAAAAACCCAAAACCCAACAATAAATCAAGATCACACAGTGCAAGGCCCTTTCGTATAAGAATTACACATGTGATACATAGAACTAGGGGACATGGCTTTAGCCACATGGTCAAGGACACCTTTCTGACCTCCCCATATGGACACCTGTGTCAAGAGTGATGGCAGCTATTTTAAACCATCCTCCATGCCCATCTCATCCAGCAGTCTTC
Organism: Vipera berus; assembly: GCF_964194415.1. Lineage (NCBI taxonomy): Eukaryota > Metazoa > Chordata > Lepidosauria > Squamata > Viperidae > Vipera > Vipera berus. Next base: position 7,367,792 of record NC_138216.1, read on the forward strand.
ACACAGTGGCCAACCAACTACTCAAGGAAGACCATTCATCTTTTTTTTATTATTTTATCTTAATCCCATTTATATCCCGCCCTTCTCCGAAGACTCAGGGCGGCTTACAAGCTTAGCAGTAGCCTTCATTCTATGTATATGCCTGCTTATTAGGGCTTTCACACACACCCCAAGCGGCATTATTACCAAGTCAGCTTAATTGCCCCCAACAATCTGGGTCCTCATTTTACCTACCTCGGAAGGATGGAAGGCTGAGTCAACCTTGAGCCTGGTGGGACTCGAACCTGCACTAATTGCAGGCAGCTGGTGTTACTTAAGGAGGCATTAGCCCACTGCTCCACCAAGGCTCTGTTAATAAAAAAAAAAAGCAAGTTGCTTCTGAGGCTTCCTGACAAACTCAGAACTCTGGGTAATCCCTTTAATGGGGTTTTATTAACTTCTGCCAAGGTGATTAATTACATCCATTTGAACTTTCTCCTTCCACTCCTGGTGAAACCCTTTCTCCCTTTCATCCCCCTCACTTCCATTGTCATCTTAACACTTTGCACTTTTCAAAGAAAGCTTTTCTGAATTAAGCCCTCTTGGATTCCTGCCATTTTCTCACTGTCCGTTTCTGGCACCGCATTTTAATTTTCTTTTCTTTTCTTTTCACTTTTTAAAAATGTACTCAGGCTCATTTTTTTTTAAAAAAAATGATAGAATGACTCTAGCTAGGGATATATATATATTTTTTCAGGGACACGGTGGCTCAGTGGGTTAGGACGCTGAGCTTGTCGATCAGAAGGTAGCGATAGATAGATAGATAGATAGATAGATAGATAGATAGATAGATAGATAGATAGATAGATAGATAGATAGATAGATAGATAGATAGATAGATAGATAGATGGATGGATGGATGGATGGATGGATGGATGGATGGATGGATGGATGGATGGATGGATGGATGGATGGATGGGTAGGTAGGTAGGTAGGTAGGTAGGTAGGTAGGTAGATAGATAGATAGATAGATAGATAGATAGATAGATAGATAGATAGATAGATAGATAGATAGATAGATAGATAGGCAGATGATGGATAGATAGATCTATAGATAGATAGATCTATAGACAGACAGACACAGACAGACAGATGATGGATAGATAGAACTACAGATAGATAGATCTATAGACAGACAGACAGACACAGACAGACAGACAGATAGATTTTTCAAGAATTATGAAAATCTGGTACTGTGTTGCAATATTTATACCTATTTTCAGGGAACCATCTTCTTACTGAAACGTCAATAGTGTTTTCAAAGGAAGGAGCTTTTTAAAAGCCAGAAATGGCTCAGAAGAACTTATATTTCTACACTCCACAGTTGCCATGGGTATGGGCTTTAAGTCTGTCCGATGGCAACAGAGCCTTCTCAGATTCCAATTGGTTCTCAATCCGTTCCCCGATTGGTTCATTGGCTTTCAAGATATTCTAGATTTGGAGCAGGGTGGCTATTAATAGGCTGCCTTTGCTGCAGAATATCTCTTGTTCTTCTGTTCCTCTTCCCTAGCTTTGGTTCCGTGCGTTGCTTGGGGAAAAAAAAACTTTAGAAATGGGCTCTGCAGCTCTTGGCATCAATTCCCTTCAGGTATCTGGAGGATTTGAAAGCATCCAATCAATGGGGAGGAGGTGGGGGGGGGAGGAAGATTCATATTTTTTTTCTACCAAGTTTTGTCTACCCCCAAAAGATGGTTCTCGTGGGTTAGCAACCCACCCTGCGTTAATCGTCTCTGGATTTTTTATTTTTTTTTCAATGTGTGTCACTGAAACGGCTCAGTGGGAAGTTTCATTGGGTACCGTTGGACTTCCCGGCGGGAAGCTTGTATTTTTTTTAGGGAAGGAAAGTGAAAAGAGCATCTTATTTGCGAAAACCACCACAGCACAACATGTCTAGGTTGCCCGAAGCTGTAAAGCACAAAATACGCAACTGAGCAGTTGAACGTAAGCAATTACAACGAGTCCATTTGGCCGGGCCATTTCTCTGAACACCTCCAGAGGAGGAGAAACTCTCCAGCAATTTCCCAATTTACCCATGCCCGCATGCGTGTTGCCATTCACACACTGCTGCCAACAAAAGAAGCAGTTGTATTTACAATGCACCTTCTTCCACCAGACAGGGCTCCGACTGCAATCAAAACCAAACTGAAACATCGGCTAAAAACGGCACAAAAGCCACACAGATGATCTTCAATGTACGGCCGCTATTTGGACCAGAATTTCCGTTGCTAAGTAAGGCAGCTGTTAAGTGATTCAGGACCAATTCTACATCCTATTTGCTTTGGTGGTGAAGTGAATCAAGCAAATCCATCTTCCCCAATTGACTTGGCTTGTCAGAAGCCAGTTGCAACTTCTCATAAATACTTGCCCATCGCCAAGCGCCCAACTTTTGATCATATGACTGTGGGCAAGCTATGGCAGTTGTAAATGAGAGGAGTGGCTACTTTTTTAAATGCTGTCCTATCATCAAATGGTTACTAAATGAATGGAGGGGGGGAGAGGAGGGGGACAATGATTAGGGGTGCTCTCTGAGCTTGGTTGTTCACTTATAGATGTTTCATTACCCAGCTAGGTAACATCATGAGTGCTAGAAGGGAGGAGGAGGAGGAGGTCCTTGGTGTTCTCTGAGGTTGGTTTTTTGCTTGTAGATGTTTCATTACCCAGCTAGGTAACATCATCAGTGCTAGAAGGGACTTGGGATTGTGGAGAGGAGGAGGAGGAGGAGGAGGAGGAGGAGGAGGAGGAGGAGGAGGAGGAAGAGGAGGAGGAGGAGGAGGAGGTGGTGGTCCTTGGTGTTCTCTGAGCTTGGTTTTTTTGCTTGTAGATGTTTCATTACCCAGCTAGGTAACATCATCAGTGCTAGAAGGGACTTGGGATTGTGGAGAGGAGGAGGAGGAGGAGGAGGAGGAGGAGGAGGAGGAGGAGGAGGAGGAGGAGGAGGAGGAGGAGGAGGAGGAGAATGATTATGGGTTCCATGGTGCTTGTTTTTCTGCAGACATTTCATTACCCTAACTAGGTAACATCATCAGTGCTAGCAAATTAGCCATCTTAACTTGTTCGTAACATTGATTACAAAATATTTCTGTAGTTCTCGGTGTCAGCCTCACAGCCTAGATGGTTCTGTTTAACAACTGAAGCTCTACTTACAAATAAGGGAAGTTTTTAAACAAGGAGAGAAACAGGTTGGAACAGAGGAGAAATTTCCTGACAGTTAGAACAATGTATCAGTGGGATGACTTATCTCCAGAAGTTGTGGGTGTTCCACCATGGGAGGCTTTTGAAGTGAGATTGAACAACCGTTTCTCTGAAATAGTACAGGGTTTCCTACTTGAGCTGTCACAAAGAAGAGGGGGGTGTCAGCCTGTTCTCCAAAGCAACGGATGGAAACTCATCAAGGAAAGAAGCAATCCAGAACTAAGGAGAAACTTCCTGACAGTTAGAACAATTAACCAGTGGAACCACCTGCCTCCAGAAGTGGTGAATGCTCCAACACTGGAAGTTCTTAAAAAGACATTGGACAACCGCTTGTCTGAAATGGTATAGGGTTTCCTGCCTGAGCAGAGGGTTGGACTAGATGACCTCCAAGGTCCCTTCCAACTCTGTTAGTCTGCTATCTTGCCATGGGGCTACTCTAGGCTACTCCACTCATATTGTTGCATGAAAACCACTACAGGGACCCACAGATGAGAGCTGAGTGCTAGGACAACTTCTTCCATCCTTGACACCCCATACCCCCTATGATTGTTCATATATCCCCCTACCGGCCCTCCTTCCCCTTCCCTCCAATTTCAGAGCGTGCAATGATAGACATCTTTGTGCAATGATAGACAGCCTTGGTGGCGCACTGGGCTAATGCCTCCTTAAGTAACACCAGCTGCCTGCAATTAGTGCAGGTTCGCATCCCACCAGGCTCAAGGTTGACTCAGCCTTCCATCCTTCCAAGAGGTAGGTAAATTGAGGACCCAGATTGTTGGGGGGCAATAAGCTGACTTTGTAATAATGCCGCTTGGGGTGTGTGTGTGAAAGCCCTAATAAGCAGGCATATACATAGAATGAAGGCTATTGCTAAGCACATTGGTTTGTGCTTAAATTGTAAGCCGCCCTGAGTCTTCGGAGAAGGGCGGGATATAAATGGAATTAAAATAAAAAATAAAAAAATAAATAAATCTGAGATTAGCTGGATCAGGAATAAAAAGGGATGACTCACGGCCCTGCTAGTAGCTAATTAATAGGTCTTCTTTTCTTTGCCTGAATATTGCAAGGTGCTTCAACTTCCAAAAATGTCAATAGAAATGGGAAGGGGGGAAAAACTAGGAGAGAAATGTTTGCAGAAGATGCTTTGAAAACATCTTTCTGGCTGTACGCACACCTACAGAAGAGCAGTGCCAAGTCAAAACACAGTGGAAGCCTCCCTCAGAACTCAAACAATCCCAAACTGAAATATATATTTTTCCCTCTTCCTGTGGATTCCATCAAACTAGGCTAAAACAATACCGAAACATCCCTGAACCTTAATTATGTTCAGTATGGTGATAAATATTTAAGTTTCAAATCATAAAGGTCTGGGATTTGAAAGAATACTTTGCCTGGCAGTAAGCAGAGAATATGCTGGGACTTGAAAGTGAAAAGGAAATTTAACTTCATGTTGTTTCACACCAAGTAGAGAGAAAGGTTGACCTACAAGAAACGGTTCCAAAAAAGGAAGTTCAGAAGAAGGAGAAACTACCGGTGGCAAATCAGTAGAAAGTCAGCATTGCAAAGTTCTTGATGGTCTCAAAGTTTCATTGTTTGCTTGGTTCTTCATTTGCAGATGTTTTATTACCCAGTTAGGTGACATCATCAGCATCAGCGCTCTTAACGTTGACACCTCAGAGCACCAAGAACTCCATAGTTCAGTTATTTCCTCCCATTGAAAGTCATCATTAACTACATGGCTTGGCAGCAATAGCAATAGCACTTAGATTTACATACTGCTCCATGGTGCTTTACTGCCCTCTCTAAGCAGTTTACAGGGTCAGCCTATGGCCCCCAACAATCTGGGTCCTCATTTTACCGACCTCAGAAGGATGGAAGGCTGAGTCAACCTTGTGCCGGTCAGGATCGAACTGCTGGCAATGGGCAGAATTTGCCTGCAGTACTGCATTCTAACCACTGCACCACCACAGCCCTCCCTCCCTCCCTCCCTCCCTCCCTTCCTTCCTTCCTTCCTTCCTTCCTTCCTTCCTTCCTTCCTTCGGACTTAGCAATATCCCTTAGACTTATATACTGCTTCACAGCATTTTACATCCTTCTCTAAGTGGTTTACAGAGTCAGCTTATGGCCCCCAACAATCTGGGTCCTCATTTTACCGACCTCAGAAGGATGGAAGGCTGAGTCAACCTTGTGCCGGTCAGGATCGAACTGCTGGCAATGGGCAGAATTTGCCTGCAGTACTGCATTCTAACCACTGCACCACCACAGCCCTCCCTCCCTCCCTCCCTCCCTTCCTCCCTTCCTTCCTTCCTTCCTTCCTTCCTTCCTTCCTTCCTTCCTTCCTTCCTTCCTTCCTTCCTTCCTTAGGACTCAGCAATATCCCTTAGACTTATATACCACTTCACAGCACTTTACATCCCTCTCTAAGCGGTTTACAGAGTCAGCCTATGGCCCCCCACAATCTGGGTCCTCATTTTATCGACCTCGGAAGGATGGAAGGCTGAGTCAACCTTGAGCCGGTCGGGATCGAACTGCTGAACTGCTGTCAGCCAGCAGTCAGCAGAATTAGCCTGCAATACTGCATCCTAACTCCTGCACCCCCAGGGCTCCAGAATCTATCATGGTGGACCCATCCAAGGGACTTATCCAGGAGTAAGCCTTTTGTAGTGCTCCCCCTGGAGAAGGGGATGGGTAAAGACATGAAACACTGCTTTCTTTTCATGGAAAGCGGGTAGGTGTCTGATGCAAATGGCCTGGATGAAAAAAATAATAATGAAATGTGTATAACAAGGTGCCAACACAAAACATGATTTCTTTTTTCCAGATCTGTGTCCTCACATCAGATGCTTCATAGCTTGCACTGTGACACTGTAATACATGTTCCATCATTTTGACATCCCTCTCACCTGTCTGTAATTGCTATACACCAGAGGTCCCCAACCTTTTGGGCCCAGGGGACCGGTTACGTGGAGAGAGGTTTTTCCGAGGACCGGAGGATGCGTGATTTTGTGTGCTGCCTACATCCCGTGGATGGGGCTTTGTTTGTTTGTGTGGACCAGTTGCTGGCATGCTGCGGCCCAGTACTGGTCAACAGGCTGGGGGTTGGGGACCCCTGCTATACATGAGCAAGAGCGCCCCAATTTCATCACTCAAAGCTCAATACTTAGGGTTTTGCCAGCTCAAAAGTCCCTTATTGCTCGCTCCCTTGCCTTACATTGAATACTCTGCTCCGTCAGTTGACTCACCTCCATTCACCAGCACTGCATAAGTTGGAGCAACTGAATTATTGATGTGCTGCTGATTTATTTATTTTTTACATTCCTTTCTGCTGGCTAGTTAATCCCTTGGAAGGCAATTCATTCCTACAACACAGATCGCTAGAGGATGTTACCGGGGCGCTCCAAAGAAGACCGAGCTGAAGTATTTATTGGTGATTCAGTCTAATTCCAGAAAGTTAATTGGGTGAGCCAATTAACAGTCTTCTGTTTGCTGCCACATGGTGTTCCCTCACCCTTGATCTGAATCAATCAAAACTGTCAGGTGACCATTTTCCCTGGCAAAGCCAGAATGTTTCCAGAAAAGCGTTGCTTCTGTTAAGCCAGCCTTCTTCAAACTTGGCCCTTTTATGACTTGTGGACTTCAAGTCACAGAATCTGGGAGTTGAAGTCCACAAGTCATAAAAGGGCCAAGTTTGAAGACCCCTGGCTTAAGCGATCTCCCTTTTGGTTTTATAACGAAAGCTTGGAGGACTTGAGAAATGAAGAAAATGTCTACCAACTAGAAGCATGTATAGGTTGTCCCTGAGTCAGAACGAATCTCTTAGTGGCCACTCAAGGCAACAACGGACCAACCCTCCAAAAGTCTCTTCTTCATACATTTTTCTTCTTCCTTTTCGTTCTCCTATCTGCACTGTCTTTTCTGCCTCTTCTGTTTTACCTCTCTTTCTTTCTTAATTATACTCCAGACAATTCCATGTTTATCTTTTGCTTCTGTGAAAATCCTTCATAAAAACGTAGGCCTATATATATAAAACGTAAAGGTTCCCACGCACATGCGTGCTAGTCGTTTCCGATATATATATATATTTGTTTTCGTAGATTCTCGCGGGTGTCTGTATGTGTAGGTCTAGAGTCTCGGGTTTCTTCCCGCGTTCCTTTCATCTTCAGAAAGTTGTGGCGACGTTTTGACGAAATCCCATCCGTCATCATCAGGCCGGAGTATTCCTCCTGCTGCTTTCAGGAGCAATGCGTGGTCTGTCTGTTCCTTTCCTTCTAACTGCCGGTGGGGGTCGGAACACAGCCCCACCGGCAGTTAGAAGGAAAGGAACAGACAGACCACACATTGCTCCTGAAAGCAGCAGGAGGAATACTCCGGCCTGATGATGACGGATGGGATTTCGTCGAAACGTCGCCACAACTTTCTGAAGATGAAAGGAACGCGGGAAGAAACCCGAGACTCTAGACCTACATATATATATATATATATATATATATATATATATATATATATATATATATATATATATATATATATAAAGAGAATTCCCTTTTCTTAAAAACGAATGGAGCAAAACATACTAAATATTTCAGTGTGGAAAATATTTCTGGGATCTTTTGAGGAACATCTCATGTCTCACGGCGTATCCTGTGTAGCATGCACACAATTCGAGCCGATGCTGCAGCCTTGCCTGAAAATGCTAGCAACATGCAGAAAACCCTGGAGAAAACTATATAGGAGCCGATTAATCAAATAGAGATGACCTCCAGTCTGAAAAGCACAGCAGGGAGTGCTTGACCATACACACACACACACACACACACACACACACACAAAGACACACACACACTAGAAGAGGCTCCACAACAGAGCCACTCTGGTATTGATTGCCTGCAAACCCAACTTAATACTCTTAGCAGGAATCTCTCCTAAGGAGTAATTAACTTCTTAACAAATACAGCTTTGGTCTAAACAATCAGCAGGTGATGGGTTCAATTTGCCCATAAATTAAATGGATCAATATCCTCCTCTCAGAAATAAATCTGTCTCTTTAAAACCAAGTATGGAAATGCCTATCCATCCCAGCTTAGGGGGAAGGGGGGAAAGAATGGTACTAATTAGACTTAAAATCCATTCTAATGTCACTGCTCATTCTTGTAGGATGCAGGAACCTGCTTTGAAAACAAGACGAAGCGAAGACTTCTCAGAATGAGAAATCCTGAGATCATTTGTTCGGACTAGGGGTCTTCAAACTTGGCCCTTTTATGACTTGTGGACTTCAACTCCCAGAATTCTGGGAGTTGAAGTCCACAAGTCATAAAAGGGCCACGTTTGCAGACCCCTGGTTTGGACTCTCTCAGAAGGCCTACAACTCAACAGAGCACCATCGGTTTTCAATCCTCAACATTAAAATCAAGTTCTCATTAGCTACAGCGTCCTCGTTTTTTCTTCTGGGCTTCTTGGCCAGAGAGTGGTTAGTGGATTCAAGCTGTTTCCAGGTTGATCCTGCTCAAAGGTTCATGAATGTGGAACCCTTGGTGCTCTCCAAGTTTAGTGGTTGACTTGCAGATGTTTTATTATCCAACTAAGTAATATCAGTGCTAGGAAGAGCTCAGAGCTGCTTTGGGACTTGTCAACACTGAAGACCCCAGTCAGTCCTTTGATTTTGGATTATTATTATTATTATTATTATTATTATTATTATTATTATTATTATTATTATTGTTATTGTTGTTGTTGTTGTTGTTGTTGTTGTTGTTGTTGTTGTTGTTGTTAATTATTATTATTATTATTATTATTATTATTATTTAAAAACCAACCAGGTTGTGATCTTCTGCATGACTGGTGTGTGGTCAAAAAGGAATCTAGTCATTTATCTAGGGTACGAGTCTTCAAACTCAGCCCTTTTGTGACTCATGGACTTCAACTCCCAGAATTCCTTAGCCAGACACACTGCCTGCAGAATTCTGGGAGTTGAAGTCCATGAGTCATAAAAGGGCCGGGTTTGAAGACCCCTGATCTAGGGCATACCAATGGGGGCGCAGAGGAGAAGACACCCTCAGTTTATACTTACTAGGGTGACCAGCAGGTGGCAGCTACCTTTCATCTCTTTGCTGCCATCTAGTGTTCATCCACATGTGGAGTGCCTAGTGCTCTCTGAGCTTGATTGTTTGCTTGCAGACATTTCGTTACCTAACTAGGTAACATCATCAGGGATAGCGAGCATGGGGTTTGCCCCCCTGTTTATATACAGTAGCCTATCAGTGCGAATTCGGTTTTAACCTTAGAAGTTCCTTAATGAGGCTGTTGTTTACTGCTTGGTTTATTGGTCTGGTTCCAACAGACGAAAATATCTGTAGCTCAGGGCTGAACTGTGGAGTCCATGGTGCTCTCTGTGCTTGGTTGTTTCCTTGCAGACATTTCATTACCCCGGTAATGATGGCTGGGGAATTCCAGGAGACTTGAAATCCGCACATCGTCCATCTGCTGAGGTTGAGAAACACTGCAGTAGAAGCTCACCGGGATTCAAGACTCTTTATATTAGTAGTGAATTGCGCAGATGTTTTTTTTAAAAAAAAAAACCACAAATGAGCAATCGGCAATGTTTATCTTGCTGCCGTAGTTTCCCCTTACCACTCTTGTTCGCTTAAAAGGGCCTCTTTAAAATGCTGTGTGCTGGTAACAGAGCTGATTTTTATGCAGCCAAGATTTCCTTTGGGCTGGTGAATGATTATACAGGTGGCAGAACGAGAAAGCCTGCTTCCTGCTTTGAGCCGGCTCCCTTTTCAGAGGGCGTGATGTCCGGATGGGGAGTAACAATTCATCGTTCGAGCATCGCTGTTGCCTTCTGTTCTTCTTGTTTTACGTGCTCAAATCTCCAGCTGAGCCAAAATTTTTGCTGATAAAGAGCTGGACTTGAATGGGAAGGCAAAAGAGAGGCCAAGCCTGACCCACCCATCCAAATTGGGTTTCCTCTATTTTATTTGATTCTGGGTCACAGGATGGGATTTTGTACACATTTTGAGAGAAAAGTTGGAAAGATCCATATATGGGAACCCAACTCAGAGTGTGTCTCAGGCCTGTTCCAGTTTGGGCATTTAGGAAAGAAAGAGTCCTTTCATAGTGAAAGGTACGGTTTTACTAAAGCCAAGTGGTTACAGTGTAAGCAAAGCTAGATCTGAATATTCCTGTGTAAACCCAGTGATTTTTTTTCCCTTCTCCTGCCGGGCCTTCCCCCCTTGGTCATTTCGTTAATGTCCAATGATATTGAAACTTAAGTGTTTTGGTAACCGTTCTAAAGTCTGTTGCTTCTTTTTCTGGGCATCTGCATTCCATTTTCGTGGGTCTTTCAACCATTGGCTCCTGTCTCAAGACAGCACCTCTTGTTCCTGTCATCCCCCCCTCCTCCCTATATTCTCCTACTCCCCCCTCTTCCCCCTTTTTATGGAAGGATGCCATCAAAGCGAAGCAAGGCTGAAGCAACATGGAGGCAGATCTGACACAGAGGATTGAAGACCTGCTGTGACTTGTATCACAGGAATAAGCTGATGTGGGTATTGTTCATGGATGGAGGTTGTATGTTTGTTTATGTATATTTCTGTGCATCTGTCCTGATTCCTGGCAACTGCCTGGATAAGTCCATGCATGAACTTCAGGAGGGGTCGGTCCTTGCTGCCTTCCTCCCAGGGAAAACGGCCCAAAGGTCACCCAGCTGTTTTCATACCTAAGGCAAGACTAGAACTTACAGTCTCCTAGTTTTTAGCCCACTGCTTTAGCCTCTATACCAGACGGATTCTCATTGTCATATTCCATTGTAAACTTTCTTTCTGGTCCCTGTTCCTTTGATCATGTTTCATGGTAATGGGACCTTGAACAATCTATCTCTCGATGTTCCGACAGAGTCTGAAAGTTCTCTGCAGCTTGAAATGAACATTGTGACTCCAAGCCTCACTTTGACACTGCGTAATTACTCTACCAATTATACTGTTTATTTATGACATGCTTCTTTCTTTCTCCCCCTCCCCATCTTTAGATTTTCTGAAGGTGAATAATTAGTAGAATAAATGTCAAGATGTAATGCGTACTTCAAGTGTACTTCAGATTTGATGACCTAGAGCTGCAAAGTGTGGAACAAGAAATAATAAGTGGTGAAACTTTGAATAACACAATATGTGATGGAAAGGTGAGGACTAACATCTCATTGGAGGCCAAACTCATAAACTCTGGTTTATGACTCAATCAATGACCAGACTGGTGTTTTTCAACCTTGGCAACTTGAAGATGTGTGGACTTCAACTCCCAGAATTCTCCTGCTAGCACACAATCTCCTAAAAGATGTCGAGACTCTAGAAAGGGTACAGAGAAGAGCAACAAAGATGATTGGGGGACTGGAGGCTAAAACATGTAGGGAACGGTTGCTGGAATTGGGTATGTGTGGTTTAATGAAGAGAAGACATGATAGCAGTGTTCCAATATCTCAGGGACTGCCACAAAGAAGAGGGAGTCAAGCTATTCTCCAAAGCACCTGAAAGCAGGACAAGAAGCAATGGATGGAAAGTAGTCAAGGAGAGAAGCAACCTAGAACTAAGAAGAAACTTCCTGACAGTTAGAACAATTAACCAGTGGAACAACCTAACTCGAGAGGTGGTGAATGCTCCAACACTGGAGGTTTTTAAGAAGAGACTGGACAGCCATTTGCCTGAAATGGTATAGGGTTTCCTGCCTGAGCAGGGGGTTGGACTAGATGACCTCCAAGGTCCCTTCCAACTTATTATTATTATTATTATTATTATTATTATTATTATTATTATTATTATTATTATTATTATTAAACATAATAAAAGTAAAGGTAAAGGTTCCCCCTCGTTTCCAACTCTAGGGGCCGGTGCTCATCTCCGTTTCAAAGCTGAAGAGCCAGCGCTTGTCCGAGGATGTCTCCGTGGTCATGTGGCCGGCATGACTAGACGCCAAAGGCGCACGGAACGCTGTTACCTTCCCACCGGAGTGGTCCCTATTTTTCTACTTGCATTTTTATGTGCTTTCGAACTGCTAGGTTGGCAGAAGCTGGGACGAGTCACAGGCGCTCACTCTGTTACGCGGCACTCGGGATTTGACCTACCAAACTGCCGACCTTCTGATCGACAAGCTCAGTGCCCTAACCCACTGAGCCACCGCGTAATGAAACATCTGCAATGAGTAATGCGTAATGAAACATCTGCAAGAAAACAAGCAAGCTCAAAGAGCACCAAGGACTCCTCATTGAGAACAATCAATTAGTGGAACGATTTGCCTCCAGAAGCTGTGGGTGCTCCAACACTGGAGGTTTTCGAGAAGAGACTGGACAACCATTTGTCTGGAACTGTAGAGGGTTTCCTGCCTAAGCAGGGTGTTGGACTAGAAGACCTCCAAGGTGCCTTCCAACACTCTTGTCTTGTTATTCTGTCATCTGTCCCTTTCCACTCCATGTTCAATAACCTGGATAAGCAGGTCCAGTTTCCTCAATGCCAACATGGCCATTTAGATATGCAGAACAGGACTTCAACACAACACCATGGCTTCCTAAAATCTACTGCCTGCTTTCTTTTCTGCTAGTGCCAAGGCTGGTCCAGATGGTTGGTATTTATGGGTCCTGGAATGACAGCTGATTATGTAGGGGGAAAGAAATAAAATAGAGGGGGGGGGAAATTAGGAAAGAAAGCAAGGTGGGCTGGTTGGAATATTTAGCAGCCAGAAGCATTAACAGTCCTACATGTTCTTTCCACAACTTCTCGTTCATAGCTTCATTTAGCAATGGGGAGAATGGCGATTCGGGACTAACCGCTTGAAGAAAGCTGCCTGTTAAATTGTGCCTTTTGGCAAAGCTCGAAGCAAAGGATAATGGGTACGTTATATCACAGGAGGGTTTGTGAGTCAGGCAAACAACTCAGTCAATTCACTCCCAGGAGTAATGGGCTGTAGCTAGCAATTTACTTGGTAGTCTGTGACCTATTTTCCCTCAAGGTCATAACCTAATGCTTGGATCCCACCACTACAGATTAAAGAGTTGCTGAATGTGATTATTATTTGGCCAGAGTTGAGAATCTCCTTTGCTGACTATTAGCACTTAGCAATAGCACTTAGAATTATATACCGCTTCACGGTGCTTTACAGCCTTCTTTAAGTGGTTTACAGAGTCAGCCTCTTGCCCCTAACAATCTGGATCCTCATTTTACCGACCTCAGAAGGATGGAAAGCTGAATCAACCTTGAGCCAGTCAGGATCAGAAGGAAGGAAGGAAAGAAGGAAGGAAGGAAGGAAGGAAGGAAGGAAGGAAGGAAGGAAGGAAGGAAGGAAGGAAGGAAGGAAGGAAGGAAGGGCAATAGCACTCAGATGTATATACTGCTTCACAGTGTGTTACAGCCCTCACAGCCCTCTTGCCCCCAACAATCTGGGTCCTCATTTTACCAACCTTGGAAGGATGTGAGGCTGAGTCAACCTTGAACCGGTCAGGATCGAACTCCTGGCAGTGGGCATACTTAGCCTGCGATACTGCATTCTAATCACAGCTCTTGTAAATCCTATGGGTCAAATGAACTTAAGTTAACATTCCTGTACTTTTTTGTCATTAAAACAATTGATTGTGCATTCTAATTTTTCTTTTCCATCCATGTGTGTGGCATGATGTTTGCAGACCTATCATGCTGCGTTTGTTCAGCGTTTCTTGCCGAGATCCTTAATTCTCCAGGGAGATGCAAAGGGTTTGCCACAAAGGACTGAGCTCTAGAGTGATACTTGTTGTGTCTCTCAATTTACACATTTCCACGGAACCAACAGATTAAAAAATGTAGGTCAGAAACCATAAACTATTGAGGAAACTAGGTATGTCTAGTCTAAGAAAGAGAAGGACTAGAGGTGATGTGATAGCAGTCTTCCAGTAGTTGAGAAGCTCTCACACAGAAGAGGAAGTGGACCGTTCTCCAAAGCACTTGAGGTCAGGACAAGAAGCAATGGATGGAAGCTTATCAAAGAGAAATCCAACTTGGAAGAAAGAACAATTAATCATTGGAACGGCTTGCCTCCAGAAGCTGTGGATGTTCCATCATGGGAGGTTTTTAAGAAGAGATTGGACAGCCGTTTGATTGGAATGGTATAGGGATGTTGGACCAGGCTAGAGGACCTCTGAGTTCCCCTCCAGCCCTATGGTTCTATGTTCTATGCTAGTTGATCCTTCAATTGAAGAAATTAAATTAAATTAAACTTTCTACGCACAGCGCAGCTACCGTTCCCCAAGCGTTTCTAGACCTTCCTCAACAGAAACAGACAACGCAGCCTTGTATCTCTTGATCTAATTTGAGAAGCTCTAGGCAAATAATCAGATCGGTATCAAGATGTTTGTGTCATGTCCTGGAGCAAACAAGAGGAAGAGAAGGTAGTATCAGCAAGAGATTTGAGGTGGCACCTTCAACTTCAGCTGTAGCTCCACCCACCCATCTGTGACTTGCTAGTGGCCCTCACGAGGGAAGGCAGCACCCAGCAGATGAAAGATCCCTCACCTGGTTAAAACAAAGAAAACTCCAGCTTTTTGACAGCTCCTCAGGATGACAAGACAGCAGGCGCAGCTGCAGTTCTCATGTTTAATTTAGTTGCCTACATTTTCCTTCCGTTCTTGGGCTGCCGGAATAAAACAGAAAGGATGGAGAATGGATGTGACGTGTGATCTTAAAACCATTCCCAATTCTTTGCATCCAAGGGGCATCCAATCATTCTTGGCTGCCAGCACAAAGATTATTTGGTGTATATTATTCCCCTTCCAGGGACGCGGTGGCTCAGTGGGTTAGGATGCTGAGCTTGTCGATCAGAAGGTCGGCAGTTTGGCAGGTCGAATCCCGAGTGCCGCGTAGCAGAGTGAGCGCCTGTTACTCGTCCCAGCTTCTGCCAACCTAGCAGTTCGAAAGCACGTGAAAAATGCAAGTAGAAAAATAGGGACCACTACGGTGGGAAGGTAACAGCATTCCGTGCGCCTTTGGCGTCTAGTCATGCCGGCCACATGACCACGGAGACGTCCTCGGACAAGCGCTGGCTCTTCGGCTTTGAAGCGGAGATGAGCACCGGCCCCTAGAGTCGGAAACGACTAGCATGCATGTGCGGGGGAAACTTTACCTTTTACCTTTATTCCCCTTCCTCTTTCTGGTCTCCCTTTGCCTGCTGAGCTGTAACCGGAAAGGCAGAAAAGCAGTGGGGGGGGGGAACTACTTCTTCCCTCCACCCTGATTGCTGAGTCCTGTTGGCCATCTCCAGCCCAGCTATGTCAGCTACCATTTATCTAGGTCTCAACTTCCAGGGTGAATCATTTGAATTCATTACAAGGCATGGCCAGCAAGATAAATGCACCGTAATTAGACAGCCGCAAAGACAAGACACCCCTTTGGTGTCAGCCTGGATGTGTTGATTAACCATCACTTCCCTTTCCGCACCCACTCTTTGCCTTCCAAGTCAAATCAAGCTTGCCTTTCCATCATGTTCTGGTTAAAGGAGAGCAATCCAACTCCCATCGCTGCCCAGATGCGAGACAGATGCTGTCATGGTTCCGATAGACGGGACCATTTCAAAGAACTTCAAGGCAAGAAATTCTTCCTTAAAGAACATTTTTATTTGGTTACAACATAACGGCACATACAAAGGTGAACCCAAGACTAAATTCCACTCCCCTCTGGTTTCAAAGTTGCAAGTTGCAATTCCCACCCCAATTTGCTGTCATAAATCACACTCACCAATCGTTACAAAACGCAGGCACTCCTCCCAGCTCTCCAGCCCCCGCCCCCCCCAAAATGTTATCAGTGATGACCTTGATTCCCATACATATAAACTGTTTTGGCTAACTGAGAACTACAGCCCACCCCCCTTCCTTCTTCTAACTAAATAAGTGGCAACGAAGACAAAATGAAAATGGCTTCAGTTCGGTTTGTCACAGCACTGACAGGGGCCACTTCCCACCTGAGGATCCCCAATTTCCCCTCTGATTTTCCATTGTCCAGAGTTCAGTTTTCCAATTTCTGAAATTTATTTTCTAGGAGTCCCCCCCCCCCCCCCGCCGCTTCTGTATTCAAAAAAAGCACACACTGAGGTGGAAGTCGATCTTCATTTGAGATACGTGTCTTCTCCCACAGATTTTTCTTTGCAGCTGGGCAGCTTTCAAAGCAAACTCTCCACTGGGGTGGAAGGCTATCTGATATCAGCTTCTACAAAGATGTTTTTATTCTACAGACGTTTCCTTAAGATGTGTATTCTTTTTTTAAAAAATAATGGCATTATTGACTGAAGCATTCAGAAATGTTTGGGTTTTGAAGGATGGCTAGGTTTTCAGTGATGTTCTGGTTTCAAATGTCCATGGAGATTCTCAGTCATCCAGGTCATTGTTTGTCCCAAAGATGCTTTTTTTCAGGAGCCAACTGGACTTTCCAGTTTTTCTTTGAAGACATTTCACTTCTCATCCAAGAAGCTTCTTCAGCTCTGACTGGATGATGGGGAATGGCAGGATTTATACTGCTTGCAGACAACTGGTCCCTTCCTTCCATTCCCCACCATCCAATCAGAGCTGAAGAAGCTTCTTGGATGAGAAGTGAAACATCTTCAAAGAAAAACCAGAAAGTCCAGTTGACTCCTGAAAGAAAGCACCTTTGGGATGTTCTGGTTTCAAAGTGTGAAATGCTCTTAAATTGATGCTTCTGAAATTTGGTCTTGGAGAAGACTTCTGAGGAGAACAATATGAACAAATGGGTTGTTCAACAATCCAACCAAGAATTCTCACTCAAGGGGCATAGGACCAGGCTGAAGTTATCCTTCTTCAAACATGTTGTGTAAAGACCTAAGTGTGGAAAACAGACATAAGTCACTAAATGAAGTCGCGGATTACCTGTACTTGAAGGATGAGATTAAAGTGGAAGAATGAGAAGGTGTGATGGCTGCATCTTCTATGACAAAGGCTCAATTCTTTTTTTCCCCCTTAGCCTCTTTTGGTGGGATGATTAAGAGATAAGAGGAAGGGTCATCTTTTCTTACCCTCAAACTTTTAAAACAAACAAACAAAGAAACAAAATCAATCTGGCAATTTTTATTCAGAATAAGAGTGGCATGATTGAGTGTCCTAAGGATTAAATTGTTCACAGATTTTACACTAGTTGAACTTTCTGATTTGGGAGCTATGATCAGCTTGAAATGCTGTCCAGAATTCTAAATAAGAGTCGAAGGAGGGGGGGGGGAAGGGAGGAAAACTGCAGATCAAACTGCTGTTCATTTGAGAAACTTTTTGGCACCCGGTAGCCACTGTGATTCATTTCCTATTTCAGACATTGCTCGTACATTTAAAAAGTAGTCCTGAAGAGGGTTAAAGTATAAGGCAGGGGTAGGCAACCTTGGCTCTTTTACGACTCATGGACTGGCTCAGGAATTCTGGGAGTTGAAGTCCATGAGTCGTAAAAGAGCCAAGGTTGCCTACCCCTGGTATAAGGCATGTTTAGTAAGGAGATTCGTAGAGGAGAAAGGATAATCCCAGCTGCAGTCTAATTGGAAAAGAAAGAAAAACAAATAATCTTCAGGAACCATATTAAACTGAGCAAGTTTAGACCCACTTTGGTCTAGTGCAGGGGTCAGCAACCTGAAACAGTGAAAGAGCCACTCGGAACCGGTTCCCTCACAAAAGGAAAAACTGGGAGCCGCAAAAAATATGTGCGCATGCTCATACATGCACACATGCACAGAACAGGCTTTGACTGAAGAGTGGAGCCAAGGCGAGATATGCACCTACCCTGCATATTTGAATTGATTGGTTGAACTTTTTTAGTCCCACTTTTTTTTTTTGGACTGCACATGGCAGAGGACTGAGAGCCGCAGGAGACGGCTGAAAGAGCCACGTGCGGCTCTGGAGCCGCGGGTTGCAGACCTGTGGTCTAGTGGTTAAAGCAGCAAGATAGAAATCAGAAGATGGTGAGTTCTAGTTCCACCTTAGGCATGAAGCTAGCTGGATGACTTTGGGCCAGTCCCTCTCTTCTCAGCCCTAGGAAAGAGGCAATGGCAAACCACTTCTGAAATCTTGCCAAGTAAACTGCAAGGAGTAATCCAGGAGCCAATAATGACTTGAAGGCATACACACAGGGCTTTTTTTTTTGGTCAGAGAACGCCCAGAACAGAGTTCCAGCACCTTTTTTGGATGGAACCTTGTAGGGTAAGCAAGGCGGGTTGTATGAATTGTCTGAGTTCTGGCACCTTTTTTTATTTTACAAAAAAAGCACTGCATACACACAATTGGGCCTAGTGGCACCAAGTGAAAAACCAGGAGTCTGTGAGTTCTAGTCCTGCCTTAGGTATGAAAGCCAGCTGGGTGGGCCAATCACCAGGAGATGGTGAGTTCTAGTCCCGCCTAGGCATGAAAGCTGACTGGATGACTGACCTTGGGCCAGTATTGTCTCTAAGACAACTCACCTCACAGGGTCGTTATTCAAAGGAAAATAGAAGGAGGAAGGAGTATTGTGGGGATTCACGGCCTTGAGTTATTTATAAAAATAGTCTCTTCTTAAAAGCCTCCAGTGATGAAGCACCCACAATTTCTGGAGGCAAGTTGTTCCACTGGTCAATTGTTCTCAGTCAGGAAATATCTCCTTAGTTCTAAGCTGCTTCTCTCCTTGATTACTTTCCACCCTTTCAGGTGCTTTGGAAAATATAAAGTGGAGCACATCAGCTTGGGTGGGTGAATCAACCAGAGATCAGTAGACACGCCCATAAGAACTACAAGATCCACGCAGGACATGGTCTACAAGTTCCAGCCCTCCCATTTCCTCTACTTGAATAAAACTGCAGAGCCTCTGGAAGGCCACAACTGTTTTGGCCACTGTGATACTGGAAGAAGCGTGACAGACTCTGACATTTCCCGAGTGATGAAAACAAGAGCACAAGCTGAAAGCTGAGGGAAGACTGTGGGCACCAAAAATGTACCCACAGCACATATGGCAGGCAGGCAAGTAAGGGAACTCTTGACAGCCTTGAGTCTGGAGCCCACATGCCAGGAAGTAGGCTTTCGCAAGAGCCAGCTGGTATGTGTTCCATCCACCACGAATGGAGCTGAGCTTGATGTTCTTCAGTGCTTGTGGAAAACAGTGATGTCACAATGAGTGGGAGTTTGCTTCCAAGGCTGCTATTTTAGGCATGGATTGGCATTGTTATGCACCATTGCTGGTTGGCCATCGCTGGTTGGTGAAGGACACTGATAATATTGGCCCAGAGTCATCAGATGATGAGAAATATTGGATAGGAAATTTTAAAAAATGAAAACTGCCATCTTTATATTTGTACTATTCTATTCTATTCTATTCTATTCTATTCCATTCCATTCCATTCCATTCCATTCCATTCCATATTTTCTATTCTATTCTATTCCATTCCATTCCATTCCATATTTTCTATTCTATTCTATTCTATTCTATTCTATTCTATTCCATTCCATTCCATTCCATTCCATTCCATTCCATTCCATTCCATTCTATATTTTCTATTCTATTCTATTCTATTCCATTCCATTCCATTCCATTCCATTCCATTCCATATTTTCTATTCTATTCTATTCTATTCTATTCTATTCTATTCTATTCTATTCTATTCTATTCTATTCCATTCCATTCCATTCCATTCCATTCCATTCCATATTTTCTATTCTATTCTATTCCATTCCATTCCATTCCATATTTTCTATTCTATTCTATTCTATTCTATTCTATTCTATTCCATTCCATTCCATTCCATTCCATTCCATTCCATATTTTCTATTCTATTCTATTCTATTCTATTCTATTCCATTCCATTCCATTCCATATTTTCTATTCTATTCTATTCTATTCTATTCTATTCTATTCTATTCTATTCTATTCTATTCTATTCTATTCTATTCTATTCTATTCTATTCTATTCTATTCTATTCTATTCTATTCTATTCCATTCTCTATTCTATTCTATTCTATTCTATTCTATTCTATTCTATTCTATTCTATTCTATTCTATTCTAAATCAATTTAACTTTTCCTCAAGAGAATGCCATCAAAATGTTCTTCTTCCTTAGAAAAAGAAAAGAAAAACTCAAGTGCAATTTCTGTAGCATCAAAGAATAAATGGGGAGAGGGAGTGAGGAAATCCTGAAGACATTTGATGTAGCTATTGCTCTACCACAAGTGCCATCTTCTCCACTGACCCAAAGGTGCTTTTTCAAAACGCAACTGGACTTTGATTTTCCTTGAAGATGTTTCGCTTCTTGGCCAAGTAGCTTCTTCAGTCTGACTGAAAGGTGGAGGATGGAAGGATTTATATCCCTTGCAGTCATCTGGTTATTAGCGCTCTCTCTGAGAATCGTTGAGGCCACGTGGAGGTTTATCTGGGCCCTCAGAGTCAGCTGAATACCGCAAATGAGTGTGGAAGCTTCTTGGAATTGCTGAAAGGAGTTGTGTTGTGATCTTCTCCATCGCAGGTCTTGAAGGTACAAAAAAATTGAGATACCTGCTGAGAGAGGTTGACCTGGGCTAGAAGATGTACTCCAAATCTAGAACCTATTGAAGGGTTTTGAAAAAGATGGGAAGATAAGAAAAGAGTCAACACTTGTCTATCGTGCTGTGATATGGCTGTAGTTATGAAATGCATTGATTCGCCAGTGTTAATTTTAACAATTGATTTTCAACTACCGTCCTTTTCCTGATGACAGCTCTGAAAAGGATGAAGGGAAAGAAGTTTCAGATCTTTTCTCCTGATGCAAACAGATCGAACAAACAGGTTTAAACCAGAGCTGCATTCGCTACTGCTACTTTTTGTAACTTCTCAACTAGAGTTCCCTACTAAATAACAGAACAAATAACAGAATAACTGAGTTGGGAGGGACCTCGGAGGTCTTCTAGCCCGACCCCCTGCTCAAGCAGGAAACCCTACACCATTTCAGACAAACGGCTGTCCAATCTCTTCTTTAAAACCTCCAGTGATGGAGCACCCACAACTTCTGAAGGCAACTCGTTCCACTGATTAATTGTTCTAACTGTCAGGAAATTTCTCCTTAGTTCTAGGTTGCTTCTCTCTTTGGTTAGTTTCCATCCGTTGCTTCTTGTCATTGTCTTCTGGTGCCACTTTACATCGGGGAGGACTGTGTAGAGAGAGTTTCCTCCTTTAAATTTCTGGGAGTCTACCTCTGTGAAGATCTGACCTGGAAAGTTAACACAACCCAGGTGGCTAGAAAGGCCCAACAGAGGCTTCACTTTCTTAGGGTCTTGCAGAAGAACAGGGTAGAATCACAGCTAATGACCCTCTTTTACCGGTCTACTATAGAGAGCGTCCTCTCGTATGGTATTGTGGTTTGGTATGCTGGTCTGACAGCCGCGGACAGGAAAGTATTACAGAGGGTAGTGAGCACAGCACAAGACATTGTAGGCTGTTCCCTGACACCACTGGATGACCTCGCCAGGGCTCGTTGCCTTGGAAGAGTGAGGAAGATTCTCAGGGATGACTCACACCCTGGACGGTATCTCTTTACTCTCCTACCATCCGGTAGGAGATATAGGAATATAGCCAGCCGTACCAACAGGCTGAAAAATAGCTTTTATCCGTGGGCTGTTAGGCTTTTAAATGGGACATAATCTCTGTGAACTTATGCAGAATTGACTTGGGAGGCCGGTGTGTGGTGTAGTTGGTTTACATGGTGTGGTAGGATGGAGGGTTTGTTGTCACTGTGTGTTGGGGGGAGAGAGCACAGGGGGGAGGCTCAGCTAATCTCAATGTACACATGTTGCACTTTGACAATAAAGGTTTTATTATTATTTTGGAGAATAGCTTGACTGCCTCTTCTTTGGGGCAGCCCCTGAGATATTGGACAGTCCACTAGGACTCCAAGATCCCTCTCGCAGTTACTGCTATTGAGCAAAGTTTCATCTGACTGAGGTAACTGCGTAGGAAACAGAACGACACCTAATTTCACAGCTGCAGAGTCCTTGAGCCAACAGAGACTCTTCTACAGCAGGGAATGCCACAATTAGGCGCCATGGGAAATTCCAGTCCCAATTTTCTGATTGTTACAATTGTTTTAAGACCTTTTGGTGCAAAACTTTCTTTCTTTCTTTCTTTAAAGAAATAGGCTTGATGAAGGAATATAAAAGAACATGGGTGGTGGTGGTGGGGGAAACAACATAAAAATAAATTCACCTTCACTGCTAATTCAGAATGCATTTGGCTGACACAAATGTGATGGGAGCAAATTAGACACAATAAAATTATTGAGCATTAGGCTTTTGTATAATTAATTTGCTACTTGCTGACATTAATTGCACCTTGCCTGTCAAAAAACCTTTGAGTTGCAAATGTCTCCCAACCTGCTTCGACCTTTGTGAGAAGGGAAAAATTGTAAACCCTTTAGGGTTTTTGACTCTTTGAACCCATCTCGCAAAACGGCTCTATTACTTCAAAACACACAGCTTTATCTCAACTATTTTAAGATGTATATATTTGCATATTATTTCAAAGACGATTTGGGGGCTTAGGCAACATAATAAGCATTTTTTTCCCCCGGCTTAATTTATATCCACCTGATTTTAGTTTTATGAGAATCCTCGGAAACGATGTTGGAATTTTATGAGATGCTATGCTGTTTTCTTGTTTTAACTGACTGTAAGCCACAGGTCTTCAAACCTGGCCCTTGGATGACTTGTGGACTTCAACTCCCAGAATTCCCTAGCCAGGCATGTGTGAACTTCAACTCCCAGCATGCCTGGCTGAGGAATTCTGGGAGTTGAAGTCCACAAGTCATCAAAGGGCCACGTTTGAAGATCCCCTGCTGTATCCTGCTGTTAGACACTGAGGGCAGTCTATGCATATTGTAATAAATAATTACAAATAATAATTCTATAATAATATAAATATGACTTCTCTACCAAGTACCTATCTGTTCATTTCAGTTTCTCTTTTGCTCCTTCCCTTTCTTAAGTTTTATTCCATTACTTTGGAACTTTAGAAGACTTGAAACCCCCCCTCCCCAAATATATTAGGATTCTAAATACTCTGAAATACAAATTGGCCTAAAGATATTGATTTTAACAATAACTCCCTTCTAACACTGATGATTGAACTATGGTGCTGGAGAAGACTCCTGCGAGTCCCTTGGACTGCAAGGCAATCAAACCGGTCAGTCCTAGAGGAGATCAACCCTGACTGCTCTTTAGAAGGCCAGATCCTGAAGTTGAAACTCAAATACTTTGGCCACCTAATGAGAAGGAAGGACTCATTGGAGAAGAGCCTAATGCTGGGAAAGGTTGAAGGCAAGAGAAGAAGGGGACGACAGAGAATGAGGTGGCTGGACGGAGTCACTGAAGCAGTAGGCGTGAGCTTAAAGGGACTCCAGAAGATGGTAGAGGCCTGAAGGAACGTTGTCCATGGGGTTGCAATGAGTTGGACACGACTTCGCAACTAACAACAACAACAACACTGATGATATGACCTAGTTGGGTCATGAAACATCTGCAAGAAAACACCCAAGCTCAGTCGTCGTCGTCGTCGTCCTCCTCCTCCTCCTCCTCCTCCTTTCTGCAAACCCCACTCCCTTTGTTGCTGCCCTTCAGTGATCTCCTAATGTGTTTTTGAAATAGCCACCTCAATTGTGCCATTGCTCCCCAACAGCCTGCAGAGTATCTGTGGATTGGGGAAAATCTGCATGTGCAGTTGAATACGAAGTCAGCAAATCCATTCTTTTTTAGATCGATATGAAATGGCTTGCAATTATCCTCTGAAATTCTTGTTTGTCTGACATCATACATATCACATATTTTTCTTTATATATCTTTGACTCGGTTTTTGAACTTAAGAGTTAGTAAATATTATCAGGAGCTTAAATAGAAGGGAAAAAGATGCTTTATTTTTTTACAGAATTCTTTAATTTTAATTCATGTTTGAAGTTAACAAGCCCCAGAATAAAATCTCTCTAAAAGTACAGTGATCAGGGAAAACATTTAGATAGATGATAAATAGATAGATAGATAGATAGATAGATAGATAGATAGATAGATAGATAGATATAGATATAGATATAGATATAGATATAGATATATAGATATACACAGAGAGAGAGAAATAGAGATATAGATAGATATAGATATAGATATAGATATAGATATAGATATAGATAGATAGATAGATAGATAGATAGATAGATAGATAGATAGATAGATAGATAGATAGATGATAGATAGATATAGAGAAAATCTGCGTGTGCAGTTGGATACAAAGTCAGCAAATCCATTCTTTTTTAGATCGATATGAAATGGCTTGCAATTATCCTCTGAAATTCTTGTTTCTCTGAAGTTTTCAGCGCTCTTCTTGGAAGGAGAAAAAAATAAAAATCTCATTCAACTGGAGCTGAACGGAATTCACGGCGGTGGGGGGGCTTGACTTGGGTCTCTTGTGAGAGCATAGTGACTCCAAGCTAATGACACATTTGACCCCGCCCGCAGGCTCAGCTTGGTCATCTCCTACATCATGTTTTCAGTTCAACTTTGGCCCGCTTTACTCGCGCATCCCCCAAACTCCTAAGAATGGTCCTCTACTTCCATGAAATGAGAAGGATGGATGCCCACAGGGATTGTTTTTCTATTGGAACACCTAGAATTTGGAACAGTGTCCTACTCCAAGTTTAATAGGCCCAGCCTCCATTGTTTGCCTTTCTACAAATACTAAAAACAATTCTTTCAAAGGGCTCTTCTCCAGTGTTAAACCAGCTGAGCAGAAAGAACTAATGTGATGACACATGTGTGGGAAATTCAGCTCCCCCCCAGTATCCTCCTCAAGTCCTCCATTATGCTGGCTTCCTTGGGTTCAAATAAGGGTGAAGCATCTGTGGAGTTTTGCTCCACCTACCAATGTTACATCTCCTCGCCGTAAATGAAATCAAACCAAGGACTGCCGTCAAGCCATCCCACAAAATAATTCAAACATGTGTCATCTTTTGCTGTTGTTCAAAAGGATAAATATAGCCAGAGTCGCATTAATATTTCCAAAATTACTCATGTCTCTTTCATAAGAGAAGCAAAGATCATGCGCAAGATGACAGAAACCCATCTGGGATTGTAAAAGTCACCATATGGATGTCTTTAAGCTAATTATAGCATGTTTTTTTAAAAAAAACAGGGGTTAAAAAAAGAAGGATCTATCCATTAAAAAAAAATACTATTCCTTTCCCCATCACCACCACTGTGTGCTAAATTCTCAGGATGCTAACAGATGGATGAAGAGAAAGCATCTTGATGTATGTTTGTTCACCTCTTATTCACAGTTCCTTTGCTTCACGTAAAGAAGGATTTCCTACTTGTATTCTGGGAGATGTGCACTGGCTTTAGGTTTTTCTTGCTTTCCAGACTCCATGATATAATCCCAGCTCAAGGTATTCAGTGCCAAAACACGAAAGAAATCAAACTCTCCATGTTGACAAGCTTTGCAATGTAATGGACCTAGTAAAGGAGCTGCATTTTAAAATCCCACTTTGTAATAAATCCTCATCTCAGGCCAAAGATAAACTGCAAACGAGATCTGTAAATGGTTGCCCTGCAGAACGGAGCAAAATTTCTGTCACGGTATGGTGGAGTTTTTATTTGGGGTCCATCTGCACAATATGTATTGATGGCTAAGGTCATGTCTATTTGGAAAGGCTGAAGAGATCTATAACCAAATCTGCTGAACCTAATTTTGATAATCCACCATACCGGTGTCCTTAGGAGAGAGACAAGAAGAAGCTTGTGGCCTACCAAACTTTCCAGATCAACATGAGGAGCCTATTAAACTTGGAGTAGGACCCTGTTCCAAATTCCAGGTGTTCCAATAGAAAAACTATCCCTGTGGGCATCCATCCTTCTCACTTCATGGAAGTAGAAGATCATTCTTAGGAGTTTGGGGGATGTGCGAGTAAAGCAGGCCAAAACTGATCTGAAAACATGATGTAGGATATGACCAAGCTGAGCCTGCGGGAGGGGGGTGTCAAATGCGTCATTAGCTTGGAGTGTCCATATCCAAGAAAAGCTTAAGATTAAACCAAAAGGAACAGGTGAATCAGTCCTACTGGTTTTGGAAGAATATATCCTGACAAACAATGTACCATGTGCTAGAAACTCCAAAGGGAATGATGTACCATTAAAATGGTGTACCATTAAAATTCCCCAGGAGGGCATAAGGTAAGCTTATGCATCACAGGATAATATTGAACCTATTGGAGTATTATTATGCATGTTCCTTTTCCTGTATCTCCTTTCGTTGCTTAATTTTCATTGCTTTGATGGAGAGGCATTTGTTACTCTTGACAAGGAGACAAGGGACAAGACAGTGCTGGAAGATCATGGAAAAATAAAAGAAGACATTGTCATCTAGGTTCAAAGGACATCCGAATGCCAGCTAGCTTGACCACTCCTATAAAAAGGACCGCACATAGGTCACCACAAGAAGAGTCAAAGGACAACATGTGACTTCAGGACACATGTTACTGTTTGGAAATCTTCATGGTTTGTCACCAGCCACCTGCTAGGCCCAAAATTTAGTTGTTGATGTTCTACCACTGAAGAGTTCAAAGGAGAGACTGGACAGCCATTTGTCTGAAATGGTATAGGGTCTGAAGACCTCCAAGGTCCCTCCCAGCTCTATTCTGATTGACTGAGGACTACCTGTACTTGTTTCCTAGAATGGTCTGAAACTGCTCTTCACTCGGCACCTTGAGCTCCTGAAATTAAGACGAACTTTTAACTTTGCAGTTGCGACCAATATTGGCACACCTCGTCCAGCTGTGCTTCTGACACTTTCTTCCTTTCTCTCCCCAACCCCACAGCCCCCCACCCCTTGATACCCATGTGTGGAAGTACATATAGAAGCCAGTGCACCTTTTCCATCCAATCTTGATGCATTCTTCCATATAATTGCATCAGAAATTCTCTTCCGCCAATGCACAGCCGAACCTTTCTGTACCCTCACTAAACGTTGCCCTTGTGAATCTTGATGTAATTGTATGAAAGATCACCTCAAGCATGCGCTTTCCCCTCCCCCCCCAATCATATGTTGAGAAACAGAGAAACCTCAGATCCAGGGAGAAAGATGGGCCTACTTTTATGCGGCCTATTTAACCTGGTTAAAGACTTAACCCATTTTCTGGACATGTGTGCAAGATCCTGGGGCTTCGGAACCCGAGGAATATTTGCAGTTCTTGCTAAGTGGCAAAAAAAAGGAAGCCTTACCCAATTCAGAACAAGTTTAAAACTTAAGCTGAAGGCGGTCACTGAGTTAATTGTTTTGTGAAGTTAACAGCTACACAAGAATAAGGACAGGGAGGAGTTAGTGAGCTTAGCTGATTTCCAGATTCCATTTTAGAGTTGTTGTTGTTGTTGTTGTTGTTGTTGTTGTTGTTGTTGTTTTAAAAAAACCCTCTACAGACCAAATCTCAGCCTCTTTTGCTAAGCGTATTCAATAATCAATCAATATGCAATCTTTAAACGATGAAAATAACAGGAAATAAAGTTTCTGCAGATTAAAGCCTCGCCGCAGTTGCTTAATAAGCCAATATTAATTTAGCATTGTTTAGCCTTTATCATAAATACTGCTATCTTTGGAACTGGATGATAATCTAGCAAAAATTAGGGGAGAGGGAAATGAAATCTATTGTTCTCTGTCATTTATAAGCAGTGTCCACAAAATGTATCTTACTGTTACAATGAAAATGAATCCCTATGAATTAGCAGAAAGAAATGCTTCAGCTCATGAAGTCTTATTGTTTCGTTAACAATTTAGCGAGATACCAAGAGTATTATGAGACATAAATATTCATGTTCTAATAGAGCTATTTCCAGATATCAAAACAGTTATTTTCTTTAACATCATCCATATCCCATATTTTTCTTTATATATCTTTGACTCGGTTTTTGAACTTAAGAGTTAGTAAATATTATCAGGAGCTTAAGGGAAAAAAGATGCTTTATTTTTTTACAGAATTCTTTAATTTTAATTCATGTTCGAAGTTAACAAGCCCTAGAATAAAGTCTCTCTAAAAGTACAGTGATCAGGGAATAACTGTTTTCCCGAGAGATACTGCTCAAAAAAATAAAGGGAACACTTAAACAACACAATGTACTGTATTTAATAGTAGGATGTCTTATTATCTGTTCCCTTTATTTTTTTTGAGCAGGATAGATAGATAGATAGATAGATAGATAGATAGATAGATAGATAGATAGATAGATAGATAGATAGATAGATAGATATAGAGATAGAGATATATAGAGAGAGAGATAAAGAGAGAGAGAGAGTGTGAGAGAGAGAGATTGGTCAGAGAACTTATGAATCTGCCATGTATAAATCACCAGATAATGTGGTGATTTATTATTTTTGTGTAAGTGTTGGCTCAAACACTTACACTCACTCAAACAGTGATTCTTCATAGAATCACTGACCAGAAAGAGGCTACACTAAGACACATCCACTGTTCCATAAAAGAATCCAATCCAAATTAAAGTATCATCAATACCTAACTCACTTAAACACTTTCAGGTCCCCAGTAAGAATCAATGTGGGGCATTATTTACACAGGGAAATATGGGGTCAGGCACAAGCAGTCTGCTCCATTCATGCAAGGTTGAAACAAGCTACTTTATTGCAATCTACCTATATTAGAAGAATCTTCCCAGTCTGCTTACTTTCTATTGGGAATAAATAGATCAGGATTCATGGGACATGGGGAGGAGGGATCAGGCCTAGGTCTTTTGTTGCTATGCAAAGACTCAAGCTAGTTCCCCACTTGACCCCTTCCTCCCTGCCTGGCTGGTAGTTTCCCAACATATGGGGAGCCTAAGAAGCTTGATAGCAATGGGAAACCATGGAACAGAAACTACAGAATGTTTCAAACCAAAATAAGTAAATAAATAAATAAATAAATAAATAAAAGTTCGGTTGCCTTGACTCAACTTCCGGACAAGTCCACCTGGGTGACTGAGAATCTTCACTGGCGCATTACAGAACAGAAAAGAGCAGCAAAAAAACTTTCTACAAATCCCAACCTCAACGTGAGCGCCAAGGCAAGAGAACTTCTCAAGAAGAAAGTCTTTAAGCTCCTGCAAGCCATCGAGAAGAGCAGACACCCCACTTTCAGATGGGGAGAGGACACGAGAAGCCGCCGAGCAGATATCACTACAGACTTTGTTCTGGATCTGAATGGCCTTTCATGTAACACCATCTGGTAGTTCTCTCCGACAGTTCTGGCCCTTTTTTTTCCTAGGCTCAGCTGGCCAAAACAGCAAGCCTCTATGAGCTGTCATTTCAAACGACCCACCGTGCCCATAATACGCCTTTGCTCCAGGGCCTTGCGAGAATTCAGCCTGGTAACAGCATTGCCACATAAACTTCCCACGAAGCTACAGAATAACCTCAGAGCAGAGCATTGCAAGGAGTATGAAGCCACAGCTCAGAAAACTAGCCAAATAGATTGTGGTTTCTAAAAGACACGATACGGCAGTTCCCAAGGTGCTATGGAACTAATCGACTTTCTCCAGCATTCAGAATAATAATAATAATAATAATAATAATAATAATAATAATAATAATAATAATAATAATAAGAAGAAGAAGAAGAAGAAGAAGAAGAAGAAGAAGAAGAAGAAGAAGAAGAAGAAGAAGAAGAAGAAGAAGAAGAAGAAGAAGAAGAAGAAGAAGAAGAAGAAGAAGAAGAAGAAGAAGAAGAAGAAGAAGAAGAAGAAGAAGAAGAAGAAGTTGGAAGGGATCTTGGAGGTCATCTCGTCCAACCCCCTGCTCAGGCAGGAAACCCTATACCATTTCAGGCAAATGGCTGTCCAGTCTCTTCTTAAAAACTTCCAGTGTTGGAGCATTCACAGCTTCTGGAGGCAGGTTGTTCCACTGATTAATTGTTCTCACTGTCAGGAAGTTTCTCCTTAGTTCTAGGTTGCTTCTCTCCTTGACTAGTTTCCATCCATTGCTTCTTGTCCTGCCTTCAGGCGATTTGGAGAATAGCTTGACCCCCCCCCTCTTCTTTGTGGCAGCCCCTGAGATATTGGAACACCGCTATCATGTCACCCCTCACCCTTCTCTTCGTTAAACTACACATACCCAATTCCAGCAACCGTTCCCTATGTTTTAGCATCCAGAGTCACTCGTATTACGGCTCATCCTCGGCTTACGAGCAGTTGCTTAGCAACAGCTCCAAGTTACAATGGACCAAAACAGATCTCGATTCAAAGTTCTTGACAGCCGACCCCCATGTTGCTCTACAGTAGTCCTGCCTCGGGCATGTTTTGGGCCAGTAACCCTCAGCCCAGCCGACCTCAGAAGGTCAGTGACGCGGACAAATAGGAGGAGGAGGAGGACGTTGAGTTGGATATTTTTACCGCCTTGAGTTATTTGTAAAAATAATAAAGGCAGGTTGCCAATGAAATCAATAAACAAACATCCGTGAACAGAGGGATCGAGACAACAGATACTCTAATGTAACCCTATATTTAGGGGTCATGTTGCGTAGGTTTTCCCCCCACCATTAAATAAGACGGCTGCAAAGTTTAGGAGAACTCCAAGCAAGCTCTAGTTCTAAATCTGAAGCCTTTTGAGTGTTGTGCACAGTACATAGCACTACGCATTTCCCATGCAATTTTAATTCACGTCTCGGGTGCTTGGGGGGGAAAAGAGAGAGAGAGAAAGAGAGAGAGAGAGAGAGAGAGAGAGAGAGAGAGAGAGAGAGAGAGAGAGAGAGAGAGAGAGAGAGAGAGAGAGAGAGAGAGACGGTGCTTAACAAGCCCTTGCGCCACAATCAACACGTACGGCAACATCAGAAATTGTTTGTAAATTGTGTCCCGCATCTCCCCCTCCCCCACCCTGTACATGCAATTTTTTCTTCTTGCAGGAAAGGAGCAGGGAAGAAAAATCGCTTTGATGTTTCGTGGCAGCTGGAGAAGACGGAAGAAAAAGGGGCATCTAAATTCTCCCAGACACCTCAGGAACGTTCCCTCCATCCTTCAAGCGGGGTTCCCGAGGCAGCCTAGCAAACGTTACAATAGCAGGAATGGAATTTTCTTTTCTCTTTCTTTCTTTCTTTCTTTCTTTCTTTCTTTCTTTCTTTCTTTCTTTCTTTCTTTCTTTTTCTTTCTTTCTTTCTTTCTTTCTCTCTCTCTCTCTCTCTCTCTCTCTCTTTCTTTCATTTATTTTGCAAACAAGCAATCTGCGAAGATAGCAAAATAAATAACAGAGGGAAGCAGAATTTAGGACAGCCTGGTTTGAAGCAATCGAGAAATATACAAATTGGAAAGTGGCATGCTTTTCTCAGAAGCTGCTAAAGCATTGTCTGCTCGTTTTGTTTTTGTTTTTTTTGTTTTTATTTTATTGAGGATTGGCGTGGAGTCAATCATGTAATAACTTTCATGGTTCTTTCTTTCTTTCCCCCCCCCCCCTCCTTATGACTGGCTCAGGCTTTCAAAGTGCCTTTCAATAGCCCTCCTGATACAAGGATCTGGAGCGATTCATTATAATAGAGCCTATTTTTACAGGAAAGAAAGCTAAAAACTGTTTCATACTGGGCACCATTGTTTCTTTAATCTGTATAGCATTTAAAGGCACTTTAAAAGCTCCTATCACCATGACATCTAATCTTTTCCAACAACAGGCATTTAATGCAGCTTTTAAGTGGCATATTTGAAAGCATTCGTGGAAAGCCCCAAAAGGCTCTCTCTTTCTCTCTCTCTCTTTTTCTCTGTCTCTTTCTCTCTCTTTTTTTTTCTCTGTCTCGTTCTCTCTCTCTTTCTCTCTCTCTCTTTTTATCTTTCTCTTTCTCTCTCTCTTTCTCTCTCTTTTTCTCTGTCTCTTTCTCTCTTTTTTCTCTGTCTCTTTCTCTCTCTCTTTTTCTCTGTCTCTCTCTCTCTTTCTCTCTCTCTTTCTCTCTCTTTCTTTCTCTCCCACTGTCTCTCTTTTTATCTTTTTCTTTCTCTCTCTCTCTTTTTCTCTGTCTCTTTCTCTTTCTCTTTCTCTCTTTCTCTCTCTTGCCCTTTCTTTCTCTTTTTCTCTTTTTCTCTTTCTCTCTCTCTCTGTCTCTTTCTCTCTTGCCCTTTCTCTCTCTTTCTCTCTTTCTCTTTCTCTCCCTCTCTCTCTCTCTCTTTTTATCTTTTTTTCTCTCTCTCTCTCTCTGTCTCTCTTTCTCTCTTTTCTTCTCTCTCTTTCTCTCTCTTTCTTTCTCTCCCACTGTCTCTCTTTTTATCTTTTTCTTTCTCTCTCTCTCTTTTTCTCTGTCTCTTTCTCTTTCTCTTTCTCTCTTTCTCTCTCTTGCCCTTTCTTTCTCTTTTTCTCTTTTTCTCTTTCTCTCTCTCTGTCTCTTTCTCTCTTGCCCTTTCTCTCTCTTTCTCTCTTTCTCTTTCTCTCCCTCTCTCTCTCTCTCTTTTTATCTTTTTTTCTCTCTCTCTCTCTCTGTCTCTCTTTCTCTCTTTTCTTCTCTCTCTCTCTCTCTCTTTCTCTCTTTCCCTTTCTTTCTTTCTCTCTTTTTCTCTTTCTCTCTCTCTGTCTCTTTCTCTCTCTTGCCCTTTCTCTCTCTTTCTCTTTCTCTCTCTCTTTCTCTTTCTCTCTTTTTATCTCTCTTCCTCTCTCTTCTTCTTTCTCTCTCTCTCTTTCTCTTTTTTTTAGACAACATATTGTTTTGGGTAGACAATGTATAGAAATAATATGTAATATCTAAGAGGCTGCCACAAAGAAGAGGAGAGAGTCGAGCTATTCTCCAAAGCGCCTGAAGGCAGCACAAGAAGCGACGGATGGAAACTAACCAAGGAGAGAAGCAACCTGGAACTAAGGAGATATTTCTTGACAATTAGCACAATCTACCAGTGGAACGGTTTTCTTCCAGAAGTTTTGTGGGTGCTCCATCACTGGAGGTTTTCAAGAAGAGACTGGACAGCCATTTGTCTGGAATGATATAGGGACTCCTGGCCAGGACCCCAAAATCATTGGACTCATCCTCCTCACAAACTCTACTCCCTTCTAGCACTGATGACGTTACACAGTTGGGTCATGAGATATCTGCAAGGAAACCACCAAGCTCAGAGAGCACCAGGGACCACTTATTTCATCCCCAAGCTATAAATATTCTCCTTTGTTGAAAACAAGCATGCTTGCTTATGTGTTAACCTTAAGACAGAAAGACATTTTAATGAAATGAGAGCTGCCTATTCTACTCACTACTTCCCAAACCCATAAAAGTTTTCTCTCTCTCTCTCTCTCTCTCTCTCTCTCTCTCTCTCTCTCTCTCTCCCTCCCTCCCTCCCTCCCTCCCTCTCTCTCTCTCTCTCAAGCCCTCTTCTGCAGCTTAGTCATCTCATCAATTGAGGCCACCCTTCACTCTGTTGAGTTTTGCCGTCATGTTGGCCTCCCTTTTGATTTTTCCCTCCTCCCCGTTTCCAATTCCCGTTCTTAGAAAGTCCGTAGAAGGCATTTTCACCTTACAGAGCTAATGTAATTGTCCCCATCAAAACTAAGTGACAGTACAATGCCACTTAACAAAGGTTTTATGTTTTTTGTTTTTTTTTATTCAAAGCCTCTGCTGGCAATTCTAGGAGCCAGAAAATTCTTCAAGTGCTGCCCAGAAGCTATCAAAGAAGTTGTTACGGATGCAGGAAAGCCTCTTAAAACTGTTGAAACAATTGCAAGAGGCCTCCGAAAAGAAGCCTTTTGCTTTTAGAACTGCGTGAGTATATTACTTTGTAGAGCAGCTTCAAAAGAGGGCTTCCTCTAAGGCTAAGCCTTCAAAGTGGAGCAGCCTTTGGAAGATCTGCACAACTCTAATAGTTAAGGCAGCATGGATTTGCCTTGTGTTTTCCCCACCACCACCACCCTTTGGAGTTATTTAGAGGGGAAATGTAATGCAATTTAGTGCCAGGTTAAGTAACAATCTCGTGTGTGTGTGTGTGTGTGTGTGTGTGTGTGTGTGTGTGTGTGTGTGTGTGTCCGGACAATATCACAATCACCAGGAGACTTCCTTGCAATCCGTCATCCTCAACTTTTCAGAGATTATTGGTATTCCTATCGCTAGGAAATGGAGCTTTTATTTTTTCCTTGGATATTTTCTAGAGCGAGGTTGGGCAAAACAGTCTCTATTTTGTTTTTCCGGCACCCTCACCAAAATTTAACAGCAAAACTTGGAGTAATACCAGCATGCTTTCTTACCTATCTTTAGGAGGAACTGGCATTAGGTGGACTAAGCATCTAGAAGCCTTATATTAGGAAGTTATGAAAAGTTAGGATAAGATGGCCTAGATTTCAAGCTGTCCCCCCTGTTGGGAAGTTATTCTCCCCTTAAAAATCTAAAGCTAAAGATGTGGTCTTCGGAACGAAAGGGTAGAGATTTTGGAAACAGAGCAGACAGCGTAATGATTCCTACTGAACCACTTCAGTTTAGATCTGGACTCCATATAGTTAGGGCTGTCAGGCTCCAGGAAGCCACTTCTAGATCAGGCATCTCCAAACGTGGCAACTTTAAGACTTGTGGACTTCAACTCCCAGAGTTCCCCAGCCAGCATGGCTGACTGAGGAATTCTAGGAGTTCAAGTCCACAAATCTTAAAGTTGCCACGTTTGGAAACCCCTGCACTAGATTGTAGCAAAGGTTTCTTCGCTGCAATCTAGGAGTCATCCCAGATGTTTGTAGCCCAAATATGGTCATCTACCTATATTTTTATATAGTGCCTTCGGGTCTGTTTGGACTCTTCATGATTCCCACCGATTCTTGGTGGCATGTTTTGGAAATAGGTGTCCTTTTATGCTTTCTTCCCGGGGCTGAGAAAGAAGGACCAAGATCACCCCGTCTAGCTTTGAATCTAAGGTAGAAGTATTCACAATCTCCTGGTTTCTGGACAGATATGTCCATCCTGACATCCAACGGGCTTTCCCTGTGTTTGTTACCTCTGTACTAATTAGAATTGTCAGGGTCATCTGCATGCTGCAGAGTTAATGCAACGTATAGGTTGACCCGAAGAGCACTTCTTCACAATGTCAGGAGGAAGTCTCCTTGGCCATATGGACCACAAGCTGTTCTAATTTCAACCAAGTCCTGCGAAGGAGGAGAACAGATAATCTACGAATAGGCACTCGGGTGAGGGTGAAGAATAATGTGATTCCAGATAATTGACGATTTGCCTCAGCAGTTCTGAAGAGAAATTCATTATCTACATCCTCAGGAAAGCCCAGTTAAGGAAAATTAACCCACAAAATAAAGGATATCACAGAACAGGAGCGTTCTTTCAGAAGGCTACACGAGGGGCTATTATAAATCCTTTCTACATTTTCCAAGGAGGCCTGAAAGACATCTCAATCATGCTTTAAACGGGACACCACAGTAGCCTCTGTGTGATAAATCTCTACCCCATTTGATGCGTCAGGAAAGCATGCACTCCAAAAGCAAGAAATTGGTCAAAAATGCTACTGTTGTCTGCCGTTTCAGTTCTCTTCCAGTCCGTCTTGCTGGGTCAATCCAAATTTTACCCAGAATTTGCCTATAAAGTAAAAATACTTAATTTAAATTCATAGAGGAGCTGTCCAGCAGCTAAGCATTAAGAAAACTACTTAATGTTTAACAATAATAAGTTGGAAGGGACCTTGGAGGTCGTCTAGTCCAACCCCCTGCTCAGGCAGGAGACCCTATACCATTTCAGACAAATGGCTGTCCAGTCTCTTCTTAAAAACCTCCAGTGTTGGAGCATTCACCGCTTCTGGAGGCAGGTTGTTCCACTGGTTAATTGTTCTGTCAGGAAGTTTCTCCTTAGTTCTAGGTTGCTTCTCTCCTTGACTAGTTTCCATCCGTTGCTTCTTGTCCTGCTTTCAGGTGCTCTGGAGAATAGCTTGACTCCCTCTTCTTTGGGGCAACCCCTGAGATATTGGAACACTGCTATCATGTCACCCCTCTCTCTTCTCTGCTCCTTCTCTTTCTAGGCTTTAGAATAGATGATGGCCATTGTCCAGAACTTGATTCTTGCTTGCAAGTAGGACTTGGGGTCTCTGCTCTCTGCTCCTTCTCTTTCTTGACTTTGGATTATGGCCATGATCTAGAACAGGGGTGTCAAATTGCCGGCCCACGGGCCGGATGCGTCACACCAAAACTGCGCCCACAATGGGGAAAAGGTCACGATACATCGCGACACGTCACATGATGTTGCGAGTTTGACATCCCTGATCTAGAACTTGATTCTTGCATGCAAGTAGGATTTGGGGGAAATTCAGTGTACAACTACCAGCATACTGACACTGCCCCATTCTCTTTCCAGTTTTGTGCTATCCTTTCAAATCCATTTCTCTGAAAGGGCCCCTAGATTTCACCAGACTCTCCATGGGGACCACAGCCCCCCCCCCAAATTAAGAATCCCTGCTTTAACTAGGAGACCATTTCAGGAAAGCTATTAATTTCTCTGACGCCAAGCAGTGCTTCTTAATCTTGATAGCTTCAAGATGTGTGGAGTTCAACTCCCAGAATTTTTGGCCGAGGAATTCTGGGAGTTGAAGTCCACACATCTTAAAACTGCCAAGGTTGAGAGTTGCTGAGCTACAGAGAGGTAAAAAGTACTCCTCATCTCTGATTATTTCCTAGCTCTACTGCAGAGCTAGGCAACCTTGGCTCTTTTATGACTCGTGGACTTCAACTCCCAGAATTCCTGAGCCAGAATTCGCTCGCTGAAGAATTCTGGGAGTTGAAGTCCACGAGTCATAAAAGAGCCAAGGTTGCCTACCCCTGTTCTAGTGTATTTGCTATTAGAAAAATAGTCCTGGGACATAATTATTTACCAGTTCTCCATTTCCACTCTGATTTCACATCTTGGAGAAAGTCAACAAAAATAAAACATTTTTATTTTTATTTATTTTTTATTTATTTTAATTCCATTTATATCCCGCCCTTCTCCGAAGACTCAGGGCGGCTTACAAGCTTAGTAGTAGCCTTCATTCTATGTATATGCCTGCTTATTAGGGCTTTCACACACACCCCAAGCGGCATTATTACAAAGTCAGCTTAATTGCCCCCAACAATCTGGGTCCTCATTTTACCTACCTCGGAAGGATGGAAGGCTGAGTCAACCTTGAGCCTGGTGGGACTCGAACCTGCACTAATTGCAGGCAGCTGGTGTTACTTAAGGAGGCATTAGCCCACTGCTCCACCAAGGCTCTTTTTTGCAGGTTGAGCCATTTGGGAGTGTTGGACTTGAGCCACAGGTAACAATTTGAAGGGATCCCTGGACTGGGGAACACGCCTCTAATCCTAGCTAAGACTAGGCCCAAACAATTTTCAGAGAATGTTGGCAACATTGGGCGGGTAATTCGCAAGTTGGTCAAGTGGCATTTGTCTTTATTACACCATTTGTGAAAAGGACAAAACACTGTGACTGGCACCATTTCTGCTCATATTTTTAAATGTTTGGCAGACTGGTGTTCAGAATATCAGTCTGAGGTAACATAATGTGATCCAAGCCATAGTTTGCAAAGAAATAAAAATGGCCCTCGCCACCTGCTGATACTCAAGCTATGTTCACACAAGGCCCTGAACACAAGCCGAGCAACCAAATTTTAACCTACTTGAATTAGGCAAAGCTTCCTGTGTGGTTGTAGTTGATTGCTCAGTGTATAACAGAATATAGCGAAGTTGGAAGGG
Source organism: Vipera berus (assembly GCF_964194415.1). NCBI lineage: Eukaryota > Metazoa > Chordata > Lepidosauria > Squamata > Viperidae > Vipera > Vipera berus. The sequence goes on from NC_138216.1 coordinate 7,405,691, forward strand.
GCCTTGGAGGTCTTCTAGTCCACCCCCCTGCTCAAGTGGGAGAACCTATACCGTTTCAGACAAATGGTTGTCCACAATTAATGAAGGTAAGTCAATTCCAGTGATTAATTGTCATAACTGTCAGGAAATTTCTCCTTATGTCTAGGTTAGTTCTCACCTTGATTTTGTTTCCATCTGTTGTGTCTTGTCCTGCCTTCAGGTGTTTTGGAGAATAGCTTGACTCCCTCTTCTTTGGGGCAACCCCTGAGATATTGGAATGTGATGTCATGTCACCCCTAGTCCTTCTTCTCATTAAACTAGACACACCCAATTCCAGCAACTATTCCTTATATGTTTTAGCCTCCAATCCCCCAAACATCTTCATTGATCTTCTCTGCACTCTTTCTAGAGTCTCAACATCTGTTTTATATCATGATGACCAAAACTGGATGCAATATTCTTACCGAGGCATTATGCATGGAAAAGTGTATAATGCCTTGGTAACTGCATTCAGTGCCAATCAAACCAAAGGTATGCATTCTGTGTGAATATTGGCAATGCAAAAAAAAGATATCTTTTGTGTAGGCTAACTACCTCATTTGGGAAGGGGTCAGACTCACCTTTATTCAATAGTTCACAAACTTTTTCCATATATTTTGAGACACAGGCACAACAAAGATCTTTTTTTTAAAAAAGTTGTATGAATTTTACTCTCCACTGCAATAAATATTGTATATCCTTAACTTACAACCACCGCTCGAACTGGAACTTCCATTGCTAAGTGATGCAGTCATTATATGAGTCATCATGTGACAGAACCCAATTTTATAATAATAATAAGAAGAAGAAGTTTGAAGGGACCTTGGAGGTCATCTAGTCCAACCCCCTGCTAAGTCAGGAAACCCTATACCATTTCAGACAAATGGCTGTCCAGTCTCTTCTTAAAAACTTCCAGTGTTGGAGCATTCACCACTTCTGGAGGCAGGTTTTTTGTGACCTTTTTTTGCCATGAAGTCAATCATGGGGCCACTGAATGAATCTGACCTCCCACATTGACTTTGCTTGTCAGAAGCTGGCTGAGAAAGTTGCAAATAATGATCAAGTGACCCAGGGACATTGCAGCCATGATAAATACATGCTGCTCATCAAATGCCGAAATTTTGAGCCTGTGATTATGGAGATACTATAATGGTTGTAAACGTGAGGACGGGCCCTAAGCAGTGGTGGGATTCAGCCGGTTCGCACCAGTTCGGCAGAACCAGTAGCTAATTTTTTGTTGCCCAGGCCCAGAATGGACTTCCGGAAGTGGCATCCACACAGAGAACCAGTTGTTTACCTATTTGAATCCCACCACTGGTCCTAAGACACGTTTTTCAGCACCACTGGAACTTCAAATGGTCACTAAATGGTTGTAAGTCGAGAACTGTCTGTAATTCTTCAAAAGAGAAAGAGAGAAAGCTTGCCCAGATACGTGCTGCACACTAATACATTGTTCCTCCCCTTGAAAACATCTCGGCAAACGTACGCCATGCAGCGCTCATTCTTCATCTAGACTAAACCCTTTCAAAGATGAAATTCCAACCAAAAACAGGTTAGCATTGATTTGCGCCCATTAAGAAGGCCGATGTCTCATCACACTGGTCCTGAGAGAGGGGTTGCAGACAGTTTGACAAAAGAGGGCCATTTTTTTTAACGTTGGGAAAAAATGGAAACCAGAGCATCTGTTCTTCTAAGCATCTCATGCCTTGCCTCATTTTAGTTTTAGGGTTTTTCACTACTACTAAAAGAAAACAAAGCAAAGGTAGAATGAAACGTGAGTTTTGCAACGAGTTTTGTCATTCATTCATAGATCTGTATCAGCCGTGCAGAAATGCAGATGAGTTTTCAAGGGGCACCGTCTCTTTAAGGCAGAAGTCCCCAAACTTTTGGGCACCAGGAACCGGTTCCGTGGAGAAAGGTTTTTCCATGGACCGGAGAGTGTGTGGTTTTGTGTGCTGCCTGCATCCCATGGATGAGGCTTTCCTTGTTTCTGCAGACCGGTTGCTGGCATGCTGCGGCCTGGTACTGGTCCATGGACCGGGGGCTGGGGACCCCTGCTTTAATGGAAAGCTGTAGCTGTAGGGTGCTGTTTTCAGAAACATTTTAAAAAAATCCAAAACAAAGAGAAAATAAATAAAACAATTACAAACCAAAAAGAAAGCAAAGAAAGGAACAAGAGCAGTAAAATTATACACAGGTAGTCCTCAATTAAGGGACGTGGTGGCTCAGTGGGTTAGGACGCTCAGCTTGTCGATCAGAAGGTCGGCAGTTTGGCGGGTCGAATCCCGAGTGCCGCATAACAGAGTGAGCGCCTGTTACTCGTCCCAGCTTCTGCCAACCTAGCAGTTCGAAAGCACGTAAAAATGCAAGTAGAAAAATAGGGACCACTACGGTGGGAAGGTAACAGCGTTCCGTGCGCCTTTGGCGTCTAGTCATGCCGGTCACATGACCACGGAGACGTCCTCAGACAAGCGCTGGCTCTTCGGCTTTGAAACGGAGATGAGCACCGGTCCCTAGAGTTGGAAACGACTAGCACACATGTGCGGGGGAACCTTTACCTTTACCTTTTTAGTCCTCAATTGGGACCAGAATTTCTGCTGCTGAGCAAGGCTGTTGCTAAATGCGTCAAACCTGATTTTACAACTTCTTTCCATGATTAAGTAAATTGCTGGCACTATTAAGAGAATCACCTGGTCATTAAATGAAATTTTCCTCTTCTTGACTTTGCTTGGGGAAGGTCGCAAATAGTGACCACATGTCCCTGGAATCAGGCAATGGTAATCAATACATGCCGGGTCGCCACATGCCTGAATTTTGATCACATGTCACGGAGGATGCTGCGGTAGTTGTAAATGTGAGGACCGCTTTGTAAGTCACTTTGGTCAGTGCCATTGTAACCTTTAATGGTTGTTATACCAAAGTTTGTGAGTTGAGGACTACCTATATATGGGAAGGAGGGACAAATAGATTCATGTATATGTAGATGACCTTTATATAACAGCTTAATAAATGATCATATTTGTTTAAAATCGTCCATATAAATGTGAAAGAGAACGGTCTGGGCCAACCTATCTAACATCTATCAAAATTTTGGAGACAGCCCCAAAAAGCTATTCCAAGTCTCCAGTTGTTTTCAAACAGGTTTTTTTTAATGCACCCTTTTTGAGCTTCTGTGCTTAGTTTAAAAAAAGGAAATTACTTCAGCAAGAATTTCCCAGAAGCGACCCAAACCTAACCAACCAATCTTCTAAATTCCTAGGGCCCTTTTTGCTTGCACGTCTACAATACGTCGTTCACCAGTTGGCTGCAAATAACAAGATCCTCTGGGTAGAATGGGCCAGCATTTCCCCAAACCTCTATTTTGTTTTATTTCTCCCTTTTTAATCATTGCACCTGAGCCCAAAGCTCTGAATTTCTCACAGATGACACAATACGGTCCAGTGGCTAGCTAATTTTTCCTCTCTGTAAAATCAAGAATGATGTGTAAACTAATGGGATAAAGATAACGATGTTTTGCATGCTAAAAGCTTCTTTAGTTGTTACACGGATGTCTAGGGAATATGTACAACTCCCAACAGACTTTTTTTTTTGTTATTCCTAGAATTGGACACAGATGTTCCATTTTGTCAATCCGAAACCTTTTGGAACTCAAGGCCTAGCTTCACTTCAGCCTGGCCAATGATGAGCCTCTGTTGACTATCACATCTCATTAAGTTCCTGATACCACCTCTCTACATGGGGCTGCCTTTGAAGACCACTCGGAGGCTTCAGCTGGTGCAGAATGCGGCCGCGCGAGTTGTGATGGGGGTTTCTCGATACTCCCATGTAACACCTCTACTCCGCGAGCTGCATTGGCTTCCAGTTGCCCTCCGGGTGAGATTCAAGGTGCTGGTGATGACCTATAAAGCCCTAAATGGCTTGGGTCCGGCATATCTGAGGGAACACCTGCTGCCGGCATCAAGTTCCCTTCGTCCAGTGCGCTCCCACAGGGAGGGTCTTCTCAGGGTCCCACCGGTAAGAGATTGCCGGCGGGTAACACCCAGGGATAGAGCCTTCTCAGTGGGGGCGCCTGCCCTTTGGAACCAGCTGCCAGTGGAGCTGAGGACTGCCCCCGACCTCCGTTCATTCCGCCGGGGCCTGAAGACCTGGCTCTTCAAGCTCTCTGGCCCAGGCTGAGGATCAATCTTATTTTAACTGGGGTTTTATTTGACAGGGGCACATACAATTTTTTCTTTTTAAATCTGTTTTAACTTTTGTATTTCGGTTTTTTTTAATTACCCTGTAAACCGCCCTGAGTCCTTCGGGAAAGGGCGGTATAGAAATGTAATAAAATAAATAAAATAAATACAGGTTGTCCTCGATTTACGACTGCAATGGAGTCCATATTTCTGTGGCTAAGTGAGACAGTTGTTAACTGAGCTTTGCCCCATTTTACGAGCTTTCTTGCCATAGTTGTTAACTACAGATGTTAAGTTAGTAACACAGTTGTTAAATGCAGTTGGCTTCCCCTGTGTCTTTGCTTGTGAGAAGGTCACAAAAGGGGATCGCATGACCCCGGGACACGGCGACCGTCATAACTATGAGTCAGTTGCCAAGCATCTGGATTTTGATCACGTGACCATGGGGATGCTGCAATGGCCGTAAGGGTGAAAAACGGCCATAGGTCCCTTTTTCTAGTGCTGTTGCAACTTTGCACAGTCACTACATGAACTTGTCGATGCTGCTAACATCGAATGTTCTTGCTTGACAAGGGATGAAGAATCAGCTATTTCATATGTTAAACTTGTGCGTTGCTTTAAGAGATAGGGTTAAGGCTGGGAGGAGGGAGGAGGAAGATTGTGCCTCAATGTTCTGTACCAGCCTGCTACCGGCCCTGCAGAAAAGGCAACCCCTTTACAGACGGCAAGAGGCTGGAATACGTCTGCCAAATTTATTACAAAAACAAACAAGACACGAACCAAGATACCGGAGCTTTGAAACACTATCTGAGCGGTTGCTTTCAGCAAACCAGCCCTCCCCACACATTCCCTTTATAAAGAGTTCAGGGCGTGGCTTCTCTCCTTCCGAGAAGCCCCATTGCCTTCCTCTGTTTACTCCTACTTGACTGCCTCCTGCGTCGGGCGTCCTTGAACAGGGCCAGCTGTGGGTCATCTTCATCCACACTGTCAGGCTCACACAGCTGGGTCTCCATGGTGACCAAGTGGGAGGGGCCTGCCTGAGGGCTATCATCAGCAAGATCTTCAACACCCCCCTCCTCCTCTGAGTCGTCCGACCCAACTGCCGAACCCACAGGCTGACCCTGAATCACAACACTCAAGGCCATATGAAATTAAAGAAGATAAGAACTTGGCGGGTTGTCTAACGGAAGGAAAACTGATTCTTTAACTTAATTGGAGAATACGATTAATGACAAAATTAGAAAGGTGGAGAATTGTGTTTTAATATATCGTGCAAGGGGGCGGAGATTTCAGATTCCAGCTTCCTTCGAGCAAGCATTTGCCGGCGTATTAGACTAAATAAAGGACTTTTAAGGTAAACCATGCCTCAGAGTCACTTGAAAAGCCCATACGTCGTCGGAAACTTGACAGAACTGTTGTAAATGAACTGGACTTACAACCATACTGTCCATCCCTCACAGCTTGTCTACCGTAGCTCAAAGTGGCAAATGCAAGGTAACCATTTGCGGGCATCTTTCAAAGCAGGGGTCCAGGGGCTTCACAGCTGCATTCCAATTCTTTGAAGGAAGAAGTTTTCAGCCTCCTTTAATTGTATCTCAGTTGGTAAAGCCGGTAAGATTCTTTGGCAGAAGGAAATCCTATAATGTCATTTGCAGTTCTTCACCTCTCCGTGATCACTTCATAATAGCTTTGGGCCAAGGTTGAGTAAATCAATAGAGCTACATCAATCCATGCCTGGCTATTCATAGATTTATAGCAGCCCTGTTTATTTCTTCTTCCCCTCCTTACTGCTGGCCGTGCCAACTGCAATAACAAGAGGGGAACCGGGTGACTAGATCCCAAACTTATCCCACCTCAGGAGCAGCTGATTGCTCAATACAGATTTAGGGCAATGTTATGCAAAGTCGGCAACATGATCCTTACAAACACAAGAGTGAGGCAGCTACAAATTTAAAAAAAACATACAAAAAAAACCCCCTTTCTTGCAGGCTCTGAAGGTCTGTAAGCTTCTTTAACCCAAATCTGATGCCACTCCCTGAGAATTAATTTAGACTGATTTACAAGATGAAACATAAGCATTTATATCTCTCGTGTTGTTATTCTGATCCCTGCGTTATGACTGCAAGTGGAGCCTTAATTGCCTTCCTTGTTATCCATTATCTAAGGACTTTTCTGAGATATTCTATAATGAAGGAACTGTTCCGATCACATCTCGAGTAGCATTAATGGTCTGAGATAGTTGGATATATAAAGAAAAGGATGTGGGAAGTTTAAAACACACACACACACACACACACACACTCAAGAGGATAGAATTATTTGAGATTGTAAGTTGTTCAAGAACTTCAAAGCACCACAAATGAATGCTGATTTTCTGCACGACAGTGTTCAGAAAGCATGTGAGCACTCTCTCTCTTTCTCTCTTGACCCCACACAAGTGGCTGATGATTTATATCAATAGAAGTGTTTAAAATAATGTCAATTCAAATAGCAAAATGAACAGACTCAGTTACAGCGGTGATGGGTGCGCTGTCTGTCTGAGGGACCATGATGGGCCCAGGTCAATATGGAGAAGATCTGTCTATGTGGTCATCAAGAGGTGACATTGACTTGATGGCCTATGATCAATCAATCAATCAGTAAGATGTTTACTCATAGCTTCTTGATTTGGACTCAAGCTCCTCATTGCTTTGTCTTGACTTTCTACAGCCCTACGTTGGCTTTTGGGTTGAGAGAAAGACTAGCACAGAATTCCCCAGGGACCTTTTTTTGGATGAGAGTCTCCTCATTCCTAGACTAACATCTTCACCCCACTGTTACATCTGTCATGAAATAATACCATCTCTTACAGGAACATGGTACCATCTTGGCTACATAAAGCTCAGTGTAGGAGATGACCAAGGTGAGCCTGAGGGAGGGAGGGTCAAACGCGTCATCAGTCATGAGTCTTTGTGCACCCACAAGAGATCTAAGCCCAGCCCACCTTGAATTCCTTCCTTATTCCCATTCATTTCCCTTGACTGTTAATAGTTCAGGTTTTTGTAGAGAGCTTAAGCTTATCATAAAGCTTTATACTCATTTGAACTGCCTGAAATCTCCTGATTTCCCCAGCACTTGACAATCAGTATTGCAACATATAGCATAAAGTACAGATAGTCCTCGACTTGCGACAATTCATTTAGTAACCATTCCACGTTACAACGGCACTGAAAATAGTGACTTATGACCCTTTTTCACATTTATGACCGTTTCAGCATCCTCATGGTCATGAGATTTACATTTGGATGCTTGACAACTAGTTCATATTAATGACAGTTGCAGTGTCCCGGAGTTATGTGACCATCTTTTGCGACCTTCTGACAAGCAAAGTCAATAACAACCGTGTTACAAATTGAATAACTGCGGTGATTCCCTTAACGAATGTGGCAATAAAAGTCATAACATGGGGCAAAACTTGCTTAACAAATTTCTCACTTAACAACATAATTGCGATCACGGGGGCGGAGCCAACTGTCAGAGCGGGCGGCTGTGTGAACGGAGCTCTCTCCACGCACAACCTCTCACCCAGTGTTCGCGGGGGCTTTTCGGAGCTTCAGGAGGTCCTGTAGGGACATCCGAAGTTGCAGGCAGCCCGGAGAACCTTCATGAGCGGCAGTTCGTGTTGAAGATCCGGAGAAAGTCTGATGCGAGCGAACCGGGGAGAAGGAGGCCAGTAATGGCCGACATGAAGATCTGACAGAGGGACGGAGCTAGCACGTAAGCAGCGGGACAACGGTAGAGCGGAGCTGACGGAGAGTGTATCCGAATATTAAATAGGAAGCGCTTGTGAAAGAGGTACTGGTTCGAAGTGGGAGCCTCACGGAGAGGGAATAAGCGGCGATAGAAGTCTTGAGGGAGGCGTTTGGCAAAAACAGCAAGGGAAAGAAAGCCGAAGACTATATGACTGTATTCTAGCTGGAGAAAAGCTACAACAGGTCAAAGTCTGAGCTTTGGAGCCTTAGAGACTGAACTCTGGATTGTCGGGCGTGGAAAGCGATCAGCTTGGTCTAGTCTGGTCTATCCTGGTAAATTTTGAATTTGTGAACTTTTGAAACTTTTGAAATTCTACTCTACTTGTCACGGGCGGCCATTTGATATAGCAATTTAGTAACTGGAGGTTTGTTTAGTGGGACACCTACTGGTCTTTGACAGCAGAGGAAGACGGAAAAGGTGCCAATTTCTGCGCCGGAAACGGGGGGGGGGGGGAAAAGAAGAAGAACGTGACTTTGATTATATTCATACTATAGAATTCTATTATATAAATTGCTTAGTTGGTAATAAGTATCTGGTGGTAACTGTTTTATATATCTTTTGTCATAGAGTTAAAAGGTTTATATAAGACTCAGGGTATTATACATTGATAAAACACTGTTATAATTGGGGAAACATGACAAGTATCTCGGGAGCAACTAAGCCTAGCGCTGGCAAAAAGGCGGCAGCACAGGGACAGGGGATGGCCTCAAGTCCCTCCAATCAGAAATCTATAGAGGATATGCTGCAAAGGGAAAGATCTAACTCGAATTCCTTTAAAGATTTACATGCCCTTTTGCAAAACCTACACGAGGCAATGGCCAAAAACCACGAGGAGATGAAGAGAGAAATAGGCCAAATAAGAAACGACACTGGTGAATTAAAGGGGAAAATCCAAGCGATAGATGATAAATTTGAAGGGATTCAACAGCAATTAGTCAAAAATGAACAAAGACTTCAAGATATGGAAGCTAGAATGGAAAAAGAGGAAAAGAGAGTAGATGATTTAAATGAAACACTCCTTCAGGCTAATAAGGAATTAGAAACAACAGTCATTTTTCTGGAAGCAGAAAAGGCTGCTCATTATCTACGCTTCCAGAACGTTCAAGAAAAAAGAGGGGAAGATCTGTTGGTCATGATGGCAGAACTGATGGCAAAGGCACTCGGTGTAGGGAAGGAGGAAATGCTGGCGGAAATTGATGAAACATACAGGGTCCAAACTAATTATGCGAGAAGGCACAACCTCCCAAAAGAAGTACATGTAAGGTTAGTTAAAAAATCAATTCGGGATGAGCTTCTGCATAGATCTAGAGAGGAACCATTAGAATTTCGGGGCCAACCAATCACCATCCTTAAACAGATACCTAAAAGGATGAGGGATCTGAGACGCGGCTATCAATTCTTAACATCCAAACTAATAAGAGAAAATGTAAACTTTAGATGGCTAACTCCAGAGGGTATTCTAGTTACGTGGCAGGATAGAAGGCATAGACTGGACACGATAGAGAAGGCAGAAGATTTTTACAAACACCACTTCCATAGCCAAGAGGAAGTAGATTTAGAAGATCAAGATGGAAGGGAGGTAAGAGAAAGAGATACAATACGTGTGGCAATGGATGGGAAGATCTTAGCTACAGAGGATAGAAGGAACAAATCCGGTGAGTTAACAGAGAAACATGGAACTAGAGACAAGGAAGAGAGAGAGCCCCGAATCACGAGATCCACAAAAACCAGAAATAAGTAAGATGAAGGGAGGTGAGTGTAGTATTATGTCTGTGAATATTAATGGATTGAATTCGCCAGTGAAAAGGCGGAAATTTTTTAATAGGCTTATTCACCAACAATTGGATATCGTGGCAATACAAGAAGTCCATATAAAGGAACAACAAAAATATTTGTTAGTACAACCAAGAATAGGGAACCTATTCGTTTCCTTAGACCGACACAAGAAAAAGAGAGGAGTGGCACTATATGTAAACCCAAAATTGACTGCAAAACAAATTTATAACGATAAAGAGGGTAGAATACTGATAGTCGAGGTTATAATAAATCACAGGAAGGTCATGATGGTAGAGATATATGCCCCAAACCATAACCAAGAACAATTTTTCAAAACACTTCACAATAAGATATGTAGCATTGATTATGAGGAGATTTGTTTAATAGGAGATTTTAATGCTATCCTAGATATAAATTTGGATTATATGGGAAAGACGCTTAGGAAAAAGAAGAGAAGAACTCTACCGAGATCTTTTCTTAACTTGGCTGAGGAACTAAATATCCAAGATGTCTGGAGGGAAAGAAATCGTAAGGCTAGACAATATACATATTACTCCAACCGACATAACTCATGGTCTAGAATAGACATGGTATGGATGACGAAAGAAATTAGTTCAGAAATAGACGAGGTACATATAGCGACAGGTACTTGGGCAGATCACAATCCTATTAAACTTATCTGGAAAGGTTCCAAAAAAATACCCAGATGGACGCTTCAAAGAGCAATTTTAAAAGAAGACGAATTCAAATCTAAGATGGAGAGAGAACTAAGTTTTTTCTTTAAGGAAAATAAAGCTATAGACACCTCAGTACAAAACAATTGGGATACAGCTAAGGCAATGATGAGAGGGGTAGCGAGGACATATATGGTATATAAAAATAAGGGGAAAAGACAACAACGGGAAAGATTAGAAGAGGAATATAAGAGCTTAGAAGTTACACTCCAACAAGATCCACAAAAAGAGAATATCAAGAAATCTATGGATCTGATTAAACACAAACTTAACATTCTAGACAAAGAGAAATTAGCACAACAATTGAGAAACACGAAACAAAATTTTTTTGAAAATGCAAATAAACCGGGCCGGTGGCTCGCATACAAATTGGGAAAACAAAAGGGGAAAAACTGGATTCACGAACTACGAGATGAGGAAGGGAGAATATTCCACCAGGAGGGAAAAAAAAAATTATAGCCCAGGAATTTTATGAACGTTTATACAAAGAAGATAGTCAGGCAAGTGTGGAGAAAATGGAGGAATATTTTCAAAGAGCCAAACTACCTAAGGTCACAGAAGATACCAGAAATATGTTAAACGAGGAAATTCGACTATCTGAGGTGATAAAAGCTATTAATGCACAAAAGAATAATAAAGCATCGGGACCCGACGGTCTTCCATCAGAAATTTATAAAGAATTACAAAATATCCTAGCTCAACCCCTAGTGGAGGTATTTAACGCAGTATTAGAAGGCGCAAGGACGCCTAAATCTTGGCTAGAGGCAAACATAACCCTTATTCCGAAAGATAACACAGACCATACATTAATCCAAAATTACAGACCCATATCACTTCTTAACTCGGACTACAAGATATTTACATCAATTATAGCGGAACGATTGAAACGATTTCTGAATGATTTCATACACGCAGATCAAAATGGTTTTCTCGCTAAGAGACACACTAAGCACAACATTAGAATAATATTAGATACATTGGAGTACTATGAATTACATAGCGAACAACAGATGGCATTACTTTTCTTAGACGCCCAAAAGGCATTTGACAATGTTAAATGGTCTTTTTTGTGCCAACAGCTTAGCTTTATGAATATGGGAGAAAAATTTATAAATATAATTAGGGCAATTTATGACAATCAGGAAGCAAAAATAATTATTAATGGGGAAGCATCTAGCAAGTTTCAAATTCAAAAGGGAACACGGCAAGGCTGCCCCTTATCACCGTTGCTGTTTATATTGACTCTTGAAGTATTAACGAGAACTATAAGAAACGACCCAAAGATAAAAGGATTAACCATTAAAAAGGAAACCTTTAAATTGCAAGCTTTCGCGGACGATCTGGTTTTTATTATGGAGGATCCATGTCAGACGGGACCAAAGCTATTGGAAGAATTATCTAAATATGGTGAGGTTGCCGGACTGCGAATAAATAGAAATAAGACCAAGATGATTGTTAAAAATATGACCAATAAACAAAAAGGTAATCTGGCCGAAATCACGGATATAGAAATAGTCAAGAAAATAAAATATCTAGGGATTAACATTACGGCTAGATGCACTTCACTCAAAAAGGATAATTATGATAATGTAGTGAACCAAATAAAAGGTGATCTGGAAAGATGGGGAAACCTAAAACTCTCATTATTGGGAAGAATCGCTGTCATTAAGATGAATATTCTGCCTAAAATCCTGTTTCTGTTTCAGAATATCCCAATTCAACTCGACTCTAAATTTTTTCGAAATTTGGATAAATTATCACTAAATTTTATTTGGCAGGGGAAAAAACCAAGAATTAAATTGAAATATTTACAAGACACGAAGGAAAATGGGGTTTTTGGATTGCCAGACTGGGAATTATATTACCACGCCGCGGCCCTGAGCTGGATTAGAGAATGGGTAATCTTGAGAAATAGAAGACTATTAACTTTAGAGGGTCACGATTTGCAATATGGCTGGCATGCTTTCCTATGGACGGAGAAACAAGGTCTTTTCTCGCATTTTCAAAGACACCGGATCAGGCAAGCGCTACTTAATACTTGGAAAAAAATTAGATCTCACAATTACACCAAAATACCGGTCTGGCTATCCACCCTTGAAGCGATAGTTTACCCAAATCTGTTTGATTTGGGTAACATAATCTCATACAAGGATATTCTGAATGAGGAGGGGGAATTGAAACTTAGGAATGAACTAGAATTACAAGGTATAAAACTCGATTGGTGGGCCTACTTACAAATCCAATCGAGATTTAGGAAGGATAAAAATGAATGGGGGATATATACCTCTGAAACAGCATTGGACAAAATATTATTGGGACCGGACTCTAAACAAATAAGGAATTTTTATAAATTACTTTTGGGATATAAGCTGTTTGAAGAGCAAGTGAAAGACCCCATGTTGACCTGGGCTAACAATTTAGGACATAACATCGACCTAGATACTTGGCAAACAATTTGGGATAGGAATAAAAGGATAACACTGGCCTCATCGTATAAAGAAAATTTATTTAAAATGTTTTACCGATGGCATCTTCCCCCAGCCCGCTTAGCAAAAATGTACACAACAGCATCTCCCAAATGTTGGAAGTGTTCTGAAGAGATAGGCACATACTTCCACACGTGGTGGTCTTGCAGTAAAACACAAAAATTTTGGAGAATGATTTGGATTTGGCTGAAAGAAATATTGAAACAAGATCTGGAGTTTAGTCCAGAACTTTTCTTGTTGGGAATCACGAAAGAGAAATATCCTAAAGATGTGCTATACTTAACGATCCATATTATCACAGCAGCTAGAATATCATTTGCGCAAAAATGGAAAAAGAATGAGATCCCAGGACAAAAAGAGGTTATTAGGAAAATTTGGGATTGCGCTGAAATGGACAAATTAACTTTGGAATTAAAGAATAAAGATCAATCAGACTATTATAGAATTTGGAACAAATTGTATCTTTGGATGGATAAAAAGAAAGGTCTCTATTAGGTTTTACAGACTAGCTCACTGTTTTAAATATTGTGGTATTTCACCGATTTGTAATCTAAGTGTATTTAAGTGTATTTTTGATGTACATATATACATGTATATATATATATTTAAACATTGTAGACAAAAAGGTTTGTCAGCTCGCTGGTACTGTGTCCAATGTTTTTAAATAATAAATTTAATAAAAAAATATTTTAAAAAAAACAAAACATAATTGCGATCACTTGCGATCATTAAAGTTGAGGACTACCTGTATACCTTCTAGTGATTGTGTAGGCGTTGTCCTACTAAAAATTTAGGTTATTGCTTTTGGTTTTACAAACCGTTTAGTGGTTGGAATACCGCAAGATTAATTATGGCAATATTTATAATACTGGGTTTCCAAACACCGCAAAGCTGAAGAATTCAGGATATGGATCAACACACATAAGACCTGGAGTTGGAAAGGTGTGAAAGAGAAGACATATGGAAACAATAACGGAGAACGGGTTCAAGTCAACAAATCAATCCAAAGCAGGCTATTACAGTGGGGCTGCCACAAGGCAGAGGGGGCCAGGCTGTTTAGCAAAGCACCAGAGGCAAGGACGAGAAACAACGGTTGGAAACTAACCAAGGAGAGAAGCAATCTAGAACTAAGGAGAAACTTCCTGACAGTTGAGGACAATCAACCAGTGGAACAGCTTGCCTCCAGCAATCGTGGGCGCTCCATCACTGGAGGTTTTTAAGAAGAGACTGGACATCCACCTGAGATGATATAGGTTCCCCTGCTTGAGCAGGGGGCTGGACTAGAAGACCTCCAAGGTCCCTTCCAGCTCTATTCTATTCTATTCTATTCTATTCTATTCTATTCTATTCTATTCTATTCTATTCTATTCTATTCTACTCTACACTACGCTACGCTACGCTACGCTACGCTACTCTACTCTACTCTACTCTACTCTACTCTACTCTACTCTATAAAGCCCTAAATGGCTTGGGTCCGGACTATCTAAGGGAACACCTGCTGCCGGTATCAACCTCCCATCGTCCTGTGCGCTCCCACAGGCAGGGCCTTCTCAGGGTACCGCCGGTTAAGGAATGCTGGCAGGTTATTCCCAGGGGGAGAGTGTTCTCTGTGGCTGCGCCGGCCCTATGGAACCAACTACCCATGGAACTTAGGATGGCCCCCGACCTTCCTTCATTTCGCCGGGACCTGAAAACCTGGCCCTTTGAGCTGTCTGGCCCAGACTGAGGGATTTTTAATTTTTAATTGGGTTTTAGATTTTAATTTTTAGGGCTTAAATTTAATTAATTGTTTTAACTGATTTTAATTTTTGTATTTTATCTTTTAATTGCCTTGTAAACCGCCCTGAGTCCTACGGGAATAGGGCAGGATATAAACTCAATAAATAAATAAATAAATATTCTATTCTATTCTATTCTATTCTATTCATTTCACAAATTGTTGTTGTTGTTGTTGTTGTTGTTGTTAGTTGCGAAGTTGTGTCCGACCCATCGCGACCCTATGGACAACGTTCCTCCAGGCCTTCCTGTCCTCTACCATCTTCTGGAGTCCCTTTAAGCTCACGCCTTCTGCTTCAGGGACTCCATCCAGCCACCTCATTCTCTGTCGTCCCCTTTTTCTCTTGCCCTCAACCTTTCCCAGCATTAGGCTCTTCTCCAGTGAGTCCTTCCTTCTCATTAGGTGGCCAGAGTATTTGAGTTTCAGCTTCAGGATCTGGCCTTCTAAAGAGCAGTCAGGGTTGATCTCCTCTAGGACTGACCGGTTTGATCGCCTTGCAGCCCAAGGGACTCGCAGGAGTCTTCTCCAGCACCGTAGTTCAAAGGCCTCAATTCTTTGGCGCTCAGCCTCTCTTATGGTCCAGCTTTCACTGCCATACATTGCAACTGGATTTCACAAATAGGAAGGACACCCTAATAGTGAGCACGTTAAGCTGAGACCGGGAGACTTGTTTTCAATTGGACGATTTTAGAATGAGCTGGGATTTGTTTTCTTTGCTTTCTTTCCTCCAACCTGATTTGCAAGAAGAAAATGAGGGATGATGCCTTTTCTCCCCCTTAGAGGCAAACCAGGCTATAAATGCATGAAGCCGAAGTGAAATGAAATGAAATAGGGACAATTCACCATAAATCATGGCCAAGCAAATTCCAGAGGAATTGGTTCACCGTGGAAAAAAAAATATCTCTGCTGTTTCTCCTAGAAAACACTAATCGGTCTATATTAAGCACCGGGCCTCTTTTCCTTGAAATGCAATTTCAGTGGGTAGCGCAGTTTTATTTTATTAAAGAATGCCACTCCAAATGAGCAATTTTTTAAATACCTGTAAATAAAATCTGCTGGCATTCGTCGTATACATTTCCACGCATTGGTCCGTATTATAGGTGGTCCTCAACTTATAACCGTTGGTATAGTCAACATCTGAAGTTACAACGGCACCGAAAGAAGTGACTTACAACCAGTCCTCACACTTATGACCATCACAGCATTCCCCACCATCATGGGATCAGAACTCGGGTACTTGGCAATTGGCGTTGTCCTGGGCTGAAGCGATTGCCATTTGCAACCTTCCCAGCCAGCTCCTGAAAAGCAAAGTCAGTGGGGGAATTCGCTTAATGACATGATTCGCTTAACGGTTGTGGCAAAAAAAATATGTCGGGAAATTGGGCTCAGCTCTCTGAACAACCACCTTGCTTAACCATGGAAATTCTGATCCCATCTGTGGTAGTAAGTTGAGGACTTTTACCTGTATTCGCACGCCCAGAAAGCCTTGAGTGACACCACAATAGATTACTATATCACTGCGTATATAATTCTACTGCAGGCAGTCCTTGACTTATGGCCATAACTGAGCTCAACATTTCTGGTGTTAAGGGAGACGTTTGTTGAGTGAGTTTTGCTCTTTACAACTTTTCTTGCCACCGTTGTTAAGTGAATCTATAGAATAGAATAGAATAGAATAGAATAGAATAGAATAGAATAGAATAGAATAGAATAGAATAGAATAGAATAGAATAGAATAGAATAGAATAGAATAGAATAGTGGAAAGAATAGAATAGAATAGAATAGAATAGAATAGAATAGAATAGAATAGAATAGAATAGAATAGAATAGAATAGAATAGAATAGAATAGAATAGAATAGAATAGAATAGAATAGAATAGAATAGAATAGAATAGAATATAGAATAAAATGGAACAGAACGGAACGGAACGGAGCGGAGCAGAGCGGAACAGAATAGAATAGAACAGAATAGAATATAGACTAGACTAGAAAATAGAATAAAATGGAATGGAGTGGAGTGGAGTGGAGTGGAGTGGAGTGGAGAGAATGGAGTGGAGTAGAGTAGAGTAGAGTAGAGTAGAGTAGAGTAGAGTAGAGTAGAGTAGAGTAGAGTAGAAGCTGGAAGGGACCTTGGAGGTCTTCTAGTCCAGCCCCCTGCTCAAGCAGGAGAACCTATACCGTCTCAGACAAGTGACAGTCTAGCTCTAGCTTCTTCTTAAAAATCTCCAGTGATGGAGCGCCAACTATTTCTGGAGGCAAAGCTGTTCCACTGGTTGATTGTCCTCACTGTCAGGAGGTTTCTCCTAAATTCCAGGTTGCTTCTCTCTCTAATCAGATTCCAACCGTTGTTTCTCATCCTTCCCTTTGGTGTTAGTAACCCGGTTGTTAAGTGAATCTGGCTTCCCCCATTGACTTTGATTTGTCAGAAGGTCACAGAAGGGGATCGCATGATTTTGGGACACAAGCAACGGTCATAAGTATGAACCAGTTGCCAAGCCTCTGAATTTTGATCACGTGATCCTGGAGATGCTGCAAAGGTCAAAATTCACTTTTTTTCAGTGCCTCTGTGACTTTCAACGGTCGCTAAATGGACTGTTGTAAGTTGAGGACTACCTGTACATTTTGCTAGAAATCAGAAACTGTTATATATTTCCCGATTGCCATCTGACATATTCAGAAAATCCAACCTAGGGAATGAGGTCACCAAAGCCGTGGAAGAAAAAGATCCGATTATGACTTCTTTAAATATAAATATATGTGTTTTTTGTGAATGTGTGAGATATTTTCAGTTATAATGGCCCCAGAAAAACCAGGCTTATCAAATAACCATTTCGGAATTAGAACATCCAGAAGAGCCCTACAGTAAATAATTCTAAATTTGCATACCTTTTAAGTAAATTAACCTGCTCATATGCATAATTGCTTCTTTCTGGGCCAGTGCAGATAGATATAATTATGGCAAGGAAAGGAAAAAGTGGGGGTGGTAAATTCTAGCCAAGAGGCAGGATTAATTTTTTTTATGCAACGGTTTTCCTATTATTTAATATTTTGAAGGTTACTCCACCAGCCTTTTAGCTTTTAATTAAAGGTAACCTGTCATGATGGAATGGATTCCACCATGCTGAATTGCTGCCAAAACTCTTTATTTTTGTAAAAAATGAGAGGGGGGGAGAGAGAGAGAGAGAGAGAGAGAGAGAGAGAGAGAACTGCATTGTCTTGTATCCAGTTCAGAATCCCTGCAATTATTTCAGAATAAAATATGCAACCTGGGCATGACACTATAATGAAAGAGTTTGAATGATATTTAGGTAAGTAGTGTCAAGTGTACAGCCTACCTTAATGTGTAAATTTCAGCCTCTTCACATTTCCCCAAACTCCATGACATGACTGGTAGTTAAACCCAATATGAGATCAGTAGATCACAGAAGAGATACTATGGGTGGTTCCTCTAAGTTTGGAAGGTTTGTGGTTCATTGACAAGCCTCAAGGAGCCACCATTGATAATTTTAACCCCATTCTGAAGGTTGAGGTTTCTGTAAGGCTGACAGGGATTCCCACAAATCACGACAAGCAAGAGAAGAGAATATTTGAACCATCAAGCAATAATAATAATAATAATAATAATAATAATAATAATAATAATAATAATAATAAGAAGAAGAAGAAGAAGAAGAAGAAGAAGAAGAAGAAGAAGAAGAAGAAGAAGAAGAAGAAGAAGAAGAAGAAGAAGAAGAAGAAGAAGAAGAAGAAGAAGAAGAAGAAGAAGAATTTGGAAGGGACCTTGGAGGTCATCTAGTCCAACCCCCTGCTCAGGCAGGAAACCTTATACCAATTCAGACAAACGGCTGTCCAGTCTCTTCTTCAAAACTTCCAGGGTTGGAGCATTCACCGCTTCTGGAGGCAGGTTGTTCCACTGGTTAATTGTTCTCACTGTCAGGAAGTTTCTCCTTAGTTCTAGGTTGCTTCTCTCCTTGACTAGTTTCCATCTGTTGCTTCTTGTCCTGCCTTCAGGGTCTTTGGAGAATAGCTTGGCTCCCTCTTCTTTGGGGCAGCCCCTGAGATATTGGAACACTGCTATCATGTCACCCCTCACCCTTCTCTTCGTTAAACTACACATACCCAATTCCAGCAACCGTTCCCTATATGTTTTAGCCTCCAGTCCCCCAATCGTCTTTGTTGCTCTTCTCTGTACCCTTTCTAGAGTCTCGACATCTTTTTTACATCGTGGTGACCAAAACTGGATGCAGTATTCCAGGTGTGGCCTTACCAAGGCCTTGTAAAGTGGTAAACAACAGCCTGATCAAGGAATCACCCAGAATCCCTGACAGGGCAAGCCACTTGTATATAAACAGACAGCAAACCCTTATGCTTGAAGACTAATGATGTTATCTAGTTGGATAACAAAAAGTCTGCAAGAAAAGAAGCAAGGTGTAAGAGCACCAAGGACCCCACAGTCATTTCCCCCTCTTTTTCCTCCTCCGCATCCCCTCCTCCTCCTCCTCCTCCTCCTCCTCTCTGCAAAATCCCATTTCCTTCTAGCACTGATAATGTTACCTAGTTGGGTAATGAAACGAGAGCACAGCCATTACAATCAATCGATCGATCGATCAATCAATCCTGTCTTTCTTTTAGGAACCATTAGAGCGCCGCCGGGCGGGCAGGCAGGTGTCTTGCTCGGCTGTGGCTTGGGGGGCCCCACTTTTTTCAGTGCCATTGTAACTTCAAACAGTCACTAACCGAACTGTTGTAAGTCGAGGACTACCTGTACTTCATCGCTTTTTTCCTTTTTTTTTTTTTGGTCAAGTTTTTGACCCCTTGCTAGGCGACTGGTGGTACTCGGATGTTGCCATATCCTAAAAGTGGTACAATGGGTGAAAAAGTTGAAAAGCCCTGGCTTATGGGATGCACTTTTTTAAAAAGCAACAACAACAACAACAACAACTAGGCCCTCTCTTTAAATGGGAAGATCTCATGCAGTCCTTTCTTCCCCACCTTTGGCGTGCACGCATGTGCGTGAAATTATTTTTGCATCCCTCATTTCTCCTGAGGGGGGGGAAAATCCCATCAGCTTAGAGCAGATTTATATGGCAGACAATTGCCCGGTTGATTAATACCTGGAGAGATGCTGGCTTTCGGGATATCATCTGCAGGCCGACAAACAATTTATGATCAAGCACCTAATTGCTTGTAATCGGATCTATCCTTGTAACAAGGCAAGCAATGATCAGCTTGGGTGACTTTGGCTGTCGTTGCATTAAGGTGATTTGATTTTAACATCTACCATCTCCAGTCAAATGCTGTTCAGATACCTGGGGATTACAGCTTTCTCTTTTGCCAGCTGGTACAGCTAAGAGCGAAACCAAAACCTGGGTACGGTCAGACTCCTTATTTTAGCAATGTTTCAACCCCTAATCTGTCCTTATCTCAACCCTTATTAGATACCGGTAGATGTGCTACGTGGCTATGGGAGATCCTTGGAACTGACCTTCTACATCAGGGGTGTCAAACTCAATTTCATTGAGGGCCACATCAGCATTGCGGTTGCCCTCAAGGGGCCGGGTGGGTGTGGCCAGGGTGGGCGTGGCCTACTGGGTGGGCGTGGCTAGAGTGCATATGGCCTACTGGGTGGGCGTGGCCAGCTCTACATCATTGGCATCAAGGGTGCCTATGGGGGCCTGGGCAGGAGTGGGACAGATCTGAGGGTCTCTGGCAGGAGGAGGGTCTCTGGGCCAGGGCCAATGCAGTGGGGGCCCTTCCCTCACTGTTTCCAGGATGGCTTCGCGGGCCACATGAAACCACTTCACGGGCCAGATCCGGCCCCCAGGCCTTGTGTTTGACATGTCTGTTCTACATTATGCTTCATAACCGTGTTTTTCAAACTGGACTATATTAAGATGAGTGGGCTTCAGTTTCCAGAATTCCCCGGCCAGTTATGCTGACCGAGGAATTCTGGGAGTTGAAGTCCACACACCTGAACATCGCTAGGTTTGGAAAACACTGCTTTATACATTATTACTTAGCTGTGTTCCCTGTCAATCAGAAACTCTGAAACTGTTCTTCATGTCAGGTTCATAGCCTGCTCGTCAAATGCCCAGGCATCTTCCATGTAAAGTGTATTGTATTTAGTAATAAATAAATCACTGTTCTATGTTCTGTTTTTAATTCTGAAAGATGTTGATGTCTTAAAAAAAAAAACAAGAATGCAATTTTTCTTCTCCAGGTTGCTCTTCTTTGGCATTTCATCAAAGTACATCTTTCCTTATTGTCACTTTTTTTTCCTCTCCAAAAGATGGGAAGCACATTTGGTTTCAACCCACTTAAGAAGGTTTTTAAACCTCTATAAGGAAATGGAGGGGGGCGGGTAAGAGATTCATATTTTCAGTCTTATAATTGCATTTCTTTTTCTTTTAAGGAAGGGCACTCTTTCAATAATTGAATTCCAGTATGAAAGTTGCCCTCCAGAAGATATGTGCTGGTATGGAGAAACTTGAAATGATTTTTTAAAAAAATATTATTCTGTTCAAATGTTCAAGCCATCCCATACGCCCTGGGCTTAGTTTTATTGCCGTGAGTATTAACAGTCTGAAATTTGCATTAACCCTTTTTCTACAAGACTACTAGACTGTGACTACCCCAGATTGAATTTGATATAGAAGAAATCATAGGGCTTAGCAAAGGGGGCAAAAGTCCCGGTTCAAAGAACTGGGGACCTTTATCAGACACAACAATCAAAGACCACCAAGGTCTCCACACAATAATCAAAGAAAGTGAAAGAACATAGACCATAGATCATAATAATAGGATAGGAAGAGACCTTGGAGGTCTTCTAGTCTAACCCCCTTCTCAAGTAGAAAACCCTATACCATTTCAGACAAATGACTGTCCAGTCTCTTCTTAAAAACCTCCAGTGATGGAGCACCCACACCTTCTGAAGGCAAGCTGTTCCACTGAATAATGGTTCTCATTGTCAGAAAATTTCTCCTTACTTCTAGCTTGCATCTCTCTTTCATGATCTTCTACCCATTACTTCTTGTCCTGCCCTCAAGTGCTTTGGAGAATGGGTTGATTCCCCTGTTCTCTGTGACAGCCCCTCAAATATTGGAAGACTATCATGTCAACAATAGTTGCCAGTTCCCTCAATCGTTCATCGTATGCTTTAGCCTCCAGATGCCTTGCCTTTTTTGTTTAATTCCATTTATATCTCGCCCTTCTCCGAAGACTCAGGGCGGCTTACAAGCTTAGCAGTAGCCTTCAACTGAGTGCAGTGTTCAAATGAATACCACCAGTGCAATCTAAAGCAGTACTATCACTTCACTTCAACAGATCTTGAAGCTACCCCTCTGTTGATGCAGCCTAAGACTGCCTTAGGTCTTGAATTGCCTCTTACTCCTTTGGACCACACCCCTCCTTCCTGCGGATCTGCCTCCTTACTACATTCCATCACAATAAGCTTCACTGACCTCTATAAACAATTGTTTACCTGTTGCAGCAAGCCATGATTTGCTTCGATGCATGAATGGATCAAGCCATAGTCACAGCTTGGCTTCATATGTGATGTTAAGTCAAAGAAACGGCAATACAGCTAAAAACAGTGTATACATCCAGCTATTCACTTCATTGCTACAGGCACTACATCATGGTTTGTTGCAGCTGTAATTGGTGGAAGATATAAGGATGTGTTTCACCCATAATGCGAAGCTATCGTGAATAAATTCACCCACCATAGTAAGCTGAAATTAGTAAAAAATAACTGTTAGGTTTCATGCAGGTTGATTTCTCGAGCCAGGTCAAATTTTCCAAAAACAAAATACCAAAGGATTCTCAAGTGAAATTTATCGACTGTGTTTGTCACACAGGAAACTTAAAGGGTAGGCAAGAGAGAGAGAAAAAATGTGCATTAGGTTATAATTGTGGCATCCATCTTTCGCATGAACTTATTTAAATACCAAAGCAATAGAAGATTCCGGTGTTGTCACAAAGCATATCTAAATACAGTAATTTCATCAAATTATAAGTAATTTTCCCTTGAAAAGAAAGTCTTCTGCTGTTTGGGAAAAATAGAAAGGAAAAACAAGTGCAGTTATTAGCACCCATTTTAGGAATATAATCCCACACAGACTTAGAGCTCAAGTGTTGTCATTAAGAAGAAATGATTTAATCACAGATATGTCTGCTTCTAAAGTCAGTCCTAGATTCTTCAGCCAGCTTATTTTTTTTTCCTCTTTCTAATATTTATATTTGTGCTACTTCACATCTCCGTGGGGAATGATCAGAGAATGAAGGATCTTTTCCACGTAGGTGTATTTCATAAACGTATCACCAAAGCACTTATATGTATTTCTTCCACTGAGGGCATTAGTGGAAGGCGGCGCCTGGAATGGCTGCGGCTGCATTGGCTCTTGAAGGCGAATAGTTTTGGGAGGTATAGTAAGGGCTATAGGCCACATGATCAGGAAGATTTTAATGTGTTTGAGCAACATGGTGGAACTAAGGTAACATACGACATACGACCGACAATCTTTGCTGGCATGGTGAGTTTCTAGTTGTTTTGGAACTGTTGGTGAAACCGTTAAAAGTCGTTGGCACTGTTTGAATTTGTTCTACCAGCAGCAAGATCTGACTGCTGGCCCAGTGATGGATTGTATTGCAAATCAGGGCTGTTTCCAGAGGAGGCAGAGGAGGAGAGGACCTGGAGCTTATGGAGCAAAGGAACTGGATGAAGCTGTCGGCAGACCCAGAGGAAGAGAGAGAGGCTTTTGGAGGAGTTGGTGGCGGCGGCAGCGTGCTCCAGGGGCGAAAAGAAGCAAGGCCTCTTTAAGGAAAGGGTGGAAGAGTCAGCATCAGAAAAAGGAAAGAAGGCGAGGTTGTCAGAATACAAGCTAACTTGAGGGCTAATCCACATGGAGCCCCATTTCCATCTGTCCTGTTTGCCATCGTTCACTCCCTAGAGACTAAAATGGACAATGTGAAATTTGAGCGGGCCACGAACAAGAAGTATATATCGGAGGTGGTGACCCTTTGAGAGCTGTATGCAATGAAATTTCATTTTGATGTATGCCGATTGGTGTACATTCAAAGTGACAATAAAGTTATCATCATCATCAATTAGAAGGAGAGAAGGAAGGGCATCTGATTAGAACTTGGAAAAGAACCAACCACTGGACCAGAAGGAGTGCATTACGTGCATTTGTGGAAACAGAAGAGAATGTCCTTTGTTTAGCTTTAAATGACTATCATGCTTGCTGAATAGTCAGAATAACAGAATAACAGAGTTGGAAGGGACCCTAAAGGTCTTCCAATCCAATGTCCTACTGTCTGTCTGTCTGTCTGTCTGTCTGTCTGTCTGTCTGTCTGTCTATCTATCTATCTATCTATCTATCTATCTATCTATCTATCTATCTATCTATCTATCTATCACCTGAAGATGTGTTGGCTTCAATACCCAGTTGACTTCATTAAACTAGGTAAAGGTAAAGTTTCCCCCGCACATGCATGCTAGTCGTTTCCGACTCTAGGGGCCGGTGCTCATCTCCGTTTCGAAGCCAAAGAGCCAGCGCTTGTCCGAGGACGTCTCCGTGGTCATGTGGCCGGCATGACTAGACGCCAAAGGCGCACAGAACGTTGCTACCTTCCCACCGTTGTGGTCCCTATTTTCCTACTTGTATTTTTACGTGCTTTCGAACTGCTAGGTTGGCAGAAGCTGGGACGCGTAACAGGCGCTCACTCTGTTATGCGGCACTTGGGATTCGACCCGCCAAACTGCCAATCTTCTGATTGACAAGCTCAGCGTCCTAACCCACTGAGCCACCGCGTCCCTTTCATTAAACTAGACATACCCAATTCCAGCAACCGCTCTTTATACGTTTTAGCCTCCAGTCCCCTGATCATCTTTGTTGCTCTTCTCTGTACTCTTTCTAGAGTCTCAACATCTTTTTTACATTGGTCACCACCATTGAAGATATTACCCACTTGGGTAAATGAATTGCCTGCCAGCCAACAATCAAGGTCAGAGACCACTAAGGATCCCCCAGTACAGCCTTGAGCTACAAGTATTCTCTATTATTATGGGGAATATTTATTATTGGGGGTTCCTCTCTGAGCTTGGTGGTTTTCTTGCAGACTTTTCATTACTCAACCGTGTAACATCATCAGGCACAAACTAAGTTTCTTGACATCCTAGTCTAGCCACTATTTGGCCCTGGGCTTTATTTGTCTGAGTGCAGATCCCACAAAACTTAGTTGGAATTTATTTGGGGGGCTACCCATATGAGATTTTTCCTGTCACTGGCCTATCTTTTACATGAGAAGATTACCCTGTCAACAGAACGAGCAGCTAACAGCCTTTATTAAAATAAGAGGTGCTTTTCATGCAGCGTTAATGGAAGCTGCCATTTGAAAAATGATGAATATCTGTTCAAAACAGAAATCATTAAAAGAGCCGTGTTCCTTTCAGCAGGATTTTGCCAGTCACCTTCATTTTTTTTCAGCTGCTCCATGTCGCTGTTAATCTCTCTGGGAGCCGTTCTCCCTAAAATAGATCGTGCAACCCCACATTTCTACCTCTTCCATAGGACAGGCACGCTGGCTGAGGAATTCTGGGAGTTGAAGTCCACAGGTCATGAAAGGGCCAAGTTTGAAGACCCCTGGTGTAGGCCATAAAGACCCATCGACTGATAGTTTCCGTTTTTTAAAAAAAAACACCATCATTCATCATACTAATCGCGCAAACATCATTTCTCTTAACACTGCACATCTTTTAGAGATGGATTTCCATTGCTAAACAAGGCAATTGTTAAGGGAAACAGATGGTCCTTATGCAAATCCCATTACATTTGCTTGTGGAAAGATGGCTGGGAAAGCCCCAAAAGGTGATGCCATGACCCCAGGACAGGTCATAAATCCATACCAGTTGGCAAGCCCTCATATTTTGATAATGTGACCCTCGGTACATGTGATGTTGGAAAGTGCAAGGAACCAGTTGCAAGTCCCTTTTTTCAACGCCGTTGTAATTTCAAACAGTTGCTAAACAAATAGTTGTAAATTTATGCTGGCACGCGTTCAGAGTTGAGAACCTCACATTTAAATTTCCTGGTCATGCTGACCTCTTTTAACTTACAATATTTATCTTCAGATACATGCGATTCAGTTGCTCTAAATGTAATTAAATGTTGCTCTGTCACATGCAAATGAGCAGATAATTGATACATCCGTTTAATTTTAAGATATGCACTTTTGCTGCAGTGGAATAAGACAACAGCATCAAACCTCAACTTTGTACATTTACCTAGTAGTATAAACTAGCCATTTCTATTAACAAGCAATCCTGTCTAATCGGCAAAACCCAAAATCAAAGTTTCATATTTTTTCCACCTCAAACACCTCTTCCTTTCCCCCCCTTTCCCTGTAACTTTTCCCGTCCCTTCTCCCTGCCCTATTTTCCTACTATTTTCTTCTGTATTTTTGCATTTTATATTATAAACTAATTTAAAAACTAAAAGAGCAAAAAAGATGTGCACTTTTCCATATATGTGTGCCTTTGTTTTACATTGCTGAATTTTATATGTCCTGGGCTTTGATTGCCATAAAGATTTCATATAGCTGTGTCTACTGCATGGAGTGTGTGTGTGTGTGCACGCGCGTGCACATACACACACACGCACACACACATACACACACTTTTAATATTTCAAAAGCAAAACTCCAGGCTAATTGCAATGTCTTGCATCCTTCTGACCTGGTTCAATTAATATGTCTGATTTTCTGCTTTGATTTAGAAGTTTTCAAACATTATCCCACTACAGGGAAGGAAAGCTTAGAGCATTATTCTTTTTCAAAGAAAAGGAGAAGCAATTAAATCATTTTTAAGCAGAGCATACATTTCTTAACCCACTGTTGAAGACACAGGAGGTGCTCTGCCTTGAATCACACTGGTTCTCTGTATGTGTCCCAGTCAGTAATTACATCCAATTTTTATTTTTTATTTTTTAGAGAAGATGCTTTGCCTTGAATTTCTAAGGCCAAGTGAAGTACATTGTTCACACATTAAAGCACTGGCACGAATGATTCCTTAAAATAATTAAATGGCAAAGACTAGGTACGGAGTTGATGTGCTGAGCTGGCCTATTCCCAGAGTCTAAGGGGCTTTCAATGTCTCTTCCCAGTCTAAATCATCCTTATTCCCTATGTCTTTGTCAAGGATGAAACTCTGGCAATGACATGCTTCTGCGTTTCAACTTGCCTTTAGAGTAAGGAGGGGGAGATGTTACTTTCAAGTGGGTTAGATGGAGAAACAAAACGTCTATGATTCCACTGAAGACTGTGAGAGCCTGAACCCTTTTCAAGGACATCATAACAGGTGTGGATCTGAAGCAGATGGTTCCCATAAGGAAGTGAACTTGTTTATATGGACTACCTAAGACTTTGGGGGTTTGGCTAGGAAAATTATTGTTTTCCATTTATTTTCTGTGAGGGACATCAATTTTGAAATCTTTCACCCTGGTTGAAGGCAGACAACTTAAATAAAAGGTTCCTTCAGATTTCTCCCAGAGAGTAGAAGAGTTAGCCTACAGGTTCTCAAAGAAGATCTTCCTGTTAATGTGAGCTGAAGGAGATCTAACTGTATATTTTACTGGTGATACCATTCATAATCTTCTATTTTTGTTAGACTTCTGAATCCACCAAAATGAACACCTTCTTGAATTGCAGGCGACACTTGTCAGAATTCACAACCACAGTTATATTATTCCAATCGAAGAGAATCTCTGTAGCTCAGGGCTGAACTGTGGAGTCCTTGGTGCTCTCTGACCTTGGTTATTTTCTTGCAAACATTTCATTACCCAACTAGATAATATCTTCAGCGCTAGATAAAATAGTTAGATGAGCACTACGTGGTCTAGCGCTGAAGATGTTACTTAGTTGGGTAATGAAGTACCTGCAAGAAAAGAAACAAGCTTAGAGACTCCACAACCTAATAATCTCTCTGTCTGGAATTTCACAATCTTCTTGGCTGGTAAAATAATATATTCATTTGCAATCAGAAAAAAGAGGGGCTTGTTTGTTTTTGCGGAAATATTTATTTGTGGGAAGCAGAGAGGAAAATGCATATAAGGCGCCTTGCAGATAACATGTCCACCATGTCTGCAAATAAATCACACACACCTTTCCTTCCCCCCCCCACCACCACAGAAAAAAAGCATTCCAAATCAATGTTCTAATAAACTATGACAGAGAAACATGAAAAGAAACATTCCTGATTAATACATGAATCTCTGTGTCAGTTCCCACTTTTAAATGCCCTTTCTGTCTGCTCTTTTGCAGCTGGAAAAAAAATGATAGGCCAGCTGCTCTCAAACAAAGAACAACAACAAAAAAAAATATCTGGCTGAAAATAAAAATTTGCAGGCAAGGTGGGGAGGAGGAAAGAAAAAGCTGAAAGTTTACAGCAGCTATTCAATAATACCCAAGGTATCAATATTTCAAAAGTCCAAAAGAGATGGCTACCATCCAGCTAATGATACAATTCTGCTCATGCAGAATCCAAATGATTACTTTTTACTGTTGTCTAGACAAAAAATACAGTTTTGGAAGGTGTTTGTTTTTAAAAAAAAACAACCTAAAACAACTCTCAGGATCACAATAATTAAAAAAAAGCTCATTCACTTCTTAAAACTTTGCCCACAGAAGATTTATTGGCTTATTGTGTATTTCTTAGAGCGTTTTAGTCTTTGAAAAGCTCAGCCGTGTCTCACTCAGAAGTGAAAGGTGTTTTACTCAAGGAGTAGACGCAACTTCCTTCAGTGTTTCTCATGAGAACAGCCTTGTGAAGTAGGTCGGTCTGAGTCAAAGGGACTGACCCAAGATATCCAGCATCCACAGACGTCAACAGAGCTCTTCCTGCTTCTGTTCCACCATCATATCACATTGAGTAATTACTCTTTCAGTTATATTTATATGGATGTGTGCATATAGCTCCTTCTACAAGTTTTCGTTACAATAGCACTGAGATGTAGGCTGGGTTCAGAGACAGTAATTCACCCAAAGATCACTGTGTGCTGAGGGTGAATTTCAAACAGAGTCTGCATGCTTCTAGTCCCATAAATTAACCCCACAGGCTCTAAAGAATTTGTCCAAGAATTCACCAGTACATATAAGACTCCTATTTATGATTACTATTCCAAAATGTGTTTGTAAGCTTCAGGACTTTTTAGATTCAAAAGGGACCTTCAAATTAAGAAAATAACTGGAGAGAGAGAGAGAGAGAGAGAGAGAGAGAGAGAGAGAGAGAGAGAGAGAGAGAAACTGATAGACAAATGATAGAGAGAGAGAGAGAGACAGACAGACAGACAGATTTGCATACTCCAATTATTCTTCAGAAATTTGCAGGTTGAATCCAGATTGTGAGTTGATTAGGTTACTTTCATTTGAAACAAATAGGAGGGGCTTCTTATGAACTTAGAGCGCCATGAGAATAATTTCACAAGACTTCATCTGATTCCATGCCAGGTTTCATCTCCCAGGCAGGAATGAATAACTTAGGCAACCAGAATCCAAGAATTTCAGAATAGTGAGATTTATTGAGGAAAGCAAGAAGTCAAAACTAAGGGATTTCAAGAAAGACCATGAGTCAAGGACAAGCCAGAGAGAGAGAGAGAGAGAGAGAGAGAAATACAAAGCTTAAAAACGTGAGTGTGGTTTTCGTTTCTTGCAAGTCAATGAACCTCTTGCCTCCAAATTTGGAGCTGGTGGTGCACCTCCATCTGACCTGAATTTTTACGATCGACAGATTATTTATCCTGTTTCTCACAAGAATTAGCCATTGCATCCTTTTGAAGTCCCCCACTTGCGGCTGGATCCCAGCAGTCAAGACATTTACAATGAAAAGTGAGATATCACAACCTGGCAAAGTTGGCTGTGTGACCTTTGTGGGAGCAAACGTGTCCAACGTCTTTGAGTGCTGTCAGCACAAAGCATCACCAAACAGGGTTCTTTCAACAGTTTGTGGGGAAAACCCCACCCATTTGAGTAGATCATGGAAACTATTGACATTCAAGCTATCTTCTGAGATACAACTGCAACTGAATTGCTCCAATTTTAAGCATCTTCTACATCTTCATTGCCTTCTGCCAAAAACCCCACCATATAGGCCCAAGAACTAGCAAATAAGCAGCACAGCGCCTCAGCTAGAGAGCTAAAACCAGAGACCTAAAGATTTAATTTTACATTTTATTTATTTATTTATTTATTTATTTATTTATTTATTTATTTATTTATTTATTTATTAAATTTATATACCGCCCTATCTAGACAGCACACTAAAAATCTAGACAGCACACTAAAAAGCAGAGACATCACCCTGTCAACAAAAGTGCGTATAGTCAAGGCTACAATCTTCCCAGTTGCAATGTGTGGCAGTGAAAGTTGAACCATAAGAAAGGCTGAGCGCCAAAGAATTGAGGCCTTTGAACTACGGTGCTGGAGAAGACTCCTGCGAGTCCCTTGGACTGCAAGGCGATCCAACCGGTCAGTCCTAGAGGAGATCAACCCTGACTGCTCTTTAGAAGGCCAGATCCTGAAGCTAAAACTCAAATACTTTGGCCACCTAATGAGAAGGAAGGACTCACTGGAGAAGAGCCTCATGCTGGGAAAGATCGAGGGCAAGAGAAGAAGGGGACGACAGAGAATGAGGTGGCTGGACGGAGTCACTGAAGCAGTAGGCGTGAGCTTAGATGGACTCCAGAAGATAGTAGAGGACAGGAAGGCCTGGAGGAACGTTGTCCATAGGGTCGCGATGGGTCGGACACGACTTCGCAGCTAACAACAACAACAATTCCCGTAGGACTCAGGGCAGTTTACAGGGAGAATTAAAATACATAGCCTACAAAAATTAAAAGCAGTTAAAAACTATGATTAAATTACAGTCCCTGAAGTTAAACTAAAACCCAATTAAAATAAATTATTTCCCAAGTTCAAATAAAACACCTATTCTCACAATAACATTATATTGTTTGTTGTCGCTGTGCTTGGTGGCGGTGGTGCTATTTCTCATTCCCAACATTAGCATGCAACTTTCCACACAGGGTAAATAGTATTTCTCAAAGCAGTGTCCTGAAATAAATGCTGCCTGGAAATGAGCTGTGCTTTGCATTGAAACAATGGAATTCAATAAGGGGAGGAGTGGGAGAGCACATTTATAATAGATTGCAACAGAATAAATACGCAGGGAGATTTATTATTTTTTTTTAGGAAAAAAACATCAAATGCATTGCCGGGATATGTAATATTAATGAAGACAAGGGTAAGTTTTCCAACGCAGCAAATGCTGTGTAATATTATCCACCGACACAAGATTTGCAATGCACTCAAAGCTATGTAATAATTTTAATGAAGCTAGGACCATACTTTTTAGGTACCAAATGCTACCTGATTTTAAATGCAAAAACAAAACAAGCACCTTTGCAGGAGTTGAGGACAGTTAAGAAGACAGATATTGGGGGGAAAATCCTGTTCTATCTTTTTTTTTCTCCCAAGGGTTTTTGAATGTATATCAAAAAAGAATCTATCTCTATCTATCTATCTATCTATCTATCTATCTATCTATCTATCTATCTATCTATCTATCTATCTATATCTATCTATCTCTATCTCTGTCTATCTATCTCCCTCTCTCTCTCTCTCTCTCTCCCTCTCTCTCTCTCTCTATCTATCTCTCTATCTATCTCTCTCTCTATCATCTATCTATCTATCTATCTATCTATCTATCTATCTATCTATCTATCTATCTCCCTCTCTCTCTCTCTCTCTCTCTATCTCCCTCTCTCTCTCTCTCTATCTCTCTCTCTCTCTCTCTCTCCCTCTCTCTCTCTCTATCTCTATCTCTCTCCCTCTCTCTCTCTCTCTCTCTCTCCCTCTCTCTCTCTCTCTCTCTCTCTCTCCCTCTCTCTCTCTCTCTCTCTCTCTCCCTCTCTCTCTCTCTATCTCCCTCTCTCTCTCTCCCTCTCTCTCTCTCTATCCATCTTTTATCTATCTCCATATCTATCTCCCTCTCTCTCTCTCTCTCTCTCTCTCTCTTCTATCTACACATACACACACACACATGCATACATATGTGTAATCCTTGACTTACGACCTCAATTGGAACACCCATTGCTAAGCAATGCAGTCATTAAGTGAATCCACGTGACCATAACCAATTTTATTGCCTTTTTTCCTCTGGTTGGTAAGTCAATCCAGCTTCCCCCCTTGACTCTCCTTGATGGAAGTTGGGTGTGAGGGTCACAAATGGTGATCACATGAAACCAACACCAACACCTCCCCTAGAATGCTACAACTGTGATAAATACATGCCAGTTGCCAAGCACCCAAATTGCAATCATGTGACCACGGGGATGCTGGAGTAGTTGCAAGTGGGAGACTCAGCTGAAAGTCGCTTTTTTTTTCAGTGCTGTTGTAACATGAAATGGTCACTGAAGGTTGTAAGTCAAGGATTATGTGTAGATGAGGATCATCAACAGGTACTTCAAAGTTGACCGGATAGGACAGGCAGAAACTATTGGGAAAGGAAGTCCCTAAGCCAGTGGCTCCCAACCACTACGGACCCCCTTTAAGTACCTTTTGTGGCTACAGACTATGGCCACGGACCCCCAAGACTTAGCTCAAGATTTAAATTATAACATTTCTTCAAGCTTTTGCATACCCCCTGTGTTGACATCTCACCCCCCCCCAGGGGTCCACAGACCACAGACTGAGAACCACCTCCCTAAGCTATACAGGATTCACAAGATAATAATCGGGAACTTGAATTGTACTCAGATAATATTGGCAACCAGCTTGGATGTCAGTGCTGCCAACATCGGATGTTTTTGCACTGACAATAGATGGAAATGTAGCCATCTTTTTGCCTTTCACCTTTAGAGTTAGATGATGCTGGGAGGGTGGGGTGTGTGAATGAGAATTCAGCTAGACATAACAACACTAAACTTAGCCTGAGAATCAAGGTTATTGAGCCCAGAGCTGATAAAGAATTGGCGGGCTGGAGACCTGGAGAGGAAGCCCCCACTTCAAGCTAATTGGGGAATGTGATTTATGACTGTTAATTGGAGGAGGGAATTGTGCTTTGATACTATGTGCCCAGGGGGAGGGGAATTCAGTTTCTGGCTTTGATTATGGAAGTGCCGATATCATGCTACTCGGATAAAAGATACTTTAAGGTAAACAACGCCTCGAAGTTCTTTTAAAGAGTTTCATCTCACAGATGGTAAGAGAGATATCACACAGCAAACCACAGCTGCACAACAGAGGTACCACATGGCAGAAGCACAACTGCACAACAGAGGGATCACACAGCAGCACCACAAGTGCACAACAGAGGTATCACATGGTAGAACCACAACTGCACAACAGAAATACCATACCATATGGCAGAACTGCAACTGCACGACAGAGGGATCACGGGCAGACCTGAGCACAGGTGCCATTATACTCCACATAAGTTGTCAAGTAAAGATTTGCAGTTGTGCAATTCACATCCCTTTGTAAGCAACTGTTAATGACATTTTAAAAAGGGGGGAAAAAAACTTCCTTGAGCTTTTTCCAGCAATAGCACCAAACATCTCCATATGCTCCAAAAGTCATCCAATTGCTTTAAGATGAAGCATCACGGGAAACCACAGTTGTCATAGAGATGATAAAACACCCCACAGCACTTGGTTGAAAAAGCATAGCAGCACACTAAGACTATCAGAGTATTAAAGCAAAGGCAAGAAAACTTTAAGAAATAGGAAATGGTACTTACCCCCTGAAATTAATGTTGTTGTGGTTAGTTGTGAAGTCGTGCCCGACCCATCGCAACCCTATGGACAACGTTCCTCCAGGCCTTCCTGTCCTCTACCATCTTCTGGAGTCCATTTAGGCTCATGCCTCCTGCTTCAGGGACTCCATCCAGCCACCTCCTTCTCTGTCATCCCCTTCTTCTCTTGCCCTCCATCTTTCCCAGCATTAGGCTCTTCTCCAGTGAGTCCTTCCTTCTCATTAGGTGGCCAAAGTATTTGATTTTCAACTTCAGGATCTGGCCTTCTAAAGAGCAGTCAGGGTTGATCTCCTCTAGGATTGACCGGTTTGATCGCCTTGCAGTCCAAGGGACTCACAGGAGTCCTCTCCAGCACCGTAGTTCAAAGGCCTCGATTCTTTGAAATTAATAGTTGTTGGAGGAAAGGGTTTCCGAAATTCATTGTTCTGTTCCATCATATATATGTTTGGGCAAAGCCTGCCTTCCTTCCTTCCTTCCTTCCTTCTCCTTAAAAAGTGGGAATAAAGCAGAAAAAGTCTTAATTCAGCTCACCTGTATGACTCATACCATCTCAATGTAATGCAATAAATCTCTAAGTTAAAGTACAGGTAGCCCAAGCCTTGACTTACAACTAGTCACTCAACTGGTCAAAGTTTCAACAGACATTGCCAGAGCTACATATCAACCATTTTTTGACTCATGATGTCTGTACATACATAATTACATTTGGGGCACTTAGCAACCTGCTCACCTATACAGTTAATTTGTAGCACTTCCTGATCACAAGACCACAGTCTATGACTGTTGTTGTTGTTGTTGTTGTTGTTGTTCGACCTGTATGCAAAATACCAATGGGCAGGCCCAAATATTTTGCATTGCAAATACTTTTGGCCATCTAGTTCATCGGTGATTTGCGGCTGGTGGTCCACCCTGCCAAGAGAGGACCACCTGTCACAAAACATGGCATAAAAACAAAGTATTTAAATAAAGGAGACAGCTCTGGAGTGACAGGTTAACAATTTCACCCAGCTGGCAGCTGAAAGGAACCATTTTTAACTATCACGTCTTCTGTTGCTGTTCCTTTCCAGCTGGTGGAACTAATGCTGATCTGTGTACACAGCTAATTACAGTTCAGGATAAATACACAAATGCAAGCCCAGCTTTCCATGCAGGTACTGTCCCATCATCCCCGGCCAGCAGCAGAGATGGAGAATAACAATTGAGGGAACGAGGTGTGTCTAGCCCAACAAAGAGAAGGAGCAGGAATATGATATGATAGCAGTCTTCCAATATTTGAGGGGCTATCACAAAGAAGAGGAGGGGGTCAACCTGTTCTCCAAAGCACAATATAAAAAAGATGTTGAGACTAGAAAGAGTGCAGAGAAGAGCAACAAAGTTGATTGGGGAACTGGAGGCTAAAACATATAAAGAACGGTTGCAGGAATTGGCTTTGTCTAGTCTAGTGGAAAGACCAATTGGGGGGACATTGATAGCAGTCTTCCAATATCTCAGGGGCTGCCACTGAGAAGAGGGGGTCAAGCTATCCTCCAAAGGATGGTGCTAGACTTCCAGAGGAAAAGAGAGGAGCCTGCCCCACTTTACTTCAGGGGGGGGAGGCGGTCTGTGTGGAGAGAGTTTCCTCCTTTAAATTCCTGGGAGTCTACCTCTGTGAAGATCTTACCTGGAAAGTCAATACAAACCAGGTGGCCCAACAGAGACTCCATTTCCTCAGGGTCTTGCGGAAGAACAGGGTACAACAATGGCTAATGACCTCCTTTTACCGGTCTACTATAGAGCGCGTCCTCTCGCACTGTATTATGGTTTGGTATGCTGGCCTGACAGCCATGGATAGGAAAGTATTACAGAGGGTGGTGAGCACAACACAAGACATCGTGGCCTGTCCCCTGACACCACTGGATGACCTCGCCAGGGCTTGCTGCCTTGGAAGAGTGAGGAAAATTCTCAGGGACGACTCACACCCTGGTCAGTACCTCTTTACTCTCCTACCATCGGGGTAGGAGATATATGTTCTGTACCAGCCTGCTACCGGCCCTGCAGCAAAAGCAGGGACAACCCCTTTACAAACGGCAAGAGGCTGGAATAAAGCCTGCCAAATTTATTCACATAAAACAGAGCAAGACAAGACACCAACCATGAAACAGGAGCTAAGAAACAGGAACTATCCAAGCGGTTGCCTTCAGCAAACCAGCCCTCCCACACATTCCCCTTAAATACAGTTCAGGGCGTGGCCTCTCTCTGCCTCCTTCCGAGGTGCCCCATTGCCTTCCTCTGTTTACTCTTGATTGACTGCCTCCTGCGTTGGGCGTCCTTAAACAGGGCCAGCTGTGGGTCATCTTCATCCACGCTGTCAGGCTCACACAGCTGGGTCTGCATCGTGACCAGATGAGAGGGGCCTGGCTGGGGGCTCTCATCAAGCTGTCCAATCCCCTCAGCAAGCTCTTCAACACCCCCCTCCTCCTCCTCTGAGTCGTCCGACCCAACTGCCGAACCCACAGGCTGACCCTGAATCACAACAATATAGAAGTATAGCCAGCCATACCAACAGGCTGAAGAACAGCTTCTATCCATGGGCTGTCAGGCTCTTGAACGGGAAATAATTTTATGTATGATTGACTTGCGAGGCCGGTGTGTTGTGCAATTAGCTCACATGGTGTAACAAGATGGTGGGTTTGTTGTCACTATGAGTTGTAGTGGTGAGTGGTGGGGGCACGAAGGGAGGCTCAGCCAATCTCAGTGTATACATGGTTGTACTTTGACAATAAAGGTTCATTCATTTCATTTCAAAGCACCAGAAGGCAAGACAGGAAACAAACAGATGGAAACTAACCAAGGAGAGAAGCAACCTGGAACTAAGGAGAAACTTCCTGACAGTGAGAACAATTAACCAGTGGAACAACCTGCCTCCAGAAGCTGTGAATGTTCCAACACTGGAAGTTTTTAAGAAGAGACTGGACAGCCATTTCTCCAAGGTCCCTTCAGACCACATTATACTATGTGTTCTGTGTGTTGTTGTCTAAAATATTTAGAAGACCATCTGTTTATCAAATGGTGGGCAACCTAGAGCCTACCCCCCCCCAGCCCCTTAATCTGTTATTACACTTCCATCAATTTCTCCCCATAGATTACAGCATCAAATCATTGTAATGAGATGTTTTATTTTGGTTTCTTCCTTCGCCGCCCCCCCCCTTTTTTTTTTGTACATAGAAATGAAATAGACACATTAAGTTTACAGTATGGCAAGGTTAATGCGCTTATTTTAAGGGTCAGAAACATACTCCAAAAGATTAAGAAGTGGGGACAATCACAGGCCAGAGCTGCTCCGGTGATATCACTGCCATGTACCTCCAATGTCAGAAAATATAACTGTAGCCCAGAAAGGAGTGGGGGGTGGGTGGGTGGGGGAAAGGTTGCCTGGCCTCAATTTATCAAGTTCATCCAGCATGAAGTCAAAATAATTTGCACAAGTTTAGCTGTCAATTGCACAATCTGTCACTGGTGCAAATAATGTATACCAAGAATCTCCTGTTTTGCAGATGGAAATGTGTTTGCTTTCAGACTCGGCAAAGCTCAGTCCAGGGCCCTGGAAATCTATATCCAGACCTACTTTGGAGGTACCACAAGGAACAATATGGTTGAATGAGTAAGGTGTCCATACTCACTTCCTCCCCCCACACACATCCCTAAGGGCTGGGCTCACCCTTTGTATTATGT
Source organism: Vipera berus (assembly GCF_964194415.1). Lineage (NCBI taxonomy): Eukaryota > Metazoa > Chordata > Lepidosauria > Squamata > Viperidae > Vipera > Vipera berus. Next base: position 7,442,969 of record NC_138216.1, read on the forward strand.
CGTGGGCTCTGATGAGCAGGAATGAAGACACGCAGTTGAGTACAGAGAAACTCATTCTTTATTTAAGCAGAAACTGTGCTGAGAATTTGGAGTCACCCTGCCACAATGTATAGCCAGACCCTCTGGTAGCAACCAATCGGATTGAACCCATGTTTGCCGCCCAAAGTTGACCAATTGCAGGAGCGGAGATGTCCTGTCTGGGTTGCTGGAGAACCGTTAGTTCTCCAGCAACGCATGTGGTGCTATTCCAAAAGCCCAGTACGTAACACTTTGTATGAAATGGTGGGGTGCTCTTTGAGCCTGCTTGTTTTCTTGCAGACATTTCATTACCCAACTAGAGAACATCATCAGTGTTAGAAGAGAGGGGATTTGTTGGGGGGGGGAAGGAGGAGGAGGACTATGGGGTCCTGGGTCCTCTCTGAACTTGCTTGTTTTCTTGCAGACACTTCATTACCCAACTAGGGGACATCATCAGTGCTACTAAAAAGAAGTTTCCCTACATGCAAATTTCTCCCATTTGCATGCTTTATGAAGCATGTGAAGCCCGTAGGTGGCACTGATAGAACACAATATTTGTAGCTCAGAATTGAACTGTAGGAGTCCTTGGTGCTCTATGCCTTGGTAATTTTCTTGCAGACCAGAGAGCATCTCCAACCTTGGCTGTTTTCTTGCGGACCTTTCATTACCCAACTAGGTTAACATCATCAGTGCTAGAAGAGAGCAGAGTTTGTGGAGAGGAGGAGGAGGAGGAGGAGGAGGAGGAGGAGGAGAACTGTGGGTTTGTTGGTGCTCTCTGAGCTTGGTTGTTTCTTGCAGACATTTCATGTTCCATGTCTGCAGGAAATCAACCAAGCCCAGTGAACACCAAGGGCCATACAGAGGTACTGTTGTGGAATAACTGTTTATCTGTTAATGTTTTTTATCTGCTATGTTTTTTTACGACATAAGATTTTAATGTTTTTCAATGTTTCTATGTTGTAAGCCACCCAGATGATATGAGATGGGCAGCAGTTAAATTTTATAAACAAATAAATAGGAGGTTCTTGGTTGCCAAAAGCAAAGAAGCAGAGAAGCCCAGATAGATAGATAGATAGATAGATAGATAGATAGATAGATAGATAGATAGATAGATAGATAGATAGATAGATAGATAGATAGATAGATAGACAGACAGACAGACAGACAGACAGACAGACAGACAGACAGACAGAAAGACAGACAGACAGACAGACAGACAGACAGGGTAGAGTAAATCCGTAGGTAGGTAGGTAGGTAGGTAGGTAGATAGATAGATAGATAGATAGATAGATAGATAGATAGATAGATAGATAGATAGATAGATAGACAGACAGACAGACAGACAGACAGACAGACAGACAGACAGACAGACAGACAGACAGACAGATAGATAGGGTAGAGTAAATCCGTAGGTAGGTAGGTAGGTAGGTAGGTAGATAGATAGATAGATAGATAGATAGATAGATAGATAGATAGATAGACAGACAGACAGACAGACAGACAGACAGACAGACAGACAGAAAGACAGACAGACAGACAGACAGACAGACAGGGTAGAGTAAATCCGTAGGTAGGTAGGTAGGTAGGTAGGTAGGTAGGTAGATAGATAGATAGATAGATAGATAGATAGATAGATAGATAGATAGATAGATAGATAGACAGACAGACAGACAGACAGACAGACAGACAGACAGACAGACAGACAGATAGATAGATAGGGTAGAGTAAATCCGTAGGTAGGTAGGTAGGTAGGTAGGTAGGTAGGTAGGTAGATAGATAGATAGATAGATAGATAGATAGATAGATAGATAGATAGATAGATAGACAGACAGACAGACAGACAGACAGACAGACAGACAGACAGACAGGGTAGAGTAAATCCGTAGGTAGGTAGGTAGATAGATAGCTAGATAGATAGATAGATAGATAGATAGATAGATAGATAGATAGATAGACAGACAGACAGACAGACAGACAGACAGACAGACAGACAGACAGACAGACAGGGTAGAGTAAATCCGTAGGTAGGTAGGTAGATAGATAGCTAGATAGATAGATAGATAGCTAGATAGATAGATAGATAGATAGATAGATAGATAGATAGATAGATAGATAGATAGATAGATAGATAGATAGATAGATAGATAGATAGATAGATAGATAGATAGATAGATAGATAGATAAACACTGAAAGAAGGAAACTTTCAGTTCTGGCATAAAGCCAGGACATATAGTTTAAGAAATACATAAATTAGGAGATTATTAATAAGATCTAAATTCTTCAGGAAGCATTCTATAGAAACAGAAAACCTATTAAAATGATTACATGGGGAGGGCGGGGGGGGTATCCTCAGCTTTACAGATCCAGTGACTGAATTTGCATCTTGTTCTGATTAGGTGATAATTGTGTTTGAATACTAAATGTGCAGCTGCATAAAAGGTAATTTGATGCTTATGGTTTTTAATATAATTTTTTTTTTAAAAAGCTTAAATATAGGGATACTTCCAAGGAAGGCACATGTTTGGATTGAGTCCAAAGATTGCGCTGACCATAAATCGTCTAAAAGCAGTCGCTATGATTTTAAAACCATTATTTGTGGCTTATTGTGATGTGGGAAGGCAGACAATGATGGTTCATTCAAAAAGCCATGGTTAAAGAGGCAGAAAAGCAATGGAACGTGTGAACTAGATCGCTATAATCACGTCTGGGCATCGCGTTGATGTTCTTAACTGAAGTCTGTTAAACAAACCCACAATTGGATGAGCTCACAGAGGACGTTAAGCCATAAAGCCAAGGTTGACAGACCACAATGGCTTCTCATAAGCCTACATTTTCAGGCATTCCTAGATACATGGTCTCTATCCATACATTACGCAGTTATATGCCTGGTGGTATAAAAATAAGTGAAAATTAAGAATACAGAAATGTGTCCACTTCAAAAGAGCCCTGGCAGCGCAGTGGTTAGAATGCAGTATTGCAGGCTAATTCTGCTGACTGTCGGCTGCCAGCAGTTCAGCAGTTCGATCCTCACCAGCTCAAGGCTGACTCAGCCTTCCCTCCTTCCGAGGTCGGCAAAATGAGGACCCAGATTGTTGGGGGGCAATACGCTGACTCTGTAAACCGCTTGGAGAGGGCTGTAAAGCACTGTGAAGTTGTATATAAGTCCAAGTGCTATTGCTTGCGAAGAAAGGGAAGGAAGGAAGGAAGGAAGGAAGGAAGGAAGGAAGGAAGGAAGGAAGGAAGGAAGGAAGGAAGGAAGGAAGGAAGGAAGGAAGGAAGGAAGGAAGGCGTAGTGGTGCAGTTGTTACAAAGCAGGCTGACTCTGCTCACTGCCAGGAGTTCAATCCTGATTGGCTCAAGGTGGACTCAGCCTTCCCTCCTTCCGAGGTCGGCAAAATGAAGACCCAGATTGTTGGGGGGGCAATACGCTGACTCTGTAAACCACTAAGAGAGGGCTGTAAAGCCCAATGAACTGGTATAAAAAATCTAAGTGCTACTGCTATTGCTACTTTTTAAACTTTTTCCAGGTAAGGAGCCTATCTTTGATGTAAAAACAGGGCTAAAGTTTGTCTCTTCTTGTTTTGTTTTTGCTGACTTTTTGATTAAGCACAGGTCCTTCCTGACCTGCCATTATTAATGGCTCCTATCCCACTCTACTTTGCTGCACTCTATCATTATTCCGTTCTGCTTATATTTTGGTTTTCAAACAATTGTCGCAAAACCTCTTGGGACACTCACCGAAGCTGAGAATAAGATGAATATATCTCAACGAAGACCTAACTAATTTGCTGACAGGGATAGAGTAGTGCAAGGCCGTTCGACAGAGTCAAAAGTGAGACGTAGGTATGAGATTGCCAATATTCCAGTCAAATCATCAATGAACAGAGATTTACTGTATCTCATTATTTTGATTTATTACACTTCTTTCTCTCAGCCAGGGCTCCCCAAACCTTTTCCTTTATTAACAAAAAAAGTGCTTATCAGAAAGACTTTTCGAGCTTCAAGGGCTGGTTCTAAGTTCCTTCTTTCATCCTCATTGTAACTTCAAACAGTTGCAGAACAAATGTTTGTTTGAAGTCGTAACTTGATGGAATGATCTTTGACGTCATTTCAACAAATTGCCATTGGTAATTTCATCAATGTTTGTCTCGAGAGGTTGTCAAATATATGTTAGTGATTGATGATGTTATCCAGTCTGACACAACTCGGCAACGCATACATGGCCATCTTTAAGCCAATTTAAGTGTCCCTGTTGTGATGTTAACGCGGTGGCTCAGTGGGTTAGGACGCTGAGCTTGTCAATCAGAAGATCGGCAGTTTGGCGGGTCGAATCCCGAGTGCGGTGTAGCAGAGTGAGCGCCTGTTACGCGTCCCAGCTTCTGCCAACCTAGCAGTTCGAAAGCATGTAAAAATGCAAGTAGAAAAATAGGGACCACCACGGTGGGAAGGTAACAGTGTTCCGTGCACCTTTGGCGTCTAGTCATGCCGGCCACATGACCACAGAGATGTCCTCGGACAAACGCTGGCTCTTCGGCTTTGAAACAGAGATGAGCACCGGCCCCTAGAGTCGGAAACGACTAGCACGCATGTGAGGGGGAACCTTTACCTTTTTTAACCAAAGAAAATCCATTTTCACTCAGTTATGGATAATTTGCTCATTTGATAAGCACTGCTCTAAAGCCTTCAAGCTTTGGCTTCACAACAATCCATAAACTTGTCGTTGACTTTTGTGAATAAGAGGTCAGGTTTTGTGAAGCTGGCCTTCCTCAGCCCAACCCAACCTCTACATCTACATTTTTCAAACTTGACCACATTAAGAAGTGTGAACATTCAGCTGGGGAATTCTGAGCACTGAAGTCCACGCATCTTAACGTTGCCAAAGTTGAGAAACACTGGTTTAGGATATGATTGGTTCCCCATATAACAGTATGTGTGACACAACTATTTGCATATTATTCTGTGGTGGTTCACAACAATTCTAAAATCGAAGCCCTAAAAACCCCTCAAGAACGTCTAAGAGAAAATGGATCCAAAATTCAGCAAGCCATCAATCATTATCACCAAGAGAACTGTCAGCAGATCAAGAAAGAGATGGAAAAATAAAACCTACTTTAATTGAGAAGATACTTTTTCAAGTCCGATTGTGCTTCCTTTCCTTCCTCGTTCCTCTCTTTTTCTGTATCATAGCTGAGCTGAATCCGGTCAAAGCACAGATATTAAAAACTGACTGTTTATAAAATGGAATAAAATATTTCCCGCCCTTGTCCTCATTTTTGCTTAGACTCTGGAGAACCTCAAGAGATAATTTGCACAAAGCCCTACAGAATATGCTTTCCCGGTAGCCAGGAATGTAGGATCCCTGGTTGTCCAATGCTCAGTTTTTCTCCATGGGAATCAGCTGCTTAACCTTTTAGATGTTTTCACAGTCTGAAAGTCCTAGTGTGCATTCAGCCAGAGAGGAGAGGAGAGACACCCTTTAAAAAAACAAAAGAGGACAGGACATCCACTATTGTAATATCAGCATAAAGAAATGAAGACATCAAGACATGTGCATAAGCTCATCAAAATGCCTGCAGCTGGGGCTTTATTTAAATAACTTCCTTTTCTGTTCTTTATGGATTACAACCACTTAGGAGTCTGATTATAATTTCTTTCTAGGGTCTCATTTTGTAACTAAGGCCAATTTCATTTATTATCTCTCCGTTAGCATTGGGGGATTCAAAATTGGCACTCATTGTTATCTCACGTGGTGGCTCAGTGGGTTAGGACGCTGAGCTTCTCGATCAGAAGGTCGGCAGTTTGGCGGGTCGAATCCCGAGTGCCGCGTAGCAGAGCGAGCGCCTGTTACTCGTCCCAGCTTCTGCCAACCTAGCAGTTCGAAAGCACGTAAAAAATGCAAGTAGAAAAATAGGGACCACTCCGGTGGGAAGGTAACGGCGTTCCGTGCGCCTTTGGCGTATAGTCATGCCGGCCACATGACCACGGAGACGTCCTCGGACAAGCGCTGGCTCTTTGGCTTTGAAACGGAGATGAGCACCGGCCCCTAGAGCCAGAAACGACTAGCACGCATGTGCGGGGGAACCTTTAGCTTTACCTATTATCTCACTTCCAGGGAAGGGAAGGGAAGGAAGAAGGGAGAAAGGGAAAGAAGGAAGGGGCAAAGGAAATCTCCTTCATGTCAAAGATGATTTCATAGACCCATCCATATGGTTTGCCACTATCTTTTACCAAGTTCTTTTTTTTCTCAACCTCCTAATCTAATCTACAACCCTAGTAATCTCTGAAGCAGTGTTTCTCAACCTCGGCAACTTGATGACGGGCAGACTTCAACTCCCAGAATTCCCCAACCAACTGGCTCCCAATTCTCTCCAGCCAACCCCAAATGATTCCCAATTCTGGGAGTTGAAGTCCAGCCGTCTTCAAGTTGTCCAGATTGAGAAGTCCTGCTCTGATGGAATCCCACCAGAGCCCTACCAAGCCCCAGCCCAGCCTAGTCCCAGCCCGACCAAGCTTTCGATCCCAGACAGAGTCATCCAAGGGCTACCACTCAAAAAGATAACTAAATTTAGCTGCACCTCTCACCAACGTGAATGCTTCCAACAAAGCGCCCAAGCTACAGTTGACTTCTTTCTTCCTTTTCTTAACAAGTTGGAAATCAATAGTTTCTTATCGGCTGTTTTCCCATTCCTAAATCTGCTTGAGTTTCTCCAAACCCTGAATTGTCGAATCTCAGTCTGTCTCCTTGCTAGCTGTCCCAGAAATGAAAGATGTAATCAGACAGAGATGTAATGTCCTGTAATTCAGTGAATAGAGCTGCTTCTATGGTAATTTCTTGGGTAATTACATGAGCAAATGATGCTTTTCTGTAATTGAAATTGAACAGCCGATGGTAATCCATAATTTATTATGCTACTTTCCACCATGCACTGGTGACTCTTAGCAAGGGCTCTTTCTGGTGTCCTACATTTAGAATATGTAGTCATCTGCAGCCACTGGAGCATGTTGAGAGGTTGAGAAGGAAACACAACTTAGGAGCAAAGGATGTGTTTGACTTGCCAGAGTCATAGAATCACAAAATTGGAAAGTACCTTAGAGTCATCTAGTCTAACCCCTGGTCAGTACAAGACCCACTAGAGAATTCTGGGCAGATGACCATTCAGCCTCCATTTGAAGATCTCTAGCAAAAAAGGGGGGGGCACCACTTCATGTGGCAGATTGTTCCCCTGGCTAACAGTTCATAAAGGCATTCCCTGAAACAAATCACAAGGATTTCAATAAACAACCCCAAATTTGAACATTAAAGTAATAAAAGAGCCTTGGTGGAGCAGTGGGCTAATGCCTCCTTAAGTAACACCAGCTGCCTGCAATTAGTGCAGGTTCGAGTCCCACCAGGCTCAAGGTTGACTCAGCCTTCCATCCTTCCGAGGTAGGTAAAATGAGGACCCAGATTGTTGGGGGCAATAAGCTGACTTTGTAATAATGCCGCTTGGGGTGTGTGTGAAAGCCCTAATAAGCAGGCATATACATAGAATGAAGGCTACTGCTAAGCTTGTAAGCCGCCCTGAGTCTTCGGAGAAGGGCGGGATATAAATGGAATTTTTTTAAAAAAGCACCTCCCTGGTCTTGTTTTTCAACCTATGTGTGATTTTATACTCTTCTATCATATTTCTTTTTTCCTCCCTTTGCTCCAATATCCAAGTCCCAATGCTATTCTAGAGAGCTACAAGAAATGGGTATGTCTAATTTAATGAAAAGAAGGACTAGGGGTGACATAACGGCAGTGTTCCAATATTTGAGGGAACAAAGCACTTCAAAGCAGGACAAGAAGCAATGGATGGAAACTAATCAAGGAGAGAACCAACATAGAACTAAGGAGAAACTTCCTGACAGTAAGAACAATCAACCATTGGAACAACTTGCCTCCAGAAGTTGTGGGAGCTCCAACATTGGAGGTTTTTAAGAAGAGATGGGACAACCATTTGTCTGAAATGGTATAGGGTTTCCTGTGTTGGACTAGAAGACCTCCAAGGTCCCTTCCAACTTTCTTATTCTGTTATTCACGAGCTAGTTCCCCAAATCCATCTTAAAGCCACACATGCTGAAGTTCCATATTTAATCCTGTTATTGTGGTGGAATGTAGTCTGGATTCCCAGGAGGGAGGGGCTGCATTCTAGAGGCAGCGAATGTTTGGTTGGGAGGAAGAGGGTTAAGACTGTTCTTCCCTAGTGATTCCCAGAATTTATCTATAGTAATGCAAATAGATGCTTTATTTTGGCAAGATTTCTGTCTGTAGGTTAGGAGCAAGAAAGGAAACTGCTCAGAAGTAATTCTGTGTGTGTCTCTCTCTTAGTTCTCAGAGGTCCTGACAATTATAGAACAATAGAAAGAAATGGTTGGAAGACATATCAGAGATACATCATAAAACTGCTGGAAGGAACCCCAAGAATAATGTAGCCCAACCCTTTGCAAAATGTGGGGAAATCCTTTAAACTCACCCCATAGCTGTCCTCATATTTAGTTCAACCCACATCCCTATGCAGGAATTCTTTCTCTACCTAAGATTCCAGACAGCTGTTATTATAAGTCCAAGGAAACCTACTTATCGGAGTTAATGGGCCAATCTACCGAGCTGATATAAATCAGCTTTCCAATGTACAGGCTGTTCTATCTTAATGGAAAGTTGGTTTGGTTGCCGGACATTGGAAGAATGTCACACTAGTTCATTTTAATAGAGCTGCCGTCTCTCAGCTCAATCTATTTCACGGTGTCATTTTCAGATAATAGAGCTACTGGAGGTGAGGGGGTGGGGGTGGGAGAAGAAGAAAGAGCCACAGACAACAGCTTGAGCTCCCGGAGCAAAGGTATGGTATTTTTCAAGGAGAGGGATATATTTAGCCATGTGATGCTGAGCAATACAGGCCAACAATATGACTTACTTGTGAAAGACTTTCAATGGTCCAAAGGCTCAATCAAGGGCCTTGTCCATGGTGCTGAACACGCAACTACCATATGATATTCACCTTTCAGATTGCGTTCACTCGTTCATTATTCATTCATTCATATACATTATATTCTGCCTCTATTATTTTTTTATAAATAACTCAAGGCAGCGAAGGTATCCAGCGTGCTTTCCTCTTCCTGTTTTCCCCACAACAACGACCCTGTTTTGGGGAAAAGAGGAGGAGGAAAGCGTGTTGAATATGTTCACCATCTTCAGTTATTTGCAAAAATAATAACCATGGGACACAATAGATAAAGAACAGACAAGTGCTATTTTAAATAAACAACAGACAAGGTCTGATGCAGCTTCAACCTTTTCTCTCGAGACTGCACCCAGCTTTGAATAGTTCCTAGAAGCTTCCCTTCCCAAATCAAGGGGGGGGGGAATCCTTAGAATGTGGAATTCTGTTTCTATCCATAATAATTAGGATTGATCGCCATTCCTTAATGCAGCACCTATTCGTCCACATTCAGAGTATGGACATTTGGAGTCTACTTGAAGAAATTAACTAATAATAATAATAATAATAATAATAATAATAATAATAATAATAATAATAATAATAATAATAATAATAATAAAGTTGGAAGGGACCTTGGAGGTCATCTAGTCCAACCCCCTGCTCAGGCAGGAAACCTTATACCATTTCAGGCAAATGGCTGTCCAGTCTTTTCTTAAAAACCTCCAGTGTTGGAGCATTCACCACCTCTGGAGGCAGGTTGTTCCACTGGTTAATTGTTCTAACTGTCAGGAAGTTTCTCCTTAGTTCTAGGTTGCTTCTCTCATTGACTAGTTTCCATCCGTTGCTTCTTGTCCTGCTTTCAGGTGCTCTGGAGAATAGCTTGGCTCCCTCTTCTTTGGGGCAGCCCCTGAGATATTGGAACCCCTCACCCTTCTCTTCGTTAAACTACACATACCCAATTCCAGCAACCGTTCCCTATATGTTTTAGCCTCCAGCCCCCTAATCATCTTTGTTGCTCTTCTCTGTACCCTTTCTAGAGTTGACAACTAGGTTGTCATTAAGTTATCGCTTTTTCACTTTTGGGCAAGGATCCATCTATTTGCCATCAATTTTTCTGTTTTTGAAGTAACTCGGAATAAAACACATCTACATCAGCCAACCCTGACTGGAAATTCTGAGTTTAGTACAATGTCTCAAGCCTTTTCTCTAACGGTTTAAAAAAAAAAAAAGAACGCTCTCCTAGGAAATTACAAGCGTCATTTTTTCCCACATTCCTTACATATGCTTTAAGATATTACATTTATCACCCCTTGTGGACAGTCTCATTTGGTTAAGACGATGTATCAAAGTGAGCGAGTAGCAGTTTTCAATACTCATTAGATGATCTCGTTAAAGCGTGACTGTTATTCCTCTCTGAATAATCCCAAAACAAACTGTGACTTTATGCTTTGGTTACCTTCAATTAAGATAGTTACAAGAGAACACGTCTGCCAGCTCCACAACGCCACCAATGTAGTCAATCAGCATAGACAAGCTATATAGATTCTACAACTCAACCCAGTCTTGATTACCCTAATCTCTTTAAGAGAGAAATGAAATGAGCCAGTGCAGTAACACACACACACACACACACAAACATCTCTTCCCTTCCCCGCCACTTAGCAATTCATACAAGAAAGAGTAAAAAATAGCATCAACAAGTTTTAAAGGATCTGTACATTCCTCATTCGGCAATGAAACTCTGTAGGCTACCAGCGTGTTATTTTAAGCAGGCAAAGCAATTCAAAAATACATGTTTCCAACCAGCAAGGCTGCCAGTCAAAAAGGAAAAAAGCGATATGGAGAGAAAAGGATATCTTTTTTTTTCTTCCTCCCCACTGTCTTGATTTTCCCCCCTGTCTTTGATCTATTTCCATCCTGTTCTTCAAATGAAACCCCACCCCACCCCTTCCAGAAAACCAGAACAAATTATGAACAGTGAACCTTCCAAGACAATAAATGCTTCTTAACAGGGAAAGCTGTCTGTATTGTAACCTTTTCTGGGCTGAGGACCATATTTCATTTCTGAGTGACATAACTAGACTTTGTTTTCAAAAATAGCGAGCGGGGTCAGGACAAAAATCTAATTTTGTTTTGAGTCCCACTTAAATTTCAATTAAAACTCAGTAGAGTTCATATCGTCAATCCTTTGATTTGGATCCTATACAGACAAATGCTACTGGAAGGGAGTAGATTGTGCCAATCACAAAACTTTCCTGGGGGTGTCTGGTGGTTAAGGCACCAGAGGTAGAAAGCAAGCAACTCTGAGTTCTAGCCCAGCCTTAGCCACGAAAACCAGCTTGTTGACTTTGGGCCAATCACCAGGAGTTTGTGAGTTCTAGTCCTGTTTTAGCCATGAAAGCCAGCTTGCTGACTTTGGGCCAATCACCAGGAGTTTGTGAGTTCTGTTTTAGCCATGAAAGCCAGCTTGTTGGCTTTGGGCCAATCACCAGGAGTTTGTGAGTTCTAGTCCTGTTTTAGCCATGAAAGCCAGCTGGGTGACTTTGAGCCACTCCTTCTTTCTCATCCCAATCTACCTCACAGGGTTGTGGTTGTTGTTGTTGTGGAGAAAAATAGAAGGAAGAAGAGCATTGGAATATGTTCACCACACTGAGTTATTTGTAACAATAATATAGACGGAATACAAATAGATAAATAAATCTATTCATCCATCCACCCATCCATCTATCATCCATCATTTATTTACTTATCTATTCACCTATCCATGTGTGTCCAGATCTGCTCCAAAAACTGAAGTTACTAGCGGGTACTTTTTTAAAAATCTGACAATAAAATAACACGGGGCATTTGAAAACAACATGACATGCTTATGGGTTTAAAATTAAATCCCACACGTAGTTCTTAACCTGTCTTAAAGAAGCAGATCGTAGACATTTAGTAAAATGACCAGAGTTGGGAGACACTATAGTCCTCCTCCAAGCGTAATACATGAAAGAAGGGTAGGGGCCACGACAGAAAAGTCCTGTTTGGGGGATCAATACTCTGTAACTGTCAAGGGGGGGAGATCCCAAATCCTCCCTCTTTGGATCAATGCTCTCTCTTTCTTGACTACGTGGTCCTGTAAGTTACCAAGACCTACACCATAGAGTTAATTGTTACACAAGCACAATTTACAGGGGAGGGGGCACGGTCATCTTTGGGCGTACAAAGCCAAAGTTCATTTTAGGGCAGTGGAGTGTTCAGTCTGTAGAATATATGTGAATGGGGCGTTGACCTTGAGATCAAGGCAAGCAGAGGCAGGTCACTTAAAAACACCAGAACAATTATAAAACAAGAAACTTGGCTGTGTGTCTGTCCGTATGTGTGTGTCGGTGTGTCTCTGTGTCCATGTGTCTGTGCGTGTCTATGTCTGTGTATCTGTGTCTGCGTGTTCGCATGTCTGTCCCTTTATCCAATCCCTGTATTGCAGCGTGAGTTGCTTCTGCAATTCCATGTGGTTCTTAATGAATTTTGGCAAGCTTCGATGCTTCTCAAGAACCCCCATGTGACTCAGCTTTCTAAGCTATTTATCTTTTGGGGTGAATGTTTTAGGAAAGGGGAATTCAGCATTCAGAAATGGAAATATCGTATGTTCTTCCTTTGCCAACAGAGCTCTGGAGAGATGAAGCAAGGAGCAGAGGATCTTCTGAAAGAAGATCTTGTGGCATTCATGGCACCTTTCCACTTCCCGTGGCACCTCCATGAACAAATGGTCCACAGAAATGTGCAGGTACCACTCACCAGGAGTAATGGAATGCCTGCGCGTCGGATGGGGAGATGGAAATTTATTATATACTACAGCAGGGATCTTCAGACTTGGCAGCCTGTGGACTTCAACTCCCAGAATTCCCTAGCCAGCATTCTTCTCTTCAGAAAGATGATACAGAGTCTGGAAGCGAAATCTGATGAAGAATGCTTACCGCCCTCCTTTCCTATTGTGCTAAAGGCTAAAACATAAGAAGAAGGATTCCAGGAATTGGGTATGTCTAGTCTAATGAAAAGAAAGACTAGGGGAGACATGATAGCAGTGTTTCATTATCTGAGGGGCTGCCACAAAGAAGAGTGTGTGTGTGGGGTGTGTGTGTGTCAAGCTATACTCCAAAGCTCTTGAAGGCAGGACAAGAAGCAACGGATGGAAACTAATCAAGGAGAGAAGCAACCTAGAACTAAGGAGAAATTTCCTGACAGTTAGAACAACTAACCAGTAGAACTAACTTGCCTCCAGAAGTTGTGGGTGCTCCATCACTGGAGCTTTTTAAGAAGAGACTGGACAACCATTTGTCCAGAATGGTATAGTGTCTCCTGCTCAAGCAGAGGGTTGGAACTAGAAGACCGCCATGGTCCCTTCCCATTCTGTTATTCTATTCTGCTATTCTGTATTGATGGATCTCTTAATTCTTGTTGTTTTCAACAACAAAAAAAGAATTCCTAGAAGCCTGGCAACTGCCTACTCGCACTAAGTAAGCAGTAACAGACAAGTGCCCTGGAATGTCTTCTTTACTGTCAAACTGGGAAGGTGAAGCCCACCAAAAACAAAGGCTGTTATTGGCCTCAAAGGGTATATCCCATCCCCAGTTTGGAATAAAATCAAAAGCTACAATTCACAGCCTGGGCCAGTGCTGGCTGTTGGGTACTTAGCACTCAAAATGAGGATGACTAATGCAATTTGGGTGGGGGGGGAGGATCAAAGCTATATAATTTGCCTTCGTGTCATAACTCAGCTACATTTTATTGGCTACAGCTACCCCACAATTAAGGGTTGATCACAGATACATTGGACTCGGAATTAAGCCGGCTTTTCAAGAACGCCAGCCAAGGAATCATTTATGGCTAATAAGAGTTTTAGAATCGCCTCTAAAAGATCTGCACCGTTTTCAAAGGGGGTGGGGTGGGGTGAGGGGGTGGCCATCTCTCTCTCCTGCTTTATTTTTCGACCCACAGGTGACCTTCCCTAAGAACGGAACTCAGAGGTGTCTGCAGAACTCAAAATAAGTCAAAAATGGTGGCCTGGGACAGGATTTCTACTGCCTGGTCATTGTGGCTTTTATTACATGGACACCTGTATCTTGTGGGTGCCTCTCATCAAGCTGATGTTTTGTTAACTGCTTCTGGTCTGATCAGACAGGAGGAACAGATTTTATTTTAGACCAAGATGGTGGGCTACAGGTAAGCTTATGTAATCATTAACTATGAAATAAACCACTGTAGTCAGCTTCGTTGTGTGTGTGTGTGTGTAGGAGAAGAGCAGGCAGAGCTGGGGGGAGGAGTGAAGTGTGTCATTAGCTTAGAGTCATTGCATTGCCACATCTTGAATTCCACTGACCTTCTTTATCTGGCACCAGTTCAGATCTGAATTTAGTTACTTAGATTCTTGCATATAGGCAATAAATCTCTCTGTACTGCAACTTAGTGAATGGTCCTCATCCCTCGCACCTGACATTAATCTAGTCAACTAAAGTTCAAATCTGGATCAGCACCAAATAAGGGTCAACAGAATTCAAGAGGACGGGGCTAAACCTGGATCACTTGTGCCAACATAATGACTCAAAGCTGATTACCTGCTTAACTCAGCCCCCCAGCTCTGCCTGCTGTTCTACACTATCAGAGACAGAAGTAGAATGACAAGATCAGGCCAACGGAAGCCATGGGGATCCCTAAAGCGTTCAATATCTGTCATGGCCTTCTGCACAAGATCCCACCAGATGCCTGGCAAATGTTCCAAGGAAAATGGTGCCATGCTTGTCCAAAAGACAGGGTTGGGTAGGGTTGATGGAAACCTGCCCACATGCAGAAGGCGAGATCAGTAGGGTGCTTCAAATTATTTGCTCCAAGTTGGCCACCAGCTTCGACACAGCATTTAATAGAGCGCTGTGGGATCCAGCAAGGGCTGATCACAGTCCTAGGTCTAAGATTGAAGCTCTCTCATTAGGAAGGTGGCACAAAAGCCGCCTAATGGGGAGAATGATTACAAGCATTTAGACTGACCCAGTTTTTGCCATCAAATGTCACTACTCAACTCTCCGTATCAAAGGGAAGCCAATCTACACACAGTCTCCAAAGGGAAGGCAATCTGGAAGATGTGTGAAAAGAATGGTGGTGATGGGTGGTCTTTGAAGGGCTGGAATCTTGCCCTGAATCAGGGCTGTCCAATCTTGGCAACTTTGAAACTTGTGGACTTCAGTTCCCAAAATGAAGCGTGGCTGGCTGGGGAATCCTGGGAATTGAAGTCCATGGGTCTTTAAAGTTTGCCAAGATTGGAACCCCCTGCCCTAAATCTAAAAGAACCGTAAATCATAAAGGACCTTGTAGTCATAATGCAATCCATGCCTAAGTCATCCTTGTTATGACAACGCTAGAGGTGGTTTGCTTTTGGAGAAGCCATGGCTTCCAGTTTCACCCCAACAAACCTGAATCTACTCTGAGCTGCAAAGGTCCACCATTCAATGCTGAGCTTGCAATCCCAGCTCATTTGTCTGCTACCCAAAAAGACGGGGTGTGAAGAGAAAGAACAAAAAAGAGATTGAGAAGTCTGCCTCTTCGTTATGTACAATGGCTAACACAGACCACAAGAGAAACTGGGTGGCCCTCCATTAAAAAACGTATTTGCTGTGTCTTTGAAATCATGTCTAAACCCAAGCAAGATCCATAGGAGATGCAAGAAAGGAGAAAAGATCTCCGATTCGCTTTACTGACTCACAAGATTCAGTAGCTCCTCTTTACAAACATACACTACCAAGTAGAGTAGACTCTGTCATCTGGGTCTAAGCAAGTTCCCCAACAGATATACTAAATTAAAAGCTATTTTAGCCAAAGAGACATCTGCTTTTGAAGATAAGGGAGGTATGAATTTAGAATGCCACTGTATCAGGCCCACAAACAGACTCTCTCATTTGTTGAATTTAAAATACATTTGCACTGATATTTCTTGCTCTCTATTCCTTATCAATTGTGCCAAGCCGTTGACTGGAAACGCTCCATTCTTTGCATTGCAAGAGACATTTCCAACTGATGCTTACTTTTGCATGCTTTTGGAAAGGAAAAAAAGGCAGCTTGCCAATCAGTGTTTGAAAGGGGGAGAAAAAAAAACCCTGACAATTAACCAACCTCCAGGCAAAATCCATGCAAGACAGACTCTTCTCCTTAATCAAAAAGCATTTCAAAGGAAATCTGGCTATCTTCAATTGGATTTCTCCCATGGAAGTTTTAGCTCCAGCTGATAGCCCTCTGAGCCTGTAGTGTAGCAGAAGAACAAGGTCGGAAAGGCCTCCGAGGCAGCATGACCAGACTTGTTCCTTCTTCTCAACCAGAAGACCCAGCTGTGCCATAATCTTCAAAACCCATTGCTCAACTCTTCTGACTCTCTAGATGTTTCTCCTCACAATCAATCAAGATCTACGTTCTTGTAACTTAAGGCCAAGAGTCTATTAACCCTGCCTTTGGGGAAAGCCAAGAACAAATCCTTGTGTTACCCTCTACAGCCAATTTCGCCTCTACTTCTCATCTTCCTTGTTTGACAGGCACTGCCGATCCACTATGAATCTGTTGGGGATGTCTGTTTCGCTCTCCGAGTTCATGGAGAGCTAACCCTAAGTATATTTTGCCCCCAATGGGATTTTCCTATGTAGTCTACTGGGAGACCTAGATAAGGTAGGATCAAAAAGTTCAGAACCATCCAAAGCATACTGATCTGTTAGAAATCCTTTGGGTCCCCAAATTCATGGAGATCTACAGTGTCCGTAAATAGGTGAACAACCGGTTCTCTGTGTGGATGCCACTTCCGGAAGTCCATTCTGGGCCTGGGGCAACAAAACGTTAGCTACCGGTTCTGTCAAACTGGTGTGAACCCTAACCGGCTGAATCCCACCACTGATTTTATCCTCTTGAATTCTGTTAACTCCTCTCTAGCACCAGTTCAGTGCTGACATTTAGTTGGTTAGATTCTTCTGCATAGGCATAAGCAATAAATCAGCTTAACCGGAACTTAAGGGATGTAAACCCAGTTAATGGCTGTTCAGTTATTTATTTATTTATTTATTTATTTATTAATGGGACTTATATCCCGCCCTATCTCCCGAAGGACTCAGGGCGGCTAACAACAATAACATATAATAAGTACAGAAATTAAGATAAAATTAAAATTAAAGTCCTCTGTGCAATAAATTAAAATTAAAAATTAAAAATAAATTGCAAAATTGTAAACATAATTAAAATGCCTGTCAGTCCAGGTCAGCCAGGTGGAAAAGGAGTGTTTTGAGGCCGCGGCGAAAGGACTGGAGATCTTGGGCCATCCGAAGCTCAGGGGGGAGCTGATTCCATAGGACTGGCGCTTGAAGTGGCACAAGCAAGAAAAATGGGAAAAAAGCCACATGGCCCAAAGTTCCTTCCCAGCTGGCTTCTGATGAAGCAAGTCAACAGGGCAAGCTGGATTCATTGAACCACCATGTCGTTCATTTAACCGCCATGGCACAAAATCGGGCATAACTTCCTTAACAAAATTCTGTTTCCAATTGTGGTCGTAAGTTGAGGACTCCCTGCATAATAGAAGCACTAGGTTATAAATTAATTACGTTGATTAATTGGCCATCTTTCCAACCTAATTAAAATTTGCTTCTTTTAAAATCGAAGCCAAGTCCCTAACATTTGCTCAACATTTTTGTCTTCAATAGAGCAACTGTTTGTCCTAAGCATTTTTATTTTTTTTTATTTTTGGATTAAACGAAACGAGCAGAGATCAAGAGCTGCAGATGAAATATAGATTTTGTTTGCATTGCTTTGCCCTAATCTAACATATTTATTTAAAAATTTATCCAGTAATAAGCTAAGCACGGAGCAATGAGTGTGCAGAAATAGAAAGGAAGAGGAAATTCGTTCCGTTTTTTAATTTTTAATTCAAACGCTTCCCAAATCTACAGTTCTCCAGCCAAACTGCACCTTTTCTTTTTGGTGTTATTTTTTTTTTTTGGCAGTGCCATTTTATTAGAGCAAAAGAGTTCGAAAATGTGAACCCTATAGAAACACACACAGTGGGGGGGAGGGGAAGAGGGAGAGAGAGAGAGATGTGTATGCAGCATTTAAAAATAGATGAAATGGTTTGCAAAATTTAGGATGGAAGCAAATAAATGAAAAAAAGGACACATGTAAAACCCACCCTTAAAAAGGCACTGCCCAATGAATGCTAGGTGGATTGGGAATGCCTCTTCTGATTCCCGCCCCCCCCCCCCATAGATTGCCAGAGGTATTTTTAATGTCAAACAGATCTTCAAAGGCTTTTGAGGGCCAGTGGCTGCTACTTATTATCTGTCAGCAACATGTCATCTCATATAAAGACAGAAGTCTGAAGTTCCAAAGGTATGTTGTGTGTCTCCTACAATCTGTATCCTGTCTTCCCCTAAAGGGACTCAGGCTAATGGATCTCAGGAGGAGGAGGAGGAGGAGGAGGAGGAGGAGGAGGAGGAGGAGGAGGAGGAGGAGGAGGAGGAGGAGGAGATGGATGGAGATGACGCCTACTATCAAAACTCCATTCCTTTGCATCCCTTTGGAGCAGGGGTGTCAAAGTGCCGGCCCGGCCCGCAGACCAGATGCATCATAGCAAAACCATGTCCACCCCATTGCCGGCAATAGCAAAAAAAAGTTACGATAGGTCGCGACACGACACGTGACTTTGAGACCCCTGAGGTGTAAGCTGTAGGTCCATCTCTTCCGAGCCTACAAAATCCTTCCCTGCCCTCACACTGCAGGAAGTACGTTGGCCTCAGCCCTCAGCCCTCCTTCCCACCTCTCGGTGCCTCCCTCTCCTCCTTGCACTGATTTTAATAGCACCCCTGCTTGCCACAATCAGCACATCCCGCCTAAGAAGGGCTATGTTTAACCACTCGTCGCCTGCCCTCCAAACGATCTCCCTTTGATTCCCTCTAGCTGCAGAACGTCTCCTCCGAGGCCTTTCCTGCCCACCTGGTGCTTTAATCAGGAAGGGCCGAGGGTGCCATTCAGTTGCAGAGAACCCAAACAAGTTAGCAAAGCTCCTGCACTCAATAGCTTTAAGGGCCAGTGATGAACACAGTTGAGCAAGAGGCCAGCCTGGAGCGGAAGTGGTAACAATGCACCTTAGTTATGTCAGCATCCTTGTCTTCGCACCGTAGCTGGTCCTCGACTGACGACAATTGGGAGCAGAATTTCCGTGCTAAGCAATTGTGTCCACTTTTATGACCTTTTCTGCGACGGTGGCTAAGTGAATCACTGCAGCTGTGAAGTAAATCCAGCTTCTCCCATTGACTTTGTCAAAAGCCAGCTTGGGAGGTGGCAGATAGAGATCACCGGATCTCGGGATGCGGCAATCGTCATGGATGCATGCCGGTTGCCAAGCACCCAAATTTTGATCACATGACTGCAAAGGAATGCTGTGGTAATCAGAAGCGTGAGAACTGGTCATAAATCATTTTTTTTAAAGGCTGTTGTCACTTCAAACGGTGGCTGCAAGTCAAGGACTACTTGAACTTAGTTTGGAGGGAAAAGATCCATGCAGATCTAGGTTTTGTTTTTTAAGAATGTAACAAGAGCCCCAGGACCCATCTCGTCCGGCATCCTGTGTGTATATGTCAGGCACAAAAAATCAGGAGCCAGGATAGAGTTCAAAAACACTACAAGTTTATTTCACGTTACCTCAACACAAGAATCCAACGGTCTAACGGTCAATGCAAATTGATGCCAGATAGAAGTCAACACACTTCAACTTGGGGGGGGCTGGATTTAGGTCTCTTAAGGAAGGGGTACCCAACCCCTGGTCCGTGGACCAGCAGCGGGCTGCGGCATGCCAGCAACCAGTCCGCACAAACAAGCAAAGCCCCATCTGCGGGATGCAGGCAGCACACAAAACCACGCACCCTCCAGTCCATGGAAAAACCTCTGTCCACGGAACCGGTCCCTGGTGCCCCAAAGGTTGGGGACCTCTGTCTTAAGGGACATGGAGACTCCAAACTGATGAGGCATTTGACCCCGCCCTCAGCCTGGCTATCTCCTACACTACAACAGCCAACCAAGGGCATTTGGGAACCACACAAACCAGGGATGTCCACGGGGTGTGGCTGGGATACGCCTGGTTTGTGTGTGCTGACTTTCCATAAGGTTGCCGTCATGGGCTTCTTCTTATCGTATCCCGTGGACACTCCTGACACAAACACATCACGTTGCGAAATGGGTGGACCCCACCGCAATGTTCAAGGTTATCAGTGTGATGATGGAAGAAGTCAAGCATCCTACTTATTTTTGCACGGAGGCTGAGCAATGTCAGCAGGAGTTGCCTTTCCTATTCAAGTTCTCTGCAAGCGTTTTTGAGCGCGATGGCTTTTGGCAGCCGATGGATGTTGTTTTTCTTGGCAATTTGCTCGGCGTCATCTCAGGCCCTGAGAAAACCCTGGGAGTTTGCTTTCAATAATCAAAGACTAAGGTAATGTTTGCTACAGAGAGGAGGGAAATGTTCCAGAAAGATTTCAAGGTCCTACTTCAATACAACCTGGGCTTGTTTGTACATAATATATATTACCGCTTGCACTTGTTAAAACTCTAGGATCTTCTCCTGCACTGGAGAGATAGAAGCTCCAGGAAAACATACAGGATGAACTCATTAGCTTGACATAATTGCAACTACGCACCAGAAACTGCTGCCTTCGGAGAAGGATTGGCTGGTTCTGGGCCAGCTTTTCGGGTAGATGAGTTAGTCTTTGTCTAATTGGGGCTAAAGACTCAGATGGGACCATATTTCCCTCTTTTTTCCCCCGCAGCAACAATCCCGTGAGGTTGGTTGGGCTGAGTAATAGTGATTGGCCCAAAGTCACCAGGCTAGATTTTATGGCTAAGGCAGGATTAGAACTCACCGTCTCCTGGTGATTGGCCTAAAGTCACCCAGCTGACTTTCATACCTAAGGCGGGACTAGAACTCACCGTCTTCTTGTTTCTAGGCCAGCACCTTCACTACTACAGCAAATTGGTTCTTCCTGAGTTTATATGCTGCCCACCTCACTATCTAGAGATCCATGAGGGGGGCAGATAGATAGGAGATAGTTCATGAAATGATTAGTCTTGCAATCATATCAATAAAACAAAACAAAACAAAAACAAGTGCAAGATCTACGTGATTCCCAGAGGTCTCCTAGTAAGTAAAATAGATTTTTAAAAAATAACAGTCGTAAAATACACACGCGATAAACAAAGAGGATCAACCGTTAGATAAGCACATCACCTTTATAGCACACTCCAATCTGTTCAGTACAACGGGTTCTTAGCTCAACTGCCTTAAGGATAAACTTAGCAGTTCTTTTCACAATCTGTACGTAGATTAGAGTCCAGGAGGAAATAGGAGAGTCCTTGATTCAGATCCCAGCCAATAACAAGGTGAGCATCATGTCATCGTTTAAGGGCACATCTCAGGTCCTTGCGTTAAACATCCTAACACAATTACACAATGCCCTGCTGTCCTTTTGTCTCTTTCGGCTGCCATGTCAGCAGCCTTTGTTCATAATGCAATGATAATCTCTCTCTCCCTCTCCCTCCGTCCCTCTCTCTTTCCCTCTCTCTCCCTCCCTCCCTCTCCCTCTTCCTCCCCCTCTCCCTCTCCCTCTGCCCCTCTTTCCCTCTCCCTCTCTCTCCCTCTCCCTCTCTCTCTCTTCCTCCCTCTCTCCCTCTCCCTCTGCCCCTCTCTTTCCCTCTCCCTCTCTCCCTCTCTCTCCCTCCCTCTCTCTTTCCCTCTCCCTCTCTCCCTCTCTCTCCCTCCCTCCCTCTCTCTTCCTCCCTCTCTCCCTCTCCCTCCGTCCTTCTCTCTTTCCCTCTCCCTCGCTCCCTCTCTCTCCCTCTCTCTCTCCCTCTCCCTCCCTCCCTCTCTCTCTTCCTCTCTCTCTCTCCCTCTCCCTCCGTCCCTCTCTCTTTCTCTCTCCCTCTCCCTCTCTCTCCTTCTATCTATCCCTCCCTCTCCCTCTCCCTCTCTCTCTCCCTCTCTCTCTCCCTCTCCCTTGCTCCCTCCCTCCCTCCCTCTCTCTCTCTTAATCAGCCTTAATCAATCACAACGTTTGAGATAGTCAAGTTGGCAGGGCAAAAGAAGCAGATTTGAAATCAGCAAAAATGTGTTCTTTCAGCATCGTTTAAAAAGTGTTGCTCATTCTTTGAAAGATTCTGTAAACATTAGCTGCAGGGGCGTTAGCTCAATGCTTAACTTTCCATTACAAATTAACGCTCAGCAGAATTCAGGATGACACACTCACTTTTAGCTGGGTGCCCGTTGTTGATACACACTGTACAAGTTTTAAGTCCCAGGGTGCTCTAACGGATGCGGAAAGAAACGGACAAAGAGGATGAACCTCCAGTATGCAACAGATATGTTATGTCAGCCTGACTCACTCTGGATTGCTGTCAAAAAAAAACCTAGATGAAACTCTTCCAGTTCCTTGGAGCATGCTCAGCTAGCAAAGTTTGTGCGCTTGTGAGTGTGTGCACGCACATAGATATGGATGTAGAACATGGAAGCCTAGGAGCCCTGGGGGGCACAGTGGTTAGAATGCAGCATTGCAGGCTGACTCTGCCCACAGTCTGGAGTTTGATCCTGACTGGCTCTGACATTGACTCACCATTTCCATCCTTCCAGGATTGATAAAATGAGGACCCAGATTGTCGTGGGCCACAGGCTGACTCTGTAAACCGCTTGGAGAGGGCCTTAAAGCACTGTGAAGCAGTATATCAGTCTAAGTGCTATTGTTGTGACTCAGGGCCAGCCTGTGGGTCCGGCAGCCGGCTCAGATGTCTCGGATGACTCAGATGAGGGGGAGGAGGAGTGTGTGGAAGACGAACCGGCTGATGATGGCTTGGAGGCTTCGCAGAGCCCCCAGCCGGGGCCCTCTTCTCAGCTGCGTGAGCCCGATAGTGCGGAGGATGATGACCCACAGCTGGCCCTGTTCAAGGACGCCCGACGCAGGAGGCAGTCGAGCAGGACCAAACAGAGAAAGGCTGTGGGACTCCTCGGGAGGAGGCACAGGGAGGCCACGCCCTGATCTCTAAATAAAAGGAGTGTTTTGGGAAGGGCTGGTTGCTGAAAGCAACCCTTCCGTTTGAGGATTCAAGTTCCAGTGTTTTTGTTTCTTGTTCTGTTATTTGAGTAATAAATCTTGGCAGACGCTTTCCAGCCTTAGACGCTCTCCAGTCTCTACTGTTTGAACAGGGGTTTGCCTTATTGCAAGGCCGGTAGCAGGCTGGTTCAGAACAGCTATTGCTACTGCTAGAACATAGAACATAAACTCGTAGGGCTGGCAGGGGACCTCAGAGGCCTTCTAGTCCAACCCTCTGCTCAAGGCAGGAGACACTATACCATCCTAGTCAAATGGTTGTCCAGTCTACTTTTGCAAAACCTCCAGTGATGGAGCACCCACAACCTCAGGAGGCAAGCTATTCCTTAATGAAGCATTCTCACTGCCAGGAAATTTCTCCTCATTTCTAGGTTGGATCTGTCCTTACCAAGCTTCTACCCACTGATGTTTTGAAGAATAAGTAAATCCCCTCTTCTCCGTGACAGACTCTGTCTAATACTGGAAGACAGCTACCGTGTTTCCCCCTCCCCCAAATCCTTCTCTTCGATAAGTTAGACATACCCAGTTCCTGGAACTGTTCGTCACATAATTTTCACACTTTCTAGGGTGTACACCGATGGAAGAGGCAAAATAAAGCAAAGCAAAAAAAGTTTTGCTCCCCTTCTTTGCAGCCTCCCTCCTCCGCATTCAGGTAGAATTTTGTCATCTGCTTCACATTAAAAGGAGTCCCAAAGCGGGCGCAGTAAAGCCAATCAATAAAGCTCGCCTGCCTTTTCCAGACTGCAAAAGTCAGACCCATAAAATGGAATCAGAGCAGGAGGAGCGTATTAAAGCACAGAACGGCAGCGTCGGCTGGGTTGAAAACTTAAGTGAACAAGTAGACTTTTCGCTGCTATCGAAAGTTAATTCTGTTGGGTGCCAACTGTAATTGAACAGAGATATTGGATTAGATCCCTTCAGATTTGTTCATCGGTAATTCTCTCTCTCTCTCTCTCTCTCTCTCTCTCTCTCTCTCTCTCTCTCTCCCTCTCTCTCTCTCTCTCTCCCTCTCCCTGTTTGCAGCAAAGAAAAAAACACACTGAAATAGCCCCTTTTTTCTGGATGTGATCCACTCATTTAATACTCATTGCACTGTTTCATTTCAGAATAAATGGTGGAGGGGTGGGGAAACCTCTTCTTTCCAAACAAACAAACATGGTTAGATAGGACCAAGGGCAATAGACCTTTATTGTCCTATGACAGAGGTCCCCAACCTTTGGGCTGCAGCCCACAATCGGGCTGCGGCATATTCACAACCGGCTCATGTGAGTGTTGGGTTGGCGTGCATGCGTGCACGGCTCAACTCACACATGAGGTGCACATATGCAGACACCTCAACTTGCACAAGTTGACCTGCAACTTAATGCATGTGTGCATGGGCCTGACGCTTGTGCAGCCCGGTTCCCCTCTCCCCAGCCAGGCCGTCAAGCCACAAAGATTGGGGACGGCTGTCCTATGGTGTTGCCAGCAGGAAAATGCTGCAAAGCTGTTTGTTTAGCTAGGCACATCAGCCAAAAACGGCAGTCTCCACTTATATCAAACTGCCCTTTAGGGATGAAGGCAGAGAAGGAAGACAAAACATTTCTGGGTAAATGTAGCCTGGAGAATTTTCTCATAATAAAATCTTTAGCTTTTATAGGAAAGAAATCCAGCTGCGCTTAGGGGAACTGCAGAATATATTCAAGCGGGTTACGGATCATTGCACAGATGTTCAGACAGGATCTGGCATTTTTGTCCAACTATCCTTCCCAAGGACCTGGAGTAGGCAGATGCTGCCACGGTTGCAAGTATGAAAAATAGTCGTAGTCACTTCGAACGGTCACTAAACAAATAATTGTAAATTGAGGATTGCCTGCGTTCAGGCTGACCCTAACTCTTCAACGCACACTAGATGGAGGCAAGCTGTCAGCCTTTGTACAATGATCTCAATCTTTTTTAAAAAAAAATCTGTCCTAATTTTGCTTTTAAATATTTCTGACCACCAGCTTTGGGAAGCCTGTTTGCCTAGAATGCGATTAATAATAACCTGCCTTCCATTGAGGACCTGTATACGGCACGGGTGAGGAAGACAGCTGAGAAAATATCTACAGACCGTCACATCCTGGACGTAAACTGTTTGAATTTGAATTGAATTGAATTGAATTGAATTGAATTGAAAGGGTGGATGATCTTGGGGGATTTGAGGAAGAGATGATCAGAGAGGAGAGGCAGAGCCTCGTATCACTTCATGGTTGGAGTGAGAAATTTAGGAAGCCCCCTGACTGATCGAATGTTTAGAAGTGAGAGCTATCCACCAGACAAAAACATATTTCAAAAATAAATAAAGTTAGAAAAGAGCACAGGTCACCGTCACCTCACAGGTTTACCTCGACACCTATCACCATCAGAGCTAACGGTGAGAGCTATCAACTAGTGCAGGGCTAGGCCACCTTGGCTCTTTTATGACTCATGGACTTCAACTCCCAGAATTCCTGAGCCAGCATGGCTCAGCTTGAAAACATCTCACTTTCCCCTCAGCGTGGCTGGCTCAGGAATTCTGGGAGTTGAAGTCCATGAGTCATAAAAGTTTAGTTTAGTTTTTAGTTTTATTTAATTTATATACCGCCCTTCTCCCTAGGGACTCAGGGCGGTTCACAGGGCATATATAAATTACGATACAAAAGTTAAAATAAGATTAAACCAATGCCCAAATAAAACAATAATACAATAATAAAACAACAATTTTAAAAGCCCATATTCCCCCTTCAGGCCAGACCAGCTAATTCGAATAAGTGGGTCTTCAGGCCGCGACGGAAGGTTCGGAGGTCTGATGTCATCCGGAGCTCCACCGGCAGTTGATTCCATAGTGCCGGAGCGCCCACAGAGAAGGCTCTCCCCCTGGGGGCCACCAGTCGGCATTCCCTTACCGGAGGCACCCTGAGGAGGCCCTCTCTGTGGGAACGCACAGGGCGGAGGGGAGTTGACGCCGGCAGCAGGTGGTCCCTGAGGTAACCCGGACCCATGCCATGTAAGGACTTAAAGATCATAACCAAGACCTTGAACCTCACCCGGAAGACAACTGGTAACCAATGCAGCTCGCGGAGCAAAGGTGTAACATGGGAGTACCGGGAAACTCCCAAGACAACTCTCGCGGCCGCATTCTGTACCAGTTGGAGCCTCCGAGTGGTCTTCAAGGGAAGCCCCATGTAGAGAGCATTACAGTAGTCAAGACGAGAGGTCACGAGCGCATGAGTGACCGTGCACAGGGCATCCCGGTCCAGATAGGGCCGCAGCTGGCGCACCAGGCGAACCTGGGCAAAAGCCCCCCTAGTCACGGCCACTATATGGTCTTCCAAAGTAAGCCGTGAATCTAGGAGGACTCCCAAGTTGCGAGCCCTATCCACGGGGGGTAAGAGCTCACCCCCCATAGAAAGAGATGGAACATTTTGAATGTCCCGGGATGCCGGAATGCACAGCCACTCAGTCTTGTCAGGGTTGAGTTGAAGTCTGTTCCTCCCCATCCAGACCCGAACCGCCTCCAGGCAACGGGACATCACAGCGAGGGCATCACTGGGGTGGTTTGGGGTCGAAAAGAAAAGTTGGGTATCATCGGCATATTGATGATACCCAACTCCAAAACCACGAATGATCTCACCCAGCGGTTTCATGTAGATGTTGAACAGGAGAGGCGAGAGAACCGACCCCTGAGGAACTCCACAAACGAGAGACCTAGGGGCCGATCTCTGCCCCCCTGCCAACACCGACTGCGAGCGTCCCAGGAGATAGGAGGAGAACCACTGAAGAACCGTGCCTCCCACTCCCAATCCCCTGAGACGCCGCAGCAAGATACCATGGTCGATGGTATCGAAAGCCGCCGAGAGATCTAATAGGACTAGGACAGAGGAATATCCCCTGTCCCGCGCCCTCCAGAGATCATTCACCAGAGCGACCAATGCCGTCTCCGTGCTGTACCCGGGCCTGAAACCCGATTGGTAGGGGTCCAGAAAATCCGCTTCATCCAGGACCAGAGGGAGCTGATGCGCCACCACACTCTCAACAACCTTCGCAAGAAAGCAAAGGTTGGAGACTGGACGAAAGTTGTTCAATACAGCTGGGTCCAAGGCTGGCTTCTTGAGGAGGGGTCTCACCACCGCCTCCTTCAAGACGGTGGGGAAATAACCCTCACTCAAGGAAGCAGATATAACCGCCTGGAGCCAGCCTCGTGTCCTCTCCCTGGCTGCATAAACCAGCCAGGAAGGGCACGGGTCCAACAAACATGTGGAGGAGCTCAGCCTCCCCATAATCCTGTCCACTTCATCAGGGGTCACAGAATCAAACTCTTCCCAGGTAACATTGACAAGACCGCCCGTGTCCTGATCGCCTGACTCTGCCCAGTTGGAGTCCAAACCGGTCCGAATCCGAGCGATTTTATCCGACAGATGTTGACCAAATTCCTCGGCACGACCCTGCAAGGGATCCTCCCTCACCTCCTGATTAAGAAGTGAGCGAGTCACCCTAAACAGGGCGGCCGGGCGATTATCTGCGGACGCGATGAGGGTGGAGAAGTAATTACACCTCGCCACCCTCATCGCTGCGAGATAAGACCTAATATAGGTTCTTAACCGCAACCGGTCGGGTTCGGATCGGCTAGACCTCCAACGACTCTCTAGGCCCCGTTTCCGACGCTTCATCTCCCGGAGCTCCGTGGAGAACCATGGAGCTCGCTGGGATCTACACCGGGTCAGGGGCCGCAAGGGTACAACCCGGTCAAGTGCCTCAGTGGCTGCCCTTTCCCAGGCTTCCACTAAGGCATCCGCCGAGCTGTGAGCAATGGAGGCAGGTGGGGACCCCAGCGCCGCTTGGAATCTATCAGGATCCATTAGGCGTCTGGGGCGGTACCATCTAATCGGCTCCGTACCCCCACGGCGGGGGGTGGCAAAGCGGAAGACCAGCCGCAGGAGATGATGATCGGTCCATGACAGGGGCATAATAAATGGAGAGCCCCCACCAAGATCATCCAACCACCGTCTAGATAAAAAAATCAGGTCAAGGGTGTGGCCTCCCTCATGAGTTGGTTCAGAAATTACTTGCGTCAGGTCCATGGCCGTCATGGAAGCCATGAACTCCCGAGCTAGCTCAGATGAACCTCCCAGGGATGGTAGATTGAAGTCTCCCAAAACTATAAGTTTGGGAAACTCAACCACCAACCCCGAGAGGATATCGAGCAGCTCGGGCAGGGCTGCCGCTGCGCGACTAGGCGAAATGTACACCAGCAGCAAGCCCAACTGTGCCCTAGGCCTAGGCCTAGGCCTAGGCCGCTTTATGACTCGTGGACTTCAACTCCCAGAATTCCTGAGCCAGCCTTGCTGAGGGGAAAGGGAGAGGTTTCCAAGCTGAGCCACGCTGGCTCAGGAATTCTGGGAGTTGAAGTTTACGAGTCATAAAAGAGCCAAGGTTGCCTACCCCTGCAGTAGTGGAACGGCCTGTCTTTGGAAGGTGTAGGTACTCCATCAAAAACAGACTGGACAGCCACTTGTCTGAAAGGGTATAGGGTCTTCTGCTCGAGCAGTGGGTTGGACTACAAGACCTCCAAGGTCCCTTTCCAACTCTACTATTCTATGTTTTATGTTCTATGTTTCAACTCCTTCCCTCAGGATGCCGCCTAAACAAAGAAACGCAGAGACAATTCCCCCCCTCCATGCCATCACTCTTCTAAATGCATAATTCCCACAGTGCTGTCTTATGCCTAAGGATATCTAACCATGTAATAGGACCGTATTGCTACTATCCTTCTCATCTTTCCTATTACCTACTCCTATTGGTATCTTATGACTATCACTTCGTTGATTGTATCTTATGATTTATGACTGCATCTTATGATTGATTTTGTCTTATGATTTATGATCTATTACTTATCACTTTGTTGTTTTATGTACACTGAGAGCTTATGCACTGGAGACAAATACCTTGTGTGTCCAGTCACATTTGGCCAATAAAGAATTTTATTCTATTCTATTCTATTCTATTCTATTCTATTCTATTCTTCATTATTCTATGCTATTCTATTCTATTCTATTCTATTCTATTCTATTCTACTCTACTCTACTCTACTCTACTCTACTCTACTCTACTCTACTCTACTCTACTCTACTCAACTCTATTCTCTGTCCTATTCTATTCTATTTTATTCTACTCTACTCTATTCTCTGTCCTATTCTACTCTACTCTACTCTACCTTACACTGTTCTATTCTATTGTGTTCCGTTCCATTCCATTCCACATCTTCCATTAGTATTCATCTATTGTTTGCCTTATGCCACCTGATCAGAAGGCACAATTTTCCATAGAATGTGAAACCATGGCAAGCTAATATCCCAAACACAATTAAACTACTGATTTGGTTACCATCTGCCTTCTCAGAAGTCTTATATAATAGATAATTAAAGCCGTGTCAAATTAGCAGATGACAAGATTCTCTCCCCCCCACACACACATCTTCATTCTATAATCTTTTTGACTCATTCTGGATTTCGTACAAACTAGGATAACATTAAATTCTTGCAAACACAATGAGAAATGTTAACAGTAACCGTATGTGCCCTGCAAAAGGAAACCTCATTATGACCATCCCTCTACTTTTATAGGGTGTCTTACTATGAAATGAACATCAGAATAATCACAGAAACTTTGGTGCAAGAGATAAATCCTTCTCAACAGGGAAAACTCCATGTTGCCACTATCTGCCACATGATTATAACAAGGAATATCGGATCAATGAAATGCAAAAATTACTACTGTAACACCACGCAAATGATTCAGTAGATTCAGATAGGTGGGGACCTTGATGTTATTCTGAACTTGGGTGTTTACTTACAGATGTTTCATTACCCAACTAGGTAACATCATCGGTTTGCACCCCACCCCCTTCTAGCACTGATGATGTCATCTAGTTGGGTAATGAAACAAACAAACCAGGAAACAAAGAAACACCTAGTCTAGTCTTCGAGAAAGAGTCTGGAAAAAAATCAGAGAAGAGCAACTTATTTATTTTAATTCCATTTATATCCCATATTTATTGTATGGACAAGCTTTCTTCCAAATTGTAGGGGAGGGATGGAAGGAAGGAAGGAAGGAAGGAAGGAAGGAAGGAAGGAAGGAAGGAAGGAAGGAAGGAGGAAGGAAGGAAGGGGTTTAGTTATATGGATTCAAGGAAGGAAGGAAGGAAGGAAGGAAGGAAGGAAGGAAGGAAGGAAGGAAGGAAGGAAGGAAGGAAGGAAGGAAGGAAGGAAGGAGGAAGGAAGGAAGGGGTTTAGTTATATGGATTCAAGGAAGGAAGGAAGGAAGGAAGGAAGGAAGGAAGGAAGGAAGGAAGGAAGGAAGGGGTTTAGTTATATGGATTCAAGGAAGGAAGGAAGGAAGGAAGGAAGGAAGGAAGGAAGGAGGAAGGAAGGAAGGGGTTTAGTTATATGGATTCAAGGAAGGAAGGAAGGAAGGAAGGAAGGAAGGAAGGAAGGAAGGAAGGAAGGAAGGAGGAAGGAAGGAAGGGGTTTAGTTATATGGATTCAAGGAAGGAAGGAAGGAAGGAAGGAAGGAAGGAAGGAAGGAAAGAAGGAAGGAAGGAAGGAAGGAGGAAGGAAGGAAGGGGTTTAGTTATATGGATTCAAGGAAGGAAGGAAGGAAGGAAGGAAGGAAGGAAGGAAGGAAGGAAGGAAGGAAGGAAGGAAGGAAGGAAGGAAAATTCTGAGTGAATGAGAAGGAAGGAATTTTTTTTTTAAAATAATGTCCTTAAAATATGTTATATTTATTTTACCCCTTTCAAAAATCCCAAGGAAAACATAGATTAAAACTCAAACCATTAATTTGACAGGAGGTTTCAGTCATACGTTAGTGATGACAAGGAAGTGTCCTTAGGATTAGCCCCTCTGACAGTGAACCAATTTATGAGAACCTCAAAGCTATGATTAAGTTACCAGAAGTCAAGCAAATTATCTTTCTTTTATTCTTTTGCTCCAGGATAAAGAAATGGGAAAAAAGAAAAAGAAATGAACTTCAATCAGTTCTTGTTTTTACACAAGCTTCGTTTCATTTGAGGAAACTTTGAAATTGGCAGTTTCTGGTTTTTATCAATTTGGAGTTTTATTGGCTTCCCTTTTTTTTTAATAACTTAGCACCCTCAAACTATAGAAAATTCAATTTACAATCTCTCCATTCCTTCCCCAGAGTCAACAAAACAAATCCCATTTCAAAAAATTTATTTCCATTTATATCCCGCCCTTCTCCGAAGACTCAGGGCGGCTTACAAGCTTAGCAGTAGCCTTCATTCTATGTATATGCCTGCTTATTAGGGCTTTCACACACACACCCAAGCGGCATTATTACAAAGTCAGCTTAATTGCCCCCAACAATCTGGGTCCTCATTTTACCTACCTGGGAAGGATGGAAGGCTGAGTCAACCTAAGATGATCAAAGGGCTGGAGACCAACACGTATGAAGAGCAGCTGAGGAACTTGGGTTTGGCCAGTCTAAAGAAAAGAAGAAATAGGGGAGACATGATAGCAGTGTTCCAGTATCTGAGGGGCTGCCACAAGGAAGAGGGGGTCGCGTTATTCTCCAAAGCACCAGAGGGCAGGACAAGAAGCAATGTTTGCAAACTGATCAAAGACAGAAGCAACTTGGAATTAAGGAGAAACTTCCTGACAGTGAGGACAATTAACCAGTGGAACAGCTGGCCTCCAGAAATTGTGGGCACTCCATCACTGGAGGTTTTTAAGAAGAGGCTGGACATCCACCTGTCTGAGATGATATAGGTTCTCCTGCTCGAGCAGCGGGCTGGACTAGAAGACCTCCAAGGTCCCTTCTAGCTCTATTCTCTTTTCTCTCTAGTCTTCCTCCAAGTGATTTTGGAGGAAGTTTATGCTTTTGTGGTTTTGTGCAGTGATTCCAGGCTAGCTCTGCACTTGATCCCTCCTCCCTGCCAAGCTGGGTGCTTGAAATGATGAGCACTCCTTCAGAGTTTATCCCTAGTTTTCTAAAAACAGAAACCATTCAACATCTGCCTGAGATGAAACCCCTTGAATGTCCTGCTAAAGTGACCAACTAATGGGAAATTAGTGGCTCCTGTTAAAAGTTGCCTCAAGTGACGGATGAGGAACTTATCCCAGTAATCAATGCTTCCTAGTTGCCAGCCCAAAAGATTCCATTGATCAAAGCCAAGACTGATTAAATGGCCTGGATACAGACCATTTCCAGCTCTACTGATCACCCGTACAGTAGTCAATCATCAGCACCAAGCTTGATGCCCGTTGTATTTCTACTTCAATCATCTTTTTCAGAGCCAACAGTAGGCTGGATGGTTCTTCCCTTCCCGTCTTCCATTCCCAGAAAACCAGACTACCAACTCTGCCACAAGGCAGAAGAGGTCAGGTCATTCACCAGAGCACCAGAGGGAAGGATGAGAAACAATGGTTGGAAACTGACCAAAGAGAGAAGCAACCTGGAATTAAGGAGAAACTTCCTGACAGTGAGGACAATCAACCAGTGGAACAGAAGTTGCCTCCAGAAATCGTGGGAGCTCCATCACTGGAGGTTTTTAAGAAGAGACTAGACAGTCACCTGTCTGAGATGGTATGAGTTCTCCTGCTGGAGCAAGGGGCTGGACTACAAGACCTCCAAGGTCCCTTCCGTTCCGTTCTGTTCCATTCCATTCCATTCCATTCCATTCCATTCCAATTCTATTCTATTCTATTATTCTATTCTATTCTATTCTATTCTATTCTATTCTATTCTATTCTATTCTATTCCATTCCATTCCATTCCATTCTATTCTATTCTATTCTATTCTATTCTATTCTATTCTATTCTAAACTCAGTCCTTGCTGCTCTTAACAGCTCTGCTAAGCTTAAGATTTATCTGACAAAGGCCTGGCTTAGACGCAAAAGGAAAGGAAAGAAGGATCAGCTCCAGAGGGAGATGAATGAGTCCAAACTTCAGAAGATACCAGCTTACAAGCAAGCCAGGTTGGCACTGTGTTTGCAGAGAAAGGAAGGGGACATGGAGGCTTAGTCCTTTCCCCAAATAATTGTCACTGCAGAAGCAGGTTTATTGTATGGACAAGCTTTCTTCCAAAGTCTGACCTGGGTTGAAGAGACAACATGGGGTTCTTATTTAGCATAAAATCAAGATTTGGGACCATACTGGTTGGCTGCACCTTGTAGTTAAATGGGCTGTACACACTGAACGGATTGGCTAATCCTTGGGGTTGACATGAAGAAACTCCCCACGCCTTGAGGTTGGATGTGCCCAAGGATGATTGGTCAGAGAGGTTTTCTGAAAACCATTTTTCAGTGTTCGCAACAAACGATGTCAAACATCAGGCTAGGGTGGATATTCATTATTTAGGAGTCTTCCATCTCACCTTTCCTTCAGAGGGTTTGAGGCAGCATCCATGGAAACCCCCTGCCTATACCTCACCCACCCACCCCCAGCCCCAATCCTGTGCATTTGGCTAGGTCAGAAGAAAGTGTGACATGAAGAAATAAGAGATCTATCGAAACCTAACCTCGAGGAACTTCAAGGGTTGAGAGCAACTGAAATTAGGTCTTCCACTCCATAAAAACAGGAGTGCCAATTTTATATATATAAAATTTTGATGAAATATGTCACTGTATGGAAGCTTATAGACCTCATTCTTGAGTTATAGTCAATTTATTTTAATCTAAGGTAAAGTAACGAATATTATTAAAACTTGTTGTTTCAATATTCCTTTACTATGGCTCATTTTTAAGGAAATTGTAGGGGAGGGATGGAAGGAAGGAAGGAAGGAAGGAAGGAAGGAAGGAAGGAAGGAAGGAAGGAAGGAAGGAAGGAAGGAAGGAAGGAAAAATTCTGAGTGAATGAGAAGGAAGGAAATTTTTTTTAAAAAGTCTAAGAAATAATGTCCTTAAAATATGTTATATTTATTTTACCCCTTTCAAAAATCCCAAGGAAAACATAGATTAAAACTCAAACCATTAATTTGACAGGAGGTTTCAGTCATACGTTAGTGATGACAAGGAAGTGTCCTTAGGATTAGCCCCTCTGACAGTGAACCAATTTATGAGAACCTCAAAGCTATGATTAAGTTACCAGAAGTCAAGCAAATTATCTTTCTTTTATTCTTTTGCTCCAGGATAAAGAAATGGGGAAAAAGAAAAAAAGAAATGAACTTCAATCAGTTCTTGTTTTTACACAAGCTTCGTTTCATTTGAGGAAACTTTGAAATTGGCAGTTTCTGGTTTTTATCAATTTGGCGTTTTATTGGCTTCCCTTTTTTTTTAATAACTTAAGCGCCCTCAAACTATAGAAAATTCAATTTACAATCTCTCCATTCCTTCCCCAGAGTCAACAAAACAAATCCCATTTCAGAAATAAGCAAATAAATACTAAGCAGGTTATTAAACTGTGACGTAAATGGTGATGTACAGGCAAGTCCTCAACTTACCATCCCAACTGAGCCCACATTTAGGTTGTTAAGTGAGATATTTGTTCAATGCGTTTTCCCCATTTTACGATCTTTCTTGCCACAGTTATTAAGAGAATCACTCCAGTTGTTAAGCTAGTGACACGGTTGTTAAGTGAATGTGTCAGAAGGTCGCAAAAGTGGATCACGTGACTTCAGGACGCTGCGACCGTCATAAATACGAGTCAGTTGCTAAGTGTCTGAATTTGGATCACGTGACCATGGGGATGCTGCAATGGTCATAAGTATGAAAAATAGTCATAAATCACTTTTTCCAGTGCTGTTGTAACTTAGGACGGTCAGTAAATGAACTGTCATAACTCAAGGACTACCTGTATTACGAAAACGTGACTGCTTCCTTGAATATGTAGGAGTAAACTACTAAACCCGGGGTCTTCAAACTTGGCCCTTTGATGACTCGTGGACTTCAATTCCCAGAATTCCTCAGCCAGGCATGCTGGCTGAGGAATTCTGGGAGTTGAAGTCCACAAGCAAGGGTCGTCAAACTTGGCCCTTTGATGACTTGTGGACTTCAACTCCCAGAATTCCCAGCCAGGCATGCTGGCTGAGGAATTCTGGGAGTTGAAGTCCACAAGCAAGGGTCGTCAAACTTGGCCCTTTGATGACTTGTGGACTTCAACTCCCAGAATTCCCAGCCACGTGTGCTTGGCTGAAGAATTCTGGGAGTTGAAGTCCACAAATCATCCAAGGGCCAAGTTTGAAGACCCCTGCACTAAATCCATGTGGGGTGGGGAATGTCTTTACTATCAAACTAGGCAGAGTGTAGCTATGGGAAGGCAGGAGGAAAGGATACATTGAGATTTTTTAACTCCTTGCCTTAATTCATCACGCCACCAATTTTGTTCTCCGATAAAAAAAGAGCCAATATGACTTTATGTAATAATAATAATAATACAGCAGATAAGGATGAGAAAGATGGGGAGAGCTGATTATAGTGTAGGATCGGCAGAAAATGAGGAAGTTAAGAAGAAGAACAAAAGAGCCGTGACATGCTATTAGCATGCACACCAAAGATAGTATTTTGCTCAATAGGTTAATCCTCAAGTAGCTTTTCTTTAAAATTAATGCCAGCACACCCGCCGAAGGGACACTTGAAATAAAATTGCGACTCAGGATGTGAAACTTTGTCAAGCTCGCATCAGTACAAGGAACATTTGAAAGTGGAGCTGGGGGGCAGGAGTTGGGCATGGCGAGACTGAGCCTCTGACAGAGCAGCTGAGAACTTCTCAAGATGTTCCACGTGGATCAGCACATGGAGGTCACCCTCAGCTTAGGAACCACAGTTGAGTCCAAAATCTACGTTGCCAAGCGAGACAGTTTGTTAAGTGAGTTTTGGCCCCATTTCGCAATCTTTCTGCTTCCTACAATTAAGTGGATCACTGCAGTTGTTAAATTAGTGACACGGTTGTTCAGTGAATCCAGCTCCCCCATAGACTTGGCTTGTCGGAAGGTCGCAAAAGGGGATCACATGACCCCGGGGAACACTGCGACCATCATAAAGATGAGTCGGTTGCCAAGCGTCTGGATTTTGATCATGTGACCCTGGGGATGGGAAAAAGCGTGGGAAAAAAAGGCCACGAGACGCTTTTTCGCCATACTGTTATAACTTCAAATGGTCACTAAATGAACTGTTGTAAGTAGAGGACTACCTGTACAAACCCAAAACGAGCACATCTCCTCTCGTTAAAAAAATCCATTCCATACCACAGAGTCCCAGCAATCTGTTTCAAGCAACTTGGATCCAGGTGGGGAAGCATAAATAATAAGAATAAAGTCATTCTGTGTTTCCTATAATGTTTCTGAGATGGTGTCACTCCAGGTCCTTAAATGGATGAGAAGTCCCAGGGAAACCCAGAAATGTGCGGATAAGTTATAGGCCACCATTTTTTTTAAATTATGTCCCACTGGCCCTTAAATGGCACCAGTTCTGCAATGTGAGGCATAATGTACAATGTCAGCTTGCAGCTGTCTGTGCTGTTGGCAAAGTACAATAAGTCTGCAGCTTTCTCTGAGGAAGGAAGGAAGGAAGGAAGGAAGGAAGGAAGGAAGGAAGGAAGGAAGGAAGGAAGGAAGGAAGGAAGGAAGGAAGGAAGGAAGGAAGGAAGGAGAGAGAGAGAGAGAAAGAAAGAAAGAAAGAAAGGAAGGAAGGAAGGAAGGAAGGAAGGAAGGAGAGAGAGAGAGAGAGAGAGAGAGAGAGAGAGAGAAAGAAAGAAAGAAAGAAAGAAAGAAAGAAAGGAAGGAAGGAAGGAAGAAAGAAAGAAAGAAAGAAAGAAAGAAAGAAAGAAAGAAAGAAAGAAAGAAAGAAAGAAGGAAGGAAGGAAGAGAATCTGGATCTGTTTATTGGAGGTGTTCCTCTTAATCAGCTGGATTCTAACCAGCAGAAGATCAGCAAAGATAGTAGTGGTTGAACTTGCACAAGTTGACTCTAACTGTGGTAGTGTGGTTTGTGGTTCAGGATGTTGGGGGAAGACAAGAAATCTGTCTTTGCATGCTCCATCATATTAAGCCATGTTTATGTCTTTGGGACATTACAACTTGTAAGAGTCATTGGAAGACCTGAAACACCAGGTTAGGGATAGAAAAAATATAAGTGGTTGATAAAGGTCAACAGCCACTTGATGGCACATAATCAATCAATCAATCAATCAATCAATCATTATATGAACACAGAGATCATTTTGTTAGAATGTAACATGGTGTGATCCCAACCCTTCCCATAATGCTCAATGTAAGGAAAGAATAAAAGCATTAAATCCTCGGCAAAATGCCACAGTCATTGCAATTACATTAAGTTAAATTTTTGCCCTATTTTCTCTGCTTGCTACTTTTAAATCACAGGCAGTCCTTAGCTTCCAAAATATTTATTTCCCATCTTTTTACCAGATCTTTTCCTGGTACTCCACCAGAAGAAAGTTCTGAATTTGGAACTGCAGTGGCTTCCTCTCACCCCCCCCCCTTAGATAAAGAGGACCTTTTTATGGCCATGTCCATAAAGTGATCAGAGTCAAGCTCTACATGGAGCTTTTAAAGAAGTGGGCTATTCATATAAATTGACTGTTGATGATACCATTACCATATTTTCTCTTCCTTTCTATCCTGAACATCTGCCGTATTTGACTCTTTTAATTAATGCACTCTCTCCTATTTCTAAGACGTTCTTACCAGCAGCTGCTGCTTGACTCAAACAATAGTCAGACTATTGGAGAAGGGGAAAAAATATAACTCTGTGTTGGCAGAAGAGCTGGAAAAGGTCTGACTGATGGCGGCTATTAAACAGCTGAGCGGCCCGCCCGAAGTCTGTTCCACAAATATTAAACCGTTGGCTGGATGGTGAAGCCTTGACAGCTTTTAACCTTTTTTTACACCGTGCAAGTCTACAAAATAGGTAGGGGAGGATGGTCTTCAGCAGCCCAACATCAACTGATTGTTTGGGAAAGCCTAACAGATGGAGCAGATAAGCAATGTGGGGTTAGTGTGATTGATTAGCCATGCTCCATTGAACTAGGTTAATGTTACTGGGCAGAGAGGAGGGAAAGGGGAAAGGGGAAAGGGGAAGGGAAGGGAAGGGAAGGGAAAGGAAGGGAAGGGAAGGGAAGGGAAGGGAAGGGAAGGGAAGGGAAGGGAAGGGAAAGGAAAGGAAGGGAAGGGAAGGGAAGGGAAGGGAAGGGAAGGGAAAGGAAAGGAAGGGAAGGGAAGGGAAGGGAAGGGAAAGGAAGGGAAGGGAAGGGAAGGGAAGGGAAGGGAAGGGAAGGGAAGGGAAGGGAAGGAAAGGAAAGGAAGGGAAGGGAAGGGAAGGGAAGGGAAGGGAAGGGAAGGGAAGGGAAGGGAAGGGAAGGAAGGGAAGGGAAGGGAAGGGAAGGGAAGGGAAGGGAAGGGAAGGGAAGGGAAGGGAAGGGAAGGGAAGGGAAGGGAAGGGAAGGGAAGGGAAGGGAGGGAAGGGAAGGGAAGGGAAGGGAGGGAAGGGAAGGGAAGGGAAGGGAAGGGAAGGGAAGGGAAGGGAAGGGAAGGGAAGGGAAGGGAAGGGAAGGAAGGGAAGGGAAGGGAAGGGAAGGGAAGGGAAGGAAAGGAAAGGAAGGGAAGGGAAAGGAAAGGAAGGGAAGGGAAGGGAAGGGAAGGGAAGGGAAGGGAAGGGAAGGGAAGGGAAGGGAAGGGAAGGGAAGGGAAGGGAAGGGAAGGGAAGGAAAGGAAGGGAAGGGAAGGGAAGGAAGGGAAGGGAAGGAAAGGAAAGGAAGGGAAGGGAAAGGAAAGGAAGGGAAGGGAAGGGAAGGGAAGGGAAGGGAAGGGAAGGGAAGGGAAGGGAAGGGAAGGGAAGGGAAGGGAAGGGAAAGGAAAGGAAGGGAAGGGAAGGGAAGGGAAGGGAAGGGAAAGGAAAGGAAAGGAAGGGAAGGGAAAGGAAGGGAAGGGAAGGGAAGGGAAGGGAAGGGAAGGGAAGGGAAGGGAAGGGAAGGGATGGGAAGGGAAGGGAAGGGAAGGAAAGGAAGGGAAGGGAAGGGAAGGGAAGGGAAGGAAAGGAAAGGAAAGGAAGGGAAGGGAAAGGAAAGGAAGGGAAGGGAAGGGAAGGGAAGGGAAGGGAAGGGAAGGGAAGGGAAGGGAAGGGAAGGGAAGGGAAGGGAAGGGAAGGGAAGGGAAGGAAAGGAAGGGAAGGGAAAGGAAAGGAAGGGAAGGGAAGGGAAGGGAAGGGAAGGGAAGGGAAGGGAAAGGAAAGGAAAGGAAAGGAAAGGAAGGGAAGGGAAGGGAAGGGAAGGGAAGGGAAGGGAAGGGAAGGGAAAGGAAAGGAAGGGAAGGGAAGGGAAAGGAAAGGAAGGGAAGGGAAGGGAAGGGAAGGGAAAGGAAGGGAAGGGAAGGGAAGGGAAGGGAAGGGAAGGGAAGGGAAGGAAAGGAAAGGAAGGGAAGGGAAGGGAAGGGAAGGGAAGGGAAGGGAAGGGAAGGGAAGGGAAGGGAAGGGAAGGGAAGGGAAGGGAAGGAAGGAAGGGAAGGGAAGGGAAGGAAGGGAAGGGAAGGGAAGGGAAGGGAAGGGAAGGGAAGGGAAGGGAAGGGAAGGGAAGGGAAGGGAAGGAAGGGAAGGGAAGGGAAGGGAAGGGAAGGGAAGGGAAGGGAAGGGAAGGGAAGGGAAGGAAGGGAAGGGAAGGGAAGGGAAGGGAAGGGAAGGAAAGGAAAGGAAGGGAAGGGAAAGGAAAGGAAGGGAAGGGAAGGGAAGGGAAGGGAAGGGAAGGGAAGGGAAGGGAAGGGAAAGGAAAGGAAAGGAAAGGAAAGGAAAAGAAAGGAAGGGAAGGGAAGGGAAGGGAAAGGAAGGGAAAGGAAAGGAAAGGAAAGGAAAGGAAAGGAAAGGAAAGGAAAGGAAAGGAAAGGAAAGGAAAGGAAAGGAAAGGAAAGGAAAGGAAAGGAAAGGAAAGGAAAGGAAAGGAAAGGAAAGGAAAGGAAAGGGTTGGAAAAGTAGAGTGCAGAAGAAGTTAGGGTTTTCCTTCATACTCACTGCAGATCTGTCATCATTTGGACTCTCCCCAAGAAGTTTGTTTTTTTTAAAGCACGTATTAGTAAGATGAATGAAATAAAGTACAGCATTTGGTCTGGCCCTAAAATCTTTCCGTGCCCAGATCTTTATTAAATAAATTGACTTTGCTAAAGTAAAATATTGCAGCACCAACACAGTTATTATCCATAAATAGGAGCCTAGGAAAGGAGATGTACGCAAACCTGCCCATTTTTTTTAAAACAAAAATTAAACGCTGATTTGAAGTGCCCCCTCGACGCTCAAGCACTAAATTTGATGCATTTCCTGGGCTGTTGCAGGAAATTGGATCTTATACTTCGGTTTGGCTTCTTCTGCTTTTAGAAATAGTTAACATTTTGGTGACTTTTCCACTCACTCAGAGCATATCAGATATTTAGAAGATAATTACCTATTAGCCTATGACTTATAGATTTAATTTTCATTATTTGATTAAGATTTCTTCTTTTTTCCATTTCTAGAAAGTTTAAATATTTTTTTTTTTCACTTTTTCATATATCCAGAAAATTCAGATACTGGAAAAGTAGAACATAGAGTTGGAAGGGACATGGGAAGTCTTCTAGGCCAACCCCACCCCCGCTTGAGCAGAAGACCTTATGCCATTTCAGATAAGTGTCTCTTTTTGAAAGCCTCCAGTGATGCACCCACAACCTCTGAAGGCAAGTTGGTCTATGGGTTGATTGCTCTCACCGTTAGGAAATTTCTCCTTAGATCTAGGTTGCTTCTCTCCTTGGTTAATTTCCATCCATCGTTTCTCATCTTGCCTTCTGGTGCTTTGGAAAATAGTTTTGACGCCCTTGTATTTGTAGGAGGCCCTCAAATATTGGAACACTGCCATCTTGTTTTCCGCTAGTCCTCCATTTCATTAGACTAGCAGCCATACCCAATTTCTGCAACCGTTCATATGTTTTAGCCTCCAGCCCCCTAAATCATTCATGTTGCTCTTCTCTGCACTCTTTCCAGAGTCTCAAAATCAGTAATCAATCACACCTCTCCTGCTCAAAGCAACTTTTAGATGGAGGAGATCCATGAAAAGGCCGATGGACCTTGATTGGGCAAAGCCTTTGTAGTGTAGATGGGCCCTGATTTGCAGTTCAAGTCAGTTTAATCATAGATGATGATGATGATGATGATGATGATGATGATGATGATGATGATGATGATGATGATGGAAGGTACCTTGAATGTCATCTAGTCCAACCCCCTGCTCAGGCAGGAAACCCTATAACATGTCAAATGGCTGTCCAATCTCTTCTTAAAGACTTCCAGCGGTGGAGTATTCACAGCTTCTGGAGGCAGGTTGTTCCACTGGTCAATTGTTCTGACTGTCAGGAAGTTTCTCCTTAGTTCTAGGTTGCTTCTCTCCTTGGTTAGTTTCCATCCGTTGCTTCTTGTCCTGCCTTCAGGTGCTTTGGAGAATAGCTTGACCCCACCTCTTCTTTGGGGCAGCCCCTGAGATATTGGAAGGCTGCTATCATGTCCCCCCTCATTCTTCTCTTCATTAGACCAGACATCCCCAATTCCAGCAACCGTTCCTTATATGTTTTAGCCTCCAGTCCCCTGATGTTGCTCTTCTCTTCTAGAACTTCATCAACCATCATCTCATGGTTGTGTTGGCCAAAAGGTTGTCAGTTGTGTGGCTTGCTTATTTTTGGGAGGCTGTGCTTCAGGAGCAATCTGTTCCCAGTTTCCTGTCAATGATAAATGAGTCTCCTCTGTGTGTTTAAGTTACTTTGAGCAGGGGAGGTGTGGGGAGAAAAGCTGCTTCTCAGCGTGCTTCTGAAAATCTCTCCATAATTGCAAGGGAAAGCTATCTTAATGAAACTTCCCTTGCTGAGATTTTGCATTTTCAAGTATGCTTATTATTACCACGGCAATCCCAAACTCTTGAGAACGCAGTCTATTATCCATCTGTATTTAGGTTAACAGTTTGCATGTGGCATGTAAATAAATGGAGGGGAAACTTGGGGTGTCTGTTTGTGTGCCTATATATGTCTATATGTGTATGTTTGTGTGTGTGTGTGTGTGTAGATAGATAGATAGATAGATAGATAGATAGATAGAGAGAGAGAGAGAGAGAGAGAGAGAGATGATAGATAGATAGAGATATAGATAGATAGA
Organism: Vipera berus; assembly: GCF_964194415.1. Taxonomy (NCBI): domain Eukaryota; kingdom Metazoa; phylum Chordata; class Lepidosauria; order Squamata; family Viperidae; genus Vipera; species Vipera berus. The sequence continues at coordinate 7,485,223 of NC_138216.1, forward strand.
TAGAGAGATAGATAGATAGAGAGATAGATAGAGATAGATAGAGATAGATGACAGATGATATGATAGCGAGATAGAGATAGATAGATAGAGAGAGATAGATAGATAGATAGATAGATAGATAGATAGAGATGATAGATACAGTAGATAGATGAGATATTGATAGGATAGATAGATAGATAGATAGATAGATAGATAGATAGATAGATAGATAGATAGATAGATGGCAACCATCTCAACAGTACGATCAATTGATTTCAAGTGCCTCCACTATCTGCTGCAGATCAGTAAAAGCTGTGTGAATCCAACCAAAAACCATTACAAATAAATAACTCAAAGTTTAGGATGCTGGGTGAACCCAACTAAACTCTTTAAAGCAAATAAATGCTTTGCAAAATGGGACAGGCAATGCAGGTGAGGAAGTCTAGCCCTGTCCAAAAAAAAAAATGCAAAAAATTGCTTATCGTGTTGATGTATCCTTGTGTTCTTTTTCCTTGTTTATTTTATTGTTCTGTTATTTTACATCTGAGGGATCTTTGGTGCTCTCTGAGCTTGGTCGTTTTCTTGCAGATGTTTCAATACCCAAAACTAAGCAACAACATCAGTGCTAGTGATGGTGCACTGATGATGTTACTTAGTTGGGTCATGAAATGTCTGCAAGGAAAGCATCAAGCTCAGAGAGCACCAAGGAACCCACAGTCACCTTCCTCCTCCTCCTCCTCCTCCTCTTCCTCCCCTTCTCTTCCACTTTACAAACCTCACTCCCTTCTAGCACTGATGATGTTACCTAGTTGGGTCATGAAATGTCTGCAAGAAAACCACCCAGCTCAGAGAGCACCAAGGACCCCACACTCCTCCTCCTCCTCCTCCTCCACCTCCTCCTTCTCCTCCTCTCCCACTCCCTTCTAGAACTGATGATGTTACCTAGTTTGGTCATGAAATGTCTGCAAGAGAACCACCAAGCTCAGAGAGCACCAAGGACCCCACACTCCTCGTCCTCCTCCTCCTCCACCTCCGCCTTCTCCTCCTCTCCCACTCCCTTCTAGAACTGATGATGTTACCTAGTTTGGTCATGAAATGTCTGCACGAGAACCACCAAGCTCCCCACAGAGCACCAAGGACCCCACAGTCATCGTCCTCCTCCTCCTCCTCCTCCCCCACTCCACAAAGCCCACTCCCTTCTAGCACTGATGATGTTACCTAGCTGGGTAATGAAACATCTACAAGCAAACAACCAAGCTCAGAGAACACCAAGGACCACCTCCTCCTCCTCCTCCTCCTCCTCCTCTCCACAAACCTCACTCCCTTCTAGCACTGATGATGTTACCTAGCTGGGTAATGAAACATCTACAAGCGAACAACCAAGCTCAGAGAACACCAAGGACCACCACCTCCTCCTCCTCCTCTTCCTCCTCCTCCTCCTCCTCCTCTTCCTCCCCTTCTCTTCCACTTTACAAAGCCCACTCCCATCTAGCACTGATGATGTTACTTAGTTGGGTCATGAAATGTCTGCAAGGAAACCATGAAGCTCAGAGAGCACCAAGGACCCCACAATCACCTTCCTCCTCCTCCTCCTCCTCCTCCTCCTCCTCCTCCTCTTCCTCCTCCTCCCCTTCTCTTCCACTTTACAAAGCCCACTCCCATCTAGCACTGATGATGTTACCTAGTTGGGTCATGAAATGTCTTCAAGAAAACCACCCAGCTCAGAGAGCACCTAGGAACCCACAGTTTGACCCTGAGCTACAAATGTTCTCCTTCATTGGTATTTAACTTCTGTTCTGTTTACACTTCTTTCATTTGCTTCCTTATTATTGTAAGCTGCTTAGAGTAGCCCCAAATACATTTAATATATCATCAAACAATAACTACTATAAACTCTAACCACCCAAAGAATGATAACTCCGTTTAAAAAAAAACTGGGGGTGTATGTTCTTCCCTCCCTTCCATGTTCACCCCAAATTTCGTTAATCCCAATCCCAAGGGACGAAGGGCAATTGCTGGTGATGTAGAAGCAACTCAACCAAGAGGAAAGATACTCCCAATCATAGTAAATCCAAGAGCACTGAATATTTCAGAAGCATTCCTTTGGGGAATTCTTCCCTGAAATAAGAATTGCACTTATGATGCATCTGACATTAATATTAAAGTATTAGTCTCTGGGGCCTTATTCAAACCTCTGTGGTTGTTCTCCGGGGGAAGCTGCAATTGGCTATCCACCTCTGTGATTCATTGAAACTTCTCACTTATGCCCTCATAATACGGTAACGCTTAGCACTTTACCTTCCGCTGACACTTGGCACATATTAACTCATTAATCTTTATTCTATGGGAGAGAGATGAGAGAAAAGAAAAGCAAGAACGATGCAGGGGCAAAAAAAAAAACCATTAGCATCTAGGTGAGGTTATGCAAGACACTTGCCTAATCGTTGCCAAGGGAAACGGAACTCAAAGAAAAAGCCTTTTATTGGGATTTTTTTTTTGTGGCCAGATATGCAGGCCCAGTTTTGTTTCTTGTTTTTCCTTCCCCTTCCTTTGCTTTGTCTATATCAGACATGTCAAACTCGCGACGTCATGTGACGTCGCGCGACGTATCGGAACTTTTTCCCATTGCCAGCAATGGGATGGGCGCGGTTTCTCCGTGGTGCGGGCCGGCAGTTTGACACCCCTGGTCTATATAAATACATCTTTGGCTACTATGTCCCCGGAATTGCAAATTTGGTCCCCTTTCTCCATCAAACTGTGTTTAATTGGAAAATCGTAGCTCCACAAAGCAGATGATACCACTCTAATGGCAGAAAGTGAAGAAGAACTAAAGAGCCTCTTGTTGCGGGTGAAGAAGGAGAGTGCAAAACTTGGGTTGAAACTTAACATTAAGAAAACCAAGATCGTGGCATCCGGCCCTCTCAATTCCCAACAAATAGATGGGGAAGAAATGGAGGTAGTGACAGATTTTATTTTCCTGGGCTCCAAGATCACTGCAGATGGGGACTGTAGCCAAGAAATTAAAAGACGCTTGCTCCTGGGGAGGAAAGCCATGGCAAATCTAGAAAGCACACTAAAAAGCAGAGACATCACCCTGTCAACAAAAGTGCGTATAGTCAAGGCTATGGTCTTCCCAGTTGCAACGTATGGCAGTGAAAGTTGGACCGTAAGAAAGGCTGAGCGCCAAAGAATTAAGGCCTTTGAGCTATGGTGCTGGAGAAGACTCCTGCGAGTCCCTTGGACTGAAAGGCGATCAAACCGGTCAGTCCTAGAGGAGATCAACCCTGACTGCTCTTTAGAAGGCCAGATCTTGAAGTGGAAACTCAGATACTTTGGCCACCTAATGAGAAGGAAGGACTCACTGGAGAAGAGCCCAATGCTGGGAAAGATTGAGAGCAAGAGAAGAAGGGGACGACAGAGAATGAGGTGGCTGGATGGAGTCACTGAAGCAGTAGGCGTGAGCTTAAAGGGACTCCAGAAGATGGTAGAGGACAGGAAGGCCTGGAGGAACGTTGTCCATAGGGTCGCGATGGGTCGGGCACGACTTCACAGCTAACAACACAACAAGCTCCACAAATGGAGCTTCACAAGGGTTGCATCTGGAAGAAAGTAGCGTCATTTGCTATCTTGTTTAGGGTTTGTTTTTTTAAGAAAACACCGATTGATAGGCAGACACTCTGTGGATAAGAAGACGAAGTTACCAGAGATCAAGAAAGGACAAAGTTCTCAGCATCCAGTCCGTTTCTCTCTAACCTCTTTATAAAGATTAGCAGCAAACTTTATTCTGAGGAAATAGCAAGCCTAATTACGTTCTGCATTTGCACGAGCCACCCGGCCGCCGTGGCCTTTGCATAATCACAACTTCCACACACATAAAAATTACTGCCTTCAACATGCATGCATTTCTTTTTAATTATACACAGGAAAGAGGGAATCAGTCTAATTAAGGAGCTCGGAGTAAGAGCGGAAAAACAAAAATCTTTCCACGCAAATCAGAACAGGCCCCAAATTACTCTAAAGTGTGCTTGTTTCATACTTCCAAGGCCCTGATGTCACAGTCTTAAGTATACTCGAGACACAGCTCATGTGATTAGATGATCAGTGAGTCCATTTTTTTATTAAAAAGTTTTACAGTACATTTTAAACATAAATTGAACCCCCTCCCCATAAACCCACCCTTCCCTCCCCCTCCCCCCCAACTTCCCCCCACCTCCCCATAAAGCTCACCCTTCCCTCCCCCCCACGACTTCCCAGAGCTGAATACAGGGTATTGCAACTAACAAGTTTGAGCTAAAATATGCTAACTATCTATAAATACACTTTAAATCCTATCGCACTTTAACTCCCATTGTTGTTGTTGTTAGTTGCGAAGTCGTGTCCGACCCATCGCGACCCTATGGACAATGTTCCTCCAGGCTTTCCTGTCCTCTACCATTAAACATAGCTAAATAACAATGCATCTTATTAAATTCTAATACTCATTCGTATGCTAAATGAAACTTTTTAGTCCCATATTTATTCTGAATGTAATCAATCCATCTTCCCCATTCCGAAATGTATCTTTGTTGCGATTGATCTTTCAAATATGCTGAAATTTTTGCCATTTCTGCCAGGTTCGAAACTTTTAGAGTCCACTCTTCTATAGTAGGCAGTTCCTCCTTCTTCCAATATTGCGATACCAAAAGTCTTGCTGCCGTTATTAAATTCAACATCAATTTAGTTTCTATAACAGTACAATCTGTAATAATACCCAACAGAAACAGCTGCGGAGAAAACCTTATCTTTTTCTTAAATATCTTCTGCATATTCCACCAAATTTTAATCCAAAAAGCTTTAACTTTTTTGCAAGTCCACCATATATGATAATACGTTGCATCATCACAACCACACCTCCAACATTTAGGTTGATAATTTGGATACATACATGCTAATTTTTAGGATCTAAATGCCATCTGATTAATTGTTCTGTCAGGAAATTTCTCCTTTGATCTAGGTTGCTTCTCTCCTTGGTTAGTTTCTATCTGTTGCTTCTTGTCCTGCCTTCAGGTGCTTTGGAGAATAGCTTGACTCCCTCTTCTTTGGGGCAGCCCCTGAGATATTGGAAGACTGCTATCATATTCACCCCTAGTCCTTCTTTTCATTAAAGCAATAGCACTTAGATTTATATACCACTTCACAGTGCTTTACAGCACTCTCTGAGTGGTTTACAATGTCAGTCTACTGCCCCCCCCCTCCGACAATTTTACCAAATTCAGAAGGATGGAAGACTGCACCAACCTTGAGCAGGTCAGGACTGAACTCCTGGCTGTGGGCACAATTAGCTTGCAGTGCTGCATTCTAAGCACTGCACCACCAAGGCCTATTAAACTAGATCCTGAAGTTGAAACTCCGATACTTTGGCCACCTAATGAGAAGAAGGAAGGACTCACTGGAGAAGAGCCTAATGCTGGGAAAGATGGAGGGCAAGAGAAGAAGAAGGGGAACGACAGAGAATGAGGTGGCTGGATGGAGTCACTGAAGCAGGAGGCGTGAGCTTAAAGGGACTCCAGATGATGGCAGAGGACAGGAAGGCCTGGAGGAAGGTTGTCCGTGGGGTTGCGATGGGTCGGACACGACTTCGCAGCTAAAAACAACAACAACCACCCAATTCCTGCAACTGTTTTTCCTATGTTTTAGCCTCCAATCCCCTCATCATCTTTGTTGCTCTTCTCTGAGAGTCAGGATAGCCACTCCTAGAATCTCCCAGGGTACATCCATCAGGTTGAGAACATAAAGGTTGAGTATGGCAAGATTCTGTCTACTGTCTATCAGCAATGGACAGAACTCAAGCTGAACTGTTCCACTTCATTCCTGGGCTTAGCCTGACCTAGAGGAAAAGACAGAGCGATTTTTATGATCTAGGATTAATTTTCACTAAATCCAGAGGCCAAGGCTTCAGGGTGCATCCTATTCAGGGTGCATCCTAACTCCTAGAGAAAATTCCTTTCTCACATATTAGGGCATTTTCCTCTTCTAAAGTTTTGCTTTTATGTCATTTCCCCTTGCTTTACTACTAGCTCTGTCTCTCGTGCATACATAAAGAACAGCAAATTCCAATAAAGGGAGAAAGCAAAAATCAAACAGCAAGAAGCAATGTAATCATAGGCTTGCAGTATTATCCTTTAGTTCCTGATCGTTTTCAAACGCTGTAATTATTAACTCCCCAGTTGCTACACAAAACTCCGAGCATCAAATCAATATTATAGAATCATGTCCTAATTTGAAATTTCTTATCTCTGAAGCTCTTTGTAGAAATGTGTCCATTGTCTTGGGAATCAAAGAAACTCCGTTCACAAGCTGGATATTTCTGACCCACGGAAAGAGACTTAATGACTTTGTTAAAGACTGGTTTAAATGCATTGGGTTGATTAATACAAATAGTCCTTGACTTACAGCCATTTGTTTACTGTCAGAAGTGACTTTATGACTGCCCTCACACATACAATCCCTTGGCCATGTGATTTTGGCAACCGATGTATCTACAATGCTGGCAGCGTCCGGAGATCGTGTGATTTTCATTTGTGACTTTCCCAGTCAACTTCCAACAAGCAAAGTTAATGGGGAAAGCTGGATTTGCTTAACTGCCAGATGTTTTGCTTAACAACTGTTGCAAAAAAGAGGAAAAAAATCAGGCATGGCTCACTTAATGACCGCCTCACTTAGCAACATAAATTCTGGTCTAGTCATAAGTTGAGGACTACCTGTACGTCTCCATCAGTTTTATATTTCCTTGCTTGATTTTATTTTTCTTTCCAGAGCTGTAAAATAGTTTTAGAGTTAGCAAACAGCTGTTATCTCGCCATTTGTTGAATTAGAATTCCATCCCAAAATTAACCTTACTTACTTAACTTTATTGGGGTCATTAAGCTGCACGAGATAATTGCTATTCAAACATTGAAAATATCTAAAATTACACCGATATCGCCAGGATAAGCACATACAGACACACACACCCCAAAAAAACGGCTAAAAGACAATATTAAATCAAAAATGCTCAGGCTTCACCATATACAAGAAGAAATTAAAATTAGCCATCTGGATAGCATAAACTTGGAATAGCCATATAAAAAAACAAAGATTATAGGAGCTACAGACAAACACAGAGACACGGGTGGACCTTATAACCACAGCTGGGAGGAAGAATTTCTGTTGCTAAGCCAGGCAACTGTAAAATGAATCATGCTCAATTTTACAATCCTTTTTGCTGCAGCCATTAAGTGAACCATGCAGTTGTTAAGTGAATCTAGCTTTCCGCATTGACTGCTTCTCAGAAACCAGTTGGGAAGTTCTCAAATGTAAACTCTGGGCACTGTAAACCAGGGGTCTTCAAACTTGGCCCTTTTATGACTTGTGGACTTCAACTCCCAGAATTCCTCAGCCAGGCAAGCTGGCTGAGGAATTCTGAGAGTTGAAGTCCACAAGTCATAAAAACGCCAACTTTGAGGACCCCCGGTCCAAGCTAAGGCAGAGGCGACCAATCTTGCAACTTTAAGACCTGCGGATGTTGCTGGCTGAGGAATTCTGGGAGTTGAAGTCCACAAGTCATAAAAGGGCCAAGTCTGAAGACCCCTGCTGTAAACCATTGTAAACACATGCCAGTTGCCAAAGTGTCCAAATTCTGATCATGTGACCACGGGGTTTGCTGCAATGGCTGTAAAGCGCAAGGACCAATCATAAGCCACTTTTTTGCATAAATGGCTATAAGTCAAGGACCATCTGTATAAATATATACGTGCATATTCATAAATTAAAAAATAAATAAAATTACCCAAAAGGATTTATTCCCTTACAGAACTCTTGTCAAACCTGAGAAAAATGTAATACCGATATCTATCAATAGCTGAGCTATCGGCTATCAATTATCTGGCGTGGCATATACACCGCCAAAGGCAAGTAATAATGCCAATTTTTGGACAAGTTCAAAAACCATGCAATAGCTTTGCTCTGAAACAAGAATTCTGCTTCCTGTTTATAAAGCTAATAAAATTACTTGTTTATTTTTAAACATCCAAAAACATTCTTCCTTCTTTATTTAACCACACCCCCCACCTTTTTTATATGTTTTCTTCCATTTTTATATGTTTTCTTCCATTCCATTTTAGTATTATTGAGTATTTAGCTGGGGTCTGAAAATAAAATAAAATTCATTTTAAGTAATTTATGTTTAGACAATTTGTTCTCCAAACTCACTTGTGGGTGTTTTTCTCCACATAGATGTCTGTACTTAATCAGAAGCATATGACAAGGTCAGAAATACTAAAATATGGGGAGAAAGCATCTTTCCATAAATATTGTGAATTCATTATAACACATTACACAATTCTTAATCATCGGTGTTTAGAGCGCTTCAGAGATCATTTTGGTACATGTCAAAAAAAGCTTAATGACTAGGCTTGAATGACTGTAGCCGTTGTAAATGTGTACATTTGTCACATAACAACATTGCTGAAGATAATACTGGGGACATTAAAAATAAAAATCCTGCAGACATTTAAAAGTGCTTTCCAAGGCTAGTGATATACTTTATATGGAATAGCAGAGCTTGTGGATGCAACTGAAATAAATCCATTGATCTTCTACCTAGGTTTTTTTTGTTGGGTTTGCCCAGCTACAATGAATTCATCTGAATTACACAGCTTAATTAAGGAAGAGAGTTTTGCAGCAAAAGGCTGTTACAAAATCAAAGTCCTTGTAGGAAAAGTACAGCAAAGCCTGTGGGCAAAGTCAAGAGAGGAATCAGCCTGACATCATTACGTTCCCACAAGCATTCCAAGTCCAATCCCTCTTGAATTTGGTTGACTCTTAACTGGCGGCAATTTAGTGATGACCATTCATTGACTAGATCAGGGGTCCCCAACCCCTGGTTCGTGGACCGGTACCGGGACACAGCATGCCAGCAACCGGTCCGCACAAACAAGCAAAGCCCCATCTGTGGGATGCAGGTAGCACACAAAACCACGCACCCTCCGGTCCACAGAAAAACCTCTCTCCACGGAACCGGTCCCTAGTGCCCAAACAGTTGGGGACCTCTGGACTAGATTGTGTATAGTTGTGAGCAATAAACAGCATACATGGAGCTTAATGTGTATCCCGACACTTTGCGCCTCACAGTCCTGTGGTCCTTAAGCAAATCACCACAGTTAACCCCCCACGCGAGACCACAACTCGAGACGGGTCTACAACAACTTGCCACAACCAACTCGGCACGGACAACTCACCATGGTCAACTCGATGCAGGACAATTCAACAATTCAATTTAATTATTTGAAGTAGTTTAACAAAATATTTACATTTTTTGTCATTCACTACGGGACAATTCACCGTGGCCACCTTGCCACATAAAACTCGCCACAGGACAAGAGTTATACTAATATCAAAGAAATAGTGGGATATTATGTCCTTCCCTTTTGCATCCTTTTTTTAAATGATTCTATTTCACTGTCTATTTCATTGTCCCGGGGTGAGTTGGCCATGGCGAGTTGGCTGTGGCACGTTGTCCCAACCTAGAACTAAGGAGAAACTTCCTAACAGTGAGAACAATTAACCAGTGGAACAACCTGCCTCCAGAAGTTGTGGGTGCCCCATCACTGGAAGCTTTTAAGAAGAGACTGGACAGCCATAGGGTTTCCTGCCTAAGCAGGGGGTTGGACTAGATGACCTCCAGCTCTATTCCGATTGAGTCATTGTAGTTATTAAGTTAGTAACATGTTTGTTAAGTGAATCTGGCTTCCCCATTGACTTTGCTTGTCAGAAGGTCACAAAAGGGGATTACATGACCCCCGGGATGGTGCAACAGTCGTAAGTACATGCCAGTTGCCAAGCATTCAGATTTTGATTGCATAACCTTGGGGATGCTGCAACAGTACTGTGAAAAGTCACTTTTTCCAGTGCCATTTTAATGTCAAATGGTCACTAAATAAATGATTGTAAAGTGAGGACTACTTGTATGCGATTCTCCACAATGACGGTGCTATTGCCAACAGGTCTGGTCAATGATATCCGACATCACATCTTCTAAGATGGTTTGGTTTGGGCTTGGTGTATTGTGCAGAGTTTCTCCAGCAATCCATGGCTTAATATGTCGGGTCAATTTACCTATTGAATGCATGACCTAATCACACCGCTTCCGCCTTTACTGAAGAGGAAGGGGGACATTCAAGTCTCCAGGGGCCATTGTGTTATGCCGCTTAGGGATTTAGAGAGGTCTGTCAACATCTGGAGGACCAATGATTCTCCATTACACTGTAGGGACACAGCTTCTCCTGGGTTCCTGTTGGAAGTTCCAGGTGAAAGAAGATTATGGCATGAATTACCGTAACCTTTTCTGTTGTCTAGAAGGCATTGGAACGCAAATTCCAGCACTGGAGCCAAAGTCAGACCAATAAATATAACAATAGCCAACATTTGAGAGCAATCTGTTAATAATTTGATAGGTCTTTGGGAGTTGGGCATCGTATGCATTTGATAAATTATGGGTTGGTTGGTTGATTGCACAGTCAAATGGAGGTTTAGATTGGATTTGGCAGTTGTATCCATCCAAGGACTTGGGATGGGTGGCTGTTGTCATTTGATGGCATTAACGATCTCCTTGCAGAATGTCAGCTGTTCCAAGTAAAGCTGCCATTTGCAATTGACTGATGGTGTTTTTGTCAATGCCAATTATTAGGCTCAGACACACAGTCAGCCAGATGTTTAGATTGGATTTGGGGGTTTTAATCTACCCATTGAGTCCTTCTCAAGGACCCGAGATAGAACAAATGTTGTTTGATGGTGTTAAAAGTATTGTTGCAGGATGTCAGCTGTTCCAAGTAAAGCTGCCTTTTGCAATTGACCGATGGTGATTTTTGTGAAGGTGTTGCAGTTTCTACCTATTCTTTATTTTGGCAGCCCATTTACTGAACGTAAAAGAATTAACCCCGCCACCAGACACCCAATAATGAATCTGGGTGACCTTCAATAACCAAGATTGCTCTGAAATGCATTCCCCAACTTGTCATCATTTCAAAGCTCACCTCCTAGCAGAAGAACCCATCCGGTATATAGACAATCCCTTTCCAAAGACATGTGGGGTGACGTTTTTTCAGCAGCTTGGCTGAACTTTGACAGTGACACCAGCCTGGAAGGGAGACAACATTGGTTTCCTTGCCTCTTTAACATTTGTTGCTTTCTAAGGCTGGAGTAAAAGGGACACGGTGGCTCAGTGGGTTAGGACGCTGAGCTTGTCGATCAGAAGGTCGGCAGTTTGGCGGGTCGAATCCTGAGTGCCGTGTAGCAGAGTGAGCGCCTGTTACTCGTCCCAGCTTCTGCCAACCTAGCAGTTCGAAAACACGTAAAAATGCAAGTAGAAAAATAGGGACCACTCCGGTGGGAAGGTAACAGCGTTCCGTGCGCCTTTGGCGTCTAGTCATGCCGGCCACATGACCACGGAGACGTCCTCGGACAAGCGCTGGCTCTTCGGCTTTGAAACGGAGATGAGCACCGGCCCCTAGAGTTGGAAACGACTAGCACGCATGTGCGGGGGAACCTTTACCTTTAAGGCTGGAGTGTGACCTGCTCTGGGCTATTGGCATAGTAATGGAAAGTAACAGCAAAATATCCAAAGAAATCAAAGATGGTAAAAACATATCCATTTGGCTTGCAAAGTGGTTGGCAAAAAAATTGCTTCAGTTGACATGCCTGACAACAAGAGAAACCCGATCCTTTGAAAAAGATTTAATTCACATGACATGACAACCACCACAAGCCCTCTCCACTCTTAGAGACAGCTGCAGGAAATTAAGACTCACCACAGCCTTGTATCCGATAGTGTGACAGTGTTGCTTCTCCCTCAAGAGCATCTTTTGATTGAAATCCTCAGTAAGTTTTAAAGGGGCCTGACCATGCTTCGAAGGATGCCACTAGCAACTTTTCCCCTTGAAGGACTTGGAAGACTTAATCACATAGACTTCAAGAGCTATCCACAGATTCTGGTGCTCCATCTGCTGTGTCCTAACTCTCTTGTTCATCCAGACATTCAAGCTTTGACTTTCCACATATTTAGATCCAAAAAGTTGGACCATCAAGAATACCTGCAATTGAAAGAAATGCAACCTCTGTCTTATTTATTTGTATCCTGCCTTTATTACTTTTTACAAATAACTCAAGGCCGTGAACATATCCAACACACCTTCTCTGTCCTATTTTCCCTACAATGAGCCTATCAGGTGAGTTGGTCTGAGAGAGAATAACTTCATTATCTTATCCACTGGGCCAAACTGCTTCTCTTATCCTGTTCACAGGGATTCCAGAGCAATTTATGTCTTAACACTCTCATATACACCCTCAAGAGGGATGCGGTGGCTCAGTGGGTTAGGACGCTGAGCTTGTCGATCAGAAGGTCGGCAGTTTGGCGGGTCGAATCCCAAGTGCCACGTAGCAGAGTGAGCGCCTGTTACTCGTCCCAACTTCTGCCAACCTAGCAGTTCGAAAGCACGTAAAAATGCAAGTAGAAAAATAGGGACCACTACGGTGGGAAGGTAACAGCATTCCATGCGCCTTTGGCGTCTAGTCATGCCGGCTACATGACCACGGAGACGTCCTCGGACAAGCGCCGGCTCTTCGGCTTTGAAACGGAGATGAGCACCGGCCCCTAGAGTCGGAAACGACTAGCACACATGTGTGGGGGAACCTTTACCTTTACCTTTATACACCCTCAGAGATGAATTTGTAAAGGTACTAGGAGCAAGCCTGTTGCCTTTGACTGACTCCAGGTGTGTTGGTTAGCTCTTCTTCTAGCAGTTCAACAAAGTATGCCCAGACATTTGTGCAAAGGCTTGCCTCAGTTATACAAGAACTTTGAATAGTTACGATCCCCTTTCACATGGAAATGTTCTCCAATCATCCAAGGTCACTTCAGTTGGTTGAGAAAAGCTGCCTCTTTTTTTACTAATTGTCACCTCTTTGCATCAATCTCTTGTAACCCATCTGTCACCATTGGAGTCTTAGCAACTGGGTCCAGAGTCACCTCATTCTAATTTACACCCAGTTGCCACTGCTGACTTTGAGTGGCATAATAAAAGGCAACATGGTGTGTCTGTTTTCATTTGTTGAATTTTTCTGGGTGTGTAATTATACAAGGATATAACTTTCTATCCATCTGAGAAAACCCGCCCCTTTTCTATTTTATTATTGCTTATTAAAGCCTACCGCTGGTTGATTGAAGTGTGTGGGTTGCACTATACTTACAATACCTTGAAATGCATATATAGTGTTTTGCTTTTACATCTGTTTGGTTGTTTAACTCAGCTGCTCAGCAAACCCTCTTCATTAGATGTGGTAAAATTATGTATTTTCCTGTTGCAGAAATTAGACTGGCGCCTTGAACAGTTTAGCTATTTCTAATTTTCATTTTGAGGGTTTGCATGTGGTTAAAGTGGTTCTCAAGGTTCATCTGCTTTTTTTTAATGGATATCTGTATCTTTCTGTAAAATGAACGTGCTATACAAGTAGTCCTCCACTTACAGGCATAAAAGAGCCTACCCATTAGTCATAAGTCGTGATGGTTGTTATTTTACGATTTTTGGAGCAAGACCTTCTGTCTC
>NC_138216.1:7499020-7754020 GCF_964194415.1 Vipera berus
AAAAATTGCAGAGCAAGTCATTAAAAAGTAAGTTGATATGGGGAATAACTTTTGGGTAAGTGGGTAAGACAAGTCCATCTCCCTTTTGCCATAAAACCAGTAAGCTCAAACACATCCAATATGTGGAGACATGTTGCCGATAGAACTGATTTTAGGAAGAACAGGACAAAATTTATTATTTCTATGGCAAGGACATAACAGTAAGTTCACCGACCTTATATCACAAAACATTCATCAAAGATTATATAAACTCAGGAAACCATGAAACACTATAGAAAAATGGGTGTTTAAAGTTTCGAATCTTGCAGAAATGTCTAAAATTTCTGCTTATTTGAAGGATCATTCACAAGAAAGATATATTTCAGTTTGGAGGAGATGGATAGATTATATTCAGAATAAATATGGGACTAAAAAGTTCCATTTAGCTTATGAGTAGATTTTAGAGGGATATTGTTATTAATTTTAGTGTTAGCACTTTGTATGTATCTATGTTAAAGGGGAGTTAAAGCACATTATGAATTTGGTTAATTTTATATTATGGATAATCTTTAGTTAGAATATGATTATTATAACTATAACCCTGTATTTAGCTCTGGGAAGTGGGGGGGGGAAGGGGGGTGGTTTGGGGTGGGTGGGATTTGGGGATGTATTGTAAAATCTTTTTTTGTAAAACTCTTTAATAAAAAAGGAAACCATGAAACTAAGCTTTTCATTTGCAAAGAGATTGGTTTTTCTGCAAAAATATGATCTTGTTGCGAGATATTCTCCTGGTTTGTACTCCCCTTACAGGTTTCTTCTACAAGTAGAAACTTACAACCACAATTTACCCCCAAACGTTCTGTTTTAGTCTGATTTGAAAGTCCACAGAAATGCATATAAAATAAATGTCCAGAAGATGTGAATACACGAAATGCAAAATCAATATCATCTAAAATAAATAGTTGGCCTAGTACAGGTAGAAAGTATGCAAATTTTCTTTATGGCAACGTAGAATACAATTTTAAATACCACAGATGCAGAAATGCAAGTAAATATATGTCAAGCATTTTAAAAAGAAAACATTCTCGTTTGTTTGTGTTTGTGTTTTGTTTTTGGACTGTGCATCACGCCTAGAATTTCTTTCTGGGACCTAACTAACAAGAAACCAGCTTTTGCTTATCCACAGTTTATTTAAAATTTTGGAACAGGAATCTTTGGAAGAGTTTCCTTGTCAATTAAGAAACGGTAGAGTCATTATCACAAGTCAAGAGGCAGTTAACTCAGATGAACAACAGAGTGTTAATTTAAACAAAGTCCTGACATATTGGGGGTGGGGGGAAGGATTTTTTATTATAATTGTTCCTAGGGAGACAGGACCTGTACTTGTTCTTTGAATAATTTGTCTGTCACACTGCAGTCAGCGGTCTCCACAATAATTGCTTGGCCCACCATGACGTCATTAAGCAGGAGCTGTCTCCTAATAACACCATCTTTTCCCACATCTTCCTTCCTTCTTGTTAGTTCCCTTCCAGCTTCACATCCTAAGCTCATTACCTCCGTCTCAAGGCTGTCAAGATGTCTCCTGCTCTCTTGGAAAAATGATCTGACTTCCCAGTTGGGGGGGAAAAAATCCATTTTTCTACACCAGTAAATTTAAAATACTGGCTCCTGTTCCACCCTTTCAATTAACTCCGATAGCCCATTCAGGTAGTAAGTGACAGTAGACATGGATGGGATAGTCACAGTGGGTTGGAAATAAGGTTGATGAGCTGATAGGTCAAAGACAAAGGCGGAAAAATTGCTCTAGCCACAGGAAACAGAGAAGCAACCTAGAACTAAGGAGAAACTTCCTGACAGTGAGAACAATTAACCTGCCTCCAGAAGCGGTGAATGCTCCAAGCCTGGAAGTTTTTAAGAAGAGACTGGACAGCCATTTGTCCGAAATGGTAGAGGGTTTCCTGCCTGAGCAGGGGGTTGGACTAGATGACCTCCAAGGTCCCTTCAAACTTTATATTATTATTATTACTATTACTATTACTATTATTATTACTATTATTATTATTATTATTATTATTATTATTATTATTATTATTATTATTAATTATATTTACAAAGTGATCGTAGTGACCATAATTTCTAGGTGTAGATAGTCCTTGACTTACAACCGTTGGCTTAGTGATTGTTCAAAGTTACAACAGCACTGGAAAAAGCGACTTAGGACCATTTTTACGACCGTCGCAGCATCCCCAGGGTCACATGATCAAAATTCAGGCGCTTGGCAACTGACTGGTATTTATGACAGTTGTCATGTCCTGGGGGGGTCACGTGATCCCCATTTGCGACCTTCCGACAAGTCCATGGGGAAGCCAGATTCAGTTAACAACCGTGTTACTAACTTAACTACTGCTGTGATTCGCCTTGGCAACCATGGTAACAAAGGTCACAAAATGGGGCAAAACTCACTTAACAACTGTCTCGCTGAGCAACAGCTGTGGTCATAAGTTGACGGCTACCTTTATATCCATCAATCAATAGTAAAAACAACAACAACAACAACCCACCGTCCCACAGCAACTCAAGGACAAAGGAATTTCTTAACCCATCCTCCTGCCTTGACAGAGAAGATTATTTTTTTTTTAATGGAACCAGCCAAGAGAAAGCAGGCGGCCGAAATTTTCTTTAATGGCCAGATATTAATAGAGGTTAGGTTTGACCCGGAGTCTTTGCACTGAACAGTTAATTAACAATTAATTGTGCTCACTTTGGCAGCACAGAAACCGGCAATTAGTTAATAGGGGTGACAAATAGCCTTTATCTACGTTTAATCCATGAGAAAATAAGTGTTGAACCTGCTAAGGAATTGCAGCTCCTGTCGGGGGTTTTTTCGGTGATCTAATTGGACTGTGTAATTTGTTTTCTCAAGAATGGCCACCTTGAGGTCATCGGAGCTCGTGCAGGCTTAATGGGAAAGGATGAGAGCATTGCGTATCTTCCAAGTTCACGGAGGTAATATATATATTTTTTTAATTCCATTTATATCCCGCCCTTCTCCGAAGACTCAGGGCGGCTTACAAGCTTAGCAATAGCCTTCATTCTATCTATATGCCTGCTTATTAGGGCTTTCACACACACACCCCAAGCAGCATTATTACAAAGCCAGCTTAATTGCCCCCAACAATCTGGGTCCTCATTTTACCTACCTCGGAAGGATGGAAGGCTGAGTCAACCTTGAGCCTGGTGGGATACCCCAGTTTATATATGGGTGGGGCGCCCCCAGTTTCACACCCAGGAGCCACGTTAAGGGCCCCTTTTTGTTTTTGTTTTATTGGAGAGAAGAAATTAAATTGTGGTGGACCCCCAGGAGGGAGCAATCCACAGGAGTCGGGCAACTCACTCTGGATGTCATGTGTGAGAGAAAGAGGGCAAAGACAGCCTCTCCTTAATAGCTCACAGACTACAGCTAATCCTACACTTACGACTTACGGCTGACACTTCCACTGCTAAGCGAGACTGTCTTTAAGCGAGTTCTGCCCCGTTTTACGATCTTTCTTGCCACACTTGTTAAGTGAACCCCTGCAGTCGTTAAATAAGCCACACGGCTGCTAAATGAACCTGGCTTCCCCTTGGATTTTGCTCATCCGAAGGCCACAAAAGAGGATCACATGACCCCCCGGGACACAGCAACCGTCGTAACGACAAGTGAAGCATCTGAAGCTTGACCTTGTGACCCTGGGTGTGCTGCAACGGTCGTTAAGTGTGAAAAAATGGTCATAAGTCACTTTTTTTTCAGTGCTGTTGTAACTTTGGTCACTAAACGAACTGTCGCAAGTCGAGGACTACCTGTCTATTGTAGATGCAGAGAGTAGAGTGCTCAGCCTGGCAAGATTTTGGCCGCAGGTGTGAAAACAATAGCCAGCTTGGAAGAACTGCCTCTTGTTGTTCTTGGTTTAGGGCAGGGGTATTCAAACTTGACCCTGATTTGTGGACTTCAGCGTGCCTGGCTGAGGAATTCTGGGAGTTGAAGTCCACAAGTCATAAAAGGGCCAAGTTTGAAGACCCCTGACAAAAATACCCACTTGTGGGGCAGGCTGACTAGCAAACTGAATCAATGAGAAAATTCTGCAATATTTCATTGCAGTTTGTATTAATTCCCTCAAAGGATCAACTTCGATCAGGGGCGTCCAACCTTGGCGACTTTCAGACCTGTGGACTTCAACTCCCAGAATTCCCCAGCCAGCCTCTTAGTTTAGAACAGGGGTGTCCAATCTTGGCAACTGTCAGACCTGTGCACTTCGACTCCCAGAATTCCCTAGGTAGCCTCTTAATTTAGAGCAGGGGTGTCCCAACCTTGGCCTCTTTCAGACCTGTGGACTTCGACTCCCAGAATTCCCTAGCTAACCTCTTAATTTAGAGCAGGGGTGTCCCAACCTTGGCGTCTTTCAGACCTGTGGACTTCGACTCCCAAAATTCCCTAGCCAGCCTCTTAGTTTAGAGGAGGGATGTCCAATCTTGGCAACTTTCAGACCTGTGGACTTCAACTCTCAGAATTCCCCAGCCAGCCTCTTAGTTTAGAACAGGGGTGTCCAATCTTGGCAACTTTCAGACCTGTGCACTTCGACTCCCAGAATTCCCTAGCTAGCCTCTTAATTTAGAGCAGGGGTGTCCCAACCTTGGCAACTTTCAGACCTGTGCACTTCGACTCCCAGAATTCCCTAGCTAGCCTCTTAATTTAGAGCAGGGGTGTCCCAACCTTGGCAACTTTCAGACCTGTGCACTTCGACTCCCAGAATTCCCTAGCTAGCCTCTTAATTTAGAGCAGGGGTGTCCCAACCTTGGCGTCTTTCAGACCTGTGCACTTCGACTCCCAGAATTCCCTAGCTAGCCTCTTAATTTAGAGCAGGGGTGTCCCAACCTTGGCGTCTTTCAGACCTGTGGACTTCAACTCCCAGAATTCCCCAGCCAGCCTCTTAGTTTAGAACAGGGGTGTCCAATCTTGGCAACTTTCAGACCTGTGGACTTCGACTCCTGGAATTCTGGGAGTTGAAGTCCACAAGTCTTAAAAGTCACCAAGGTTGGACAGCCCTGATTTTTAGACACCCCAAAAGTGATTGGTCTCCAAACTACACAACTGAAGGAAGCAATATATGTATCTAAGAGTCAGGCACATTCTCCAGAGACACTGAAGTACAAACACCTTGCAAGTCCAGAGAAATTTCATTGCTCAGTAATAAAACAGCCCCTTTGTGTATTTACTACTGGCAACAGATACAACACAGAAC
This sequence comes from Vipera berus, assembly GCF_964194415.1. Classification (NCBI taxonomy): domain Eukaryota; kingdom Metazoa; phylum Chordata; class Lepidosauria; order Squamata; family Viperidae; genus Vipera; species Vipera berus. The sequence continues at coordinate 7,504,279 of NC_138216.1, forward strand.
AAAGATACACTTTACTGCATTTTGTTGGGGGGGGGGGGGAGGAATGCACGCTTTAGAGAAAAATGTTTGAACTGTGACAAGCAAAACTTTCCAACACATCTCAAAAAAAAAAAAAAAACATGGCGGGCTATAGACATATCAAGAACCCTACAGTAAATGTCTTTCCCTCCTCTCAAGTTACGTTTGTTTGTTTTAATCATTCCAAGTTAAGTACTACAAAAACAATCCACAAAATTACTCACCAGGAGAGTTGTTTTGCCTTCCCTGGAGAGGTGGAAGTTGCTTCAAGGTTTTCTCACAAGGACGGCTCAGTGTCGGTGTGACCATTACACAATTCCTCACGAGGAGGGTGGCCTACAGAAGCTTCTGGATTGCCACTGCAGGTGCTTGTCAGGAATGCAAATTGCAAACCCCTGTGTGTGAAGCAGATTTTTTTTTTCTTTTGCCCAGAATTAAGTCTCCCAACTTTGGTTTTCAGTAGACTTTTTATGTGGTTATCAGACAAAGTAAGGTGCATTTTTAAAGCTAATACATCACTGTCGTTATAACCTCATTTTGCTTCTTTTTTATCACGTTTTATGAGTTTTAAGATTTTTCTGTATGAGCACAGATGGCCAAGGAAGTGAATTTATTCAAACAAGAGTATCTTCCTCCCCCCCACTCCCAGCATGTACTGGTAGTCTTTGACCAAAGTTACAATAGCACTTAAAAAAAGTGACTTAGGACCGTTTTTCACACTTAACAACCGTTGCAGCCTCCCCGTGGTCATGTGATCAAAATTCAGCCATTTGGCCACTGACTCATATTTATGACGGTCACAGCGTCCTGGCATCTTGTGATCCCCTTTTGCGACTTTCTGACAAGCAAAGCCAATAGGGAAGCCAGATCCACTTAACAACCGTGTCACTAACTTAACAACTGCAGTGACTCACTTAATAACTGTGGTAAGAAAGGTCGTAAAATGGGGCAAAATTCACTTAAAACTGTTTTACTTTGCAGCACAAATTGTAAGGTCGATTGTGGTTGTACGTCAAGGACTACCAGTGTAGAATGTTACAAGATTTGTTCTTCTTTCTCATGTACTTGTGGGTCTTTTTCCTAGTTTTTCAGTTGTAGGCCGTACAATTGGGCCCTACGCCCATTGAAAATGTGATTTCTTTGGCTTTCATAGAATCATAAACTGGAAGGGTATCTCAGAGGTCATCCAGTCTCTTGCTCAGTGCAGTATTTGTAAAGTATCTGTAAAGTATCTGTAAAGTATTTCAGAGAAATGATGGCTTGTTCGGTTGACAGCTAATGAAGGGGAACACGCCATCCAACGAAGCAACCTATTCCGCTGGTTGACAGGTGTTGTCACCTGGAAATTCTTCCCAGTCTCTAATCTGAACTTATTTCTCTATGGTTTCATCTTAGTCTGTTGTCTGAATGAGACACTGTGGTTTGTGAACCGGTTTATGGCTCAGTGGCTGGCACAAATGCAATCAATGGTGACTTGCTGAAGAGCTAGGAAGTAGCAAATTATGGTTTATCTTGTGAACATAGCCCAAATATGCTGCTTGGCCTAGCTTGCTAGGTGAAGACAGCCAATCATGGTTTGTTAAATAATCTATTCATTAGCTCTCATTGGGTTAATCTTATCAATTATTAATTCAATCAATCAATCGGAGCTGGAAGGGACCTTGGAGGTCTTCTAGTCCAAACCCCTGCTCAAGTAGGACCCTATACCATTTCAGACAAGTGACGGTCCAGTCTCTTCTTTAAAAACCTGCATGACGACATATAATAGGAATTGCATAAAAGATTGCTGGCGGATAACACCCAGGGGGAGGGCCTTCTCTGTGGGTGCGCCTGCCCTTTGGAACCAGCTGCCCGTAGAGCTTAGGACTGCCCGTGACCTTCGCTCATTCCGCCGGGACCTGAAAACTTGGCTCTTTGAGCTTTCTGGCCTGGACTGAGAGTATTAATTGGGGTTTTAATTGGATTTTAATTGGGGTTTTATATTTTTATATTTATTCAAGGTCTAAATATAATCATTTTAACTGTTCTTAATTTTTGTAATTGTTGTATAGTTATTTTAAAAACCTTGTGAACTGCCCTGAGTCCTACGGGAGAAGGGCGGTATATAAGTCTAATAAAGATAATACTGTATCAATATTCGGCATTCATCACCAAATATCGAGGGCTGTGTATTATATTGCAGCTGTCACATCTAGGCTGCAAGAAAACAGAAAACCACTAGATGGCAGTGGAGGGTTCAGGTCCTCAAAATCTCTCTGCTGCCATCTAACAGTTGCTATGATATGCGCGGGCATAAATTCAAGTCTCTCTCGTTCAAATTTCCTTTGTTAAATCAATAAAAAAAACCTTTTGGTTCATTGCCTGTAGGGAAGTTGTGCTATTGATGCCACTGTGTAAAATTTCACCCCCATTTCTGCAGTATATCGATGTCCTCCAATCGGTGGGGTAAGACAGCCTTGCCAGTTTAATATATTTCAAGATGTGCTGATAAGGATAATGATTACTATTATTTCCATCTAAAACAAAATCTCTTCTTTGGGGATTTTTTTTTTTTTGCAGCGTTTGTCATCCTCTGCATAGCAGGGGAATTGAAAGAAGGGGAAGGTGCAGCGGGCTTGAAAACCTTGGCATCAAAAGTAGACAAACTGCCGATTTCTTGCGTATTCAACGCAGCACTCTGCCCCCACCCCTAAAGAGCCTGTAAAGGTAAAGGTTCCCCCACACATGCGTGATAGTCGTTTCTCTAGGGGCCGGTGCTCATCTCCGTTTCAAAGCCGAAGAGCCAGCGCTTGTCCAAGGACGTCTCCGTGGTCATGTGGCCGGCATGACTAGACGCCAAAGGCACATGGAGTGCTGTTATCTTCCCATCGTAGTGGTCCCTATTTTTCTACCTGCATTTTTTACGTGCTTTGGAACTGCTAGGTTGGCAGAAGCTGGGACGCGTAACAGGCGCTCACTCTGTTACGCGGCACTCGGGATTCGACCCGCCAAACTGCCGACCATCTGATTGACAAGCTCAGCGTCCTAACCCACTGAGCCACCGCGTCCCTTCAAAGAGCCTGTAAGGAGTTGTAATTTTCAGAGCACTTGACACGACATTAACTCATTAACCCTCCAGACAGGCTTCACAAAGGCATTAAAAAAAATCAAAGAATGGCCAGTGACAAATATGATACCAGCAAAGAAAGAGGCATTAACAACAACAACAAAAAGTCCATAGGGAAACAGAATATTCCTCCTTAAGCCTGTACAGGGAATCCTCGATTTATGACAACTGAGACCACCATTTTCCTTGCGTGTTCAATTTTATGACCTACTTTGCTACTGTGAATCGCTGCAGTTGTTAAGCGAATCTTGGGGTTGTTAAGCAAATCAGGCTTCCCCCATTGACTTTGCTGATCGCCAGAAGCCGGCTGGGATGGTCGCAAATGGTGATCACGTGATCCTGGGACGCTGGATCCTTATATCGCTGTACAGTCGTAAGTACAGGCCAATTTTGACCAGGCGATTGTGGGGATGCTGTGACGGTCGCTAAGTCTGAGGAACGGTTGGAAGTCACTTTTTTCAGCGCCGTTAACTTTGAATGGTCACCAAAGAGAGAAATGGTTGCAAATTGAGGACTACCCGATTATAACTTTTCCAAAGCTCAGTTGGATCCAAAAGCTTGCTTGCTCAAAGATTTCCCCATTTTAAACTAGAATCCAGTCTGGGTCGGTCACTGGAACCAGAGATGGGAGTCTTCCAAGCTTTCGGATTGTGTTGTACTTGTGTTAACCCAACTTTCTCGGTGTAGATGACACACCATCTTTTTAAATTTGAAACCAAGCTAGTTTTGCAACGGCAAGAGTAATTCCCGTTGTTTTTTATTGTGTAAAATGATTGGGGTGGCGTGCCTTGGCTCTAATAGGATGCAACAAGCAGGGCGATTAGCAAAGTCAATCACACCGCCTCAAATTCCACAGTCGCAGCTTTCAAATTAATACAAAAATGTTTTGTTTGTTTTTTAATTGTCAGGCTGCCGAGTTTTCTTACCAAATTACTTTCTCATTGGAGAAAATTAAACCTCCTAACAGGGGAGATGGTTGACAGAATGTTAAAGAGGCTTGATAGAATGAGTGCTTTGTACGAAGTGGCAAAGGAGCATTATATTTAACACTGATACGCGGATTCAAAATACGGTGTTATTTTTCACACACCTCCTTCTGCTTTCAAGCATACTGTAACTCTTAAAACCACTCATACTTAATCCAGATGAAAAGCTTCAGATGATATTGAGGGGGACTAAGGAGCCAGAGGCTCTCCTGGGCTTAGATTCCACCACCCATCATCCTGGGACATAATGGCAGGAGCTAGTGGCCACTAAAATCCAATTATCTCCAGGCCACAGAATCTAAAAGGCTGATCTATATTCCCGGGAGGTTCAGGAAGTAAGTTTATTTCTATATTTATTTAAGAAAATTTGAATGGCTGCCCGCTCAAGCTCTGGGCGGCTTTAAAAAAAAACAATGTACAGATAATCTCCGACTTACAACAGTTCATTTAGTGGTTGTTCAAAGTTACAACGGCACTGAAAAAGGGACTTGTGAGGGCTTTTCACACTGACGACCCAACTGCGACATCGCTATGGTCACATGATCAGAATTTGGACCCTTGGCAACTGGGTCATATTTATGACACGTCCTGGGTTCATGTGATCACCTTCTAAGTCAATGGGGAAGCCGTGTTATTTAAGGACCGTGTTATTAACTTGCCAATGGCAGGGATTTGTTTAACAACTGGGGAAAAACGGTTGTAAAATTAAACAAAACTCACTTAACTGCCTTGCTCAGCAACAGAAATTTTGGGCCCCGTTGTGATCGTAAGTTGAGGATTGCGCTTCAAAAAAATTTATTTTATCAGACACACACACACACACACAAAAGAACAATCTGTCCTGGTTTCTTCAAAACTTTTGGTTCAACGGCTGTTTTCTCCCGGAACAATCTTTCAGCAACACTTCTGCAATCCAGCAATGGAAAGTTAATTGTGTAATATTAGGGGGGGGGGGAAATTGGACACAGCTGAATAGATAACATCAAGGTTATCATCCCCAAAAAAACACAACCCAACAACAACCAAAAGCACAAGACATTATTGGCTTTTCAGGGGAAACCCTGTTATTACGAAGTTGAGGAATCAATCAATGTCAACCCCTCCCCTCTTTGCTGAGATGATTTGTCCTGCCCTTAAGAATGAAATTGCACATTAAAAAGAAAAGCAAAGATGGTCAATTATTCATGTTGGAAAAGAAGTTTCATTAATATTTCCAGTGGGTGCCACTGTAACAGCTAGCAAGATTCCAACAGCCTTCTATCTGATTACTTTCTAAGGGGGTGACCTTATTGTTATGTGCTCTGGGGTAAATAGGGGAGGCATTTAGAAACACTAATACACACATGAAACACACATGTAAAAAGTTAGTGATGCTGCAGTGCAATGTTGGCCAAGGAAATCCTTCCATTTAGGAGCGACGCCATTTCTCCACCCATCCAGTTCATGGCGTGCATCTGTTTCACAGGAAGAGCTCTGACACAAATTCCTTGTGCCCATGATTTTAACATTTTTTTATTCATTTGTATCCTGCATTTATTATTTTTACAAATAACTCGGAAGGCCGTAAACATACCTAATACTCCTTCATCCTCTTCATTTTCCCCATAACAACCCTGTTTCATTTCACCAATACATTTGAAAATACAGGAAAGAACAATGCCACATCATAAAGAAGAGATGGAGGCTATTATTTTTTTTTTTAAAAAAATAAAAAATAAAAAATTGGCTTACAGTAACACAACAGCACCTTTTAAGGTTGTGACTGGACTTAGGGGAGGAAGATGGGGCCGTGCTAGGACAAAGATTGATCTCTGTTCCAATCCATTATTTTAATTAGGAGTCTCTTTAATTTATATTGCCTCATTATTAAAACAAATGGATTGATGCCCTCTGCTTCCCTCGGACCTGATAAGGTAGCAACAAGAAACGCGGAAATGGGAAATAAAAACAAATCTAAAATAAAAAAAACAAGACAGGATAATTGGGGAAATGTCAATGGAAGATTCCAAGAGCAAAATTATCTTATAATTTTACTGATTGCTGGTGGGGTTTCCCCCTCCCCCTCCCCCTCCCCCCCCCAGCCTCAGTGACGGGATCGTATTTCCCAGAAACATCTCAGTGCAAAGCAGAATAAGAAAGTTGGGCCGTGTGATCACACCTGAGAATGTAACAAACCAAGAGCCATTTCCAAGTCCGAAAGTCTTCAGACCGGGGTCCCTTCAGCGTGGTTTCCGGGGGATGCATTTAGGAGGTGAACAGCTGGCTCTAAGTCAAGCAGAGGTTCTTCTTCAGTTGATTTACCTTCTTTCTGCCTTTGCGCCAGGATCATGGCCCGCAGCAGCGGTGGATAGAGGACATACCGGATTTTTTCTTCTTCCACGGGAGGGGTAAATTTCTTAAAGGCTTCCTCCTCATGTTTGGGTACCATGCGCCAGTCATGATACATTACTTTGTCTATTTCTTTCTCTTCGTTTTCAGGCTTGCCTAAGCAGAAATTGTGAAAAGGAAGACAGGTTCTGATAAATAGCAAATCTTGCCAGAATGGAACACACAGTGAAAAGACAGATTTGAAAGCATAGACCGCATGCAGTTGGTTTTACTTGTATCTCGTTTCTGTAATTATGTTTCTTCATATAATACACAATGCCACACGATTGGACTGTACATTTTTATATATAAATGCACAAAGAATTCTTTTTTTGTTCAGAGTTGCGGGGGGGGGGGGGTTCAACACATCAGGAGAATCAAGTTAGGCATTTCTTAATTTTTGACACCCCGAGCCCAAAAGATTTGCCCCCACTGCTCTCTCTCTCTCTCGTGAGACCTCGTCCTTGCTAAAGGCTTCGTCGTGAAATCTTCATCCATAAAAGCAAATCTCCCTCTTACCTCTAAAAGTCAAATATCCCCAGGCCTTCCCGTGTTCCATTTTCTGTAACAAAGAACATCAAAGGATTATAGTCCATTCAAGAGGAAGGGAGGAGGGCATGTCGGAATTCGAACCAAAGCTAACAAGTCGATTTTCAAGAAATTCCAATCCAACTAAGGTTGTTAAATGAGGATTGCGCCTGCCCTTTGAAACATCTTGCTCCTGAAGTGACGTCAGCTCCAAACCTCCTTACTTTCTGTAACAGCTTAAAAGAACTGGCTCTGTCTGTTGGACTGGGGCTCCTACTAAGGATTTTCACATTGGATGTGGTTGACAGATTTACAACAGATCCCACCCCTTCCTCTCCTCATCCTACTCCAGGGGTAGGCAACCTCGGCTCTTTTACGACTCATGGACTTCAACTCCCAGAATTCCTGAGTCAGCTATGCTATAAAGGTAAAGGTTCCCCCGCACATGCGAGCTAGTCGTTTCCAACTCTAGGGGCCGGTGCTCATCTCCATTTCAAAGCCGAAGAGCCAGTGTTTGTCCGAGGACGTCTCCGTGGTCATGTGGCCGGCATGACTAGACGCCAAAGGCGTACGGAACGCTGTTACCTTCCCACCGTAGTGGTCCCTATTTTTCTACTTGCATTTTTACTTGCTTTCGAACTGCTAGGTTGGCAGAAGCTGGGACGAGTCACAGGCGCTCACTCTGTTACGCGGCACTCGGGATTCGACCCGCCAAACTGCCAACCTTCTGATCGCCAAGCTCAGCGTCCTAACCCACTGAGCCACTGCATCCCTATGCTATACCCCTGTCCTACTCCCTTACTCCCCATCTTTTTAGCAAGGTTGATTTCATTTATATCATCAGGTTGTGTACAGTTTTACCTTTTAATATTGTAAGCCGACCAGAGTTACCTTGTTATAAGACAGGCAGCTAATAAAATTTTACAAATAAAAATAAAATGAATTAGTAAACGAGCTGTGTACAGGTAGTTCTCGATATACATCCAATAATTGAGTCCAAAATTTCTGTTGCTAAGCGAGAGATTTGTTAAGTGAGCTTTGCCCCATTTTAAGACCGTTTTTGCCACGTTCCTTAAGTTAGTCACATAAGTGAATCTGGCTTCACCCTTGACGTTGCTTGTCAGAAGGTCCCAAAAGATTGATCACAGATCCTGGGACACTGCAACCGTCATAAATATGAGTCAGTTGCCAAGCATCTGAATTTCGATAACGTGACCATGGTCACAAGTGTGAAAAACAGTCATAAATCACTTTTTTCCAGTGCTGTTGTAACTTTGAACAGTCACCAAACTAACTGTTGTAAGTCGAGGACTCCCTGTTCTAGGATGCCTGAATTTCCCCCTTTCTCCAGCCAATGGAAACACTCACCTCGGCTGTGTAATCCAGTTTTACTTTAGTAATGACCCAATAACAAGGCTCATCGTATTCCCATATCCAGGATTTGCGTGTGACCATCCTGCCGATACCAAAGAGGTGCAAACGGGACAGAAGCATAAAAAGCCGATTCTCATTCCTCACATCCTCCCAGGACAGCACAGGGAGGCGCTTGCCCGTGGAGGCCCGGGTCATCTTCTCGTAGTCTACCGCAAAACGCTGGGAGTCACGAGGCCGGTTTTTTAAAGCCCAGTATTCACGGATTTTCTTCGCCTTGGCTGCAATCGGGCGATATCCCTTGTAACGACCCATGGCTGCCCTATGGAATGATAAGACAGGATTGTTAGCCATTCGAATGCCAAGAACGAATTTCGATTTAGAATCAGCCTGGGGCAAGGGCCTGCGTTTCTGGTTCGTATTTACCAGTTTTAGACAAATCCCTGCGTTATTCTATTAACACACCCAATGTCACCAGAGCATTGTCTTCCTTTCCTTCTGGAAGTTTAAAATTAGGGCACAGAATACTAACAGGGCTGGAAGGGACCTTGGAGGTCTTCTAGTCCAACCCCCTGCTCGAACAGGAGACCCTATCAATGGGCAAATGGTTGTCCAGGTAAAGCTTGAGTCTCTCTCTCTCTCTCTCTCTCTCTCCCTCCCCCTCCCTCCCTCTCTTTCTCCCGAAGCCTACCTCGCAGGGTTGTTGTTGGATAGACCAAAGAAGCCCTGCACCTCAACACATACCTGGCTCCTTTTAGCAGCCCTGGGCTTCCTTCTCTCGCTCCTGATTCGGCGTCGACTCAAAGGCACCGCTCCGAGCAAGGACGGTCCCCTTCCCTAAATCCTCCCCCGAGCCACACTTCCGCCCTTCTTCGGGCTTTGCTTGAATCCCAAAACCTTCGCAGAAGCATCAGCAGGGATGGTGCAACCTCATATGACGCCCGGCAAAGAACACTTCCGCCCCGGCATTTTTTTTAATTTTTTATTTTTTTTTTGCAATTGTCTCAAATTCAGCCGAGGCTGGTCCGTCGCTATAAATTACCCGGCCGCCCACGGATAATCGCTCTGTTGCTTCCGGCCTTAGGTTATTAGACGCTCAGGAAAGAAGGCAGGTCCGTCGCTATAAACGTTCCGGCAGGCAACTCTTCCGCTGCTGCTTTCCTAAAGTGATTTTCATTTTACTTATTTTTTTATTATTTTTTCCAAAAGACGATCCCGATGACTCCTCCGAGCTTCTTTGCTTCTTCTCTTCGCCTCCCTCCTTCTCGTGTTTGGCGGCTGTTTTTCCTCTTCCTTTTGTCGCGCTCCTAGTAGCTTGAAGAGCCTTTGCTCAATCATTGAGACCAGGATGGAGGGTGGGATACGTGTGCCTAGAAACTGCCTTTTCTAATGAAATGCATTTTCTTATTTCACTTCCAGGGTTGGAAATGCTGTAGCGGGTACACCCGAGGGAGACTCTGGACGTGCGGCTTCCTTGCTGCCTTTTATTCCCCCCTCCCGATGACCCACAATGTTTTCTACCTTAGTCCTGCTCAAGCCACCCAGATAAAACACTTGATCAACTGTTGCTGCATTGGTAGAAATGCCTATTGGTGGAGAAGACTTTGCTCAACTGGAGGGCATAAACACAAATTTCCAAGTGTAGGGACGTCAGGGACAGAGATTCTATAAATAAGCTGGCTTCTATTTACGGTATTCCTATCCACAGGATCCAAATTGTGAGAGAGACAGCTCTTTGAGTAGGACTTGGTTTGAAAAAAGCTTTTTGTTAATGAAAGGAGATCAGGTGAGCCTCTCTTTCTGATCAAATTGAGTTTGTTGACTGGTAGCCAACATTTAATTAGGATACTTGGAAGAGTGGCTTGGCAATGACCATTGTACCTGTTTATATTGAGAACGTAGATTTTACCTCAAATACACATGGGAGCTTTCCCCCGCAAGTTTCCTTAAAATGCCCAGTTTTTGATAGTTTTATGTAGTTGTGATTCTGTGACTGCTGCTGATCTCCTTAACATTTTCAGTTGAGGGTAAAAACTTAAATCATGGAGGGAAACCAGAGTGTTGCTCTTGATGGAAAATGCCAGCTTGTTAAAAGAGCGATCACATGGGAAATCTCTGATTCTGAGGAAGACAGTGATGTTAAACCAGAATCCTCAACTGCTTTTGTTTATTATTCAGATGTTGACAATGAGGGCTGCTCAGACAAACAAAAAACAGAGCCCTGCATGGCACTGATTGAGGCAAAAGCAGTACCTTTGCTTAGACCGTTGACACAAATAGTATCCTGTAATTCAAAGCCAGAGAGAAAGAAGAAAAAGCAGTCGCTGGAAAAAAGCAAGATGACCCAGATAAAAACAGAAGAAAAACAGAACAGCTTGCACAAAAAAGAAGAGAAAATGAGGATAAAGCAGCAGATTGCAGCTGAGAAACAGAGACGAAAAGAAGCAGCATCTGCCTTGAAATTCCTTCGGCCTGATCAGTGCATGAAGCAAATGATTGTCTGTGTGGATTCAGGTAGTATGTTTACATTACATGATTATTCCTTTCCACTTTAGGTTTGGTGTTATTAGTGCCTTTACATCAGTCCCTGCACTTTTCTTGGCAAGATTTCAGAAGAAAACCCAGCTAGTTTCATACCTAAGGCAGGACTAAACTTAAAACACTTTCATTTCTAGCCCACTGCCTTTAACCACTACACCAAAGTGGCACTTTTCTTGACAAGAGCTTAGCCATTGCCTCCTTACTAGGGTGAAGGAAATGACCAGGCCCAAATAATGCATCTGGCTTTGTGCCTAAGGTGGGACCAGAACTCAAGTCTTCCATGCCTTAAAGCAGGGGTCCCCAGCCCCCGGTCCGTGAACCAGTACCGGGCCACGGCATGCCAGCAACCGGTCTGCACAAACAAGCAAAGCCCCATCCGCAGGATGCAGGCAGCACACAAAACCACGCAGCCACCAGTCCACGGAAAAACCTCTTTCCACGGAACCGGTCCCTGGTGCCCAAAAGGTTGGGGACCTCTGCCTTAAAGACGACACCAACCTACCCATTTTGTGCCTGTATTTTACCGAGAGGGGGAAAGGTTTTGGCATAGTACTACGCTGTAGAGTTTATGTGCCATCAAAAGATCATTTGTTATCCTTCCTCTTCAGGTCTTTTAGAGCACCTTGGTTCTGATGTCTTGCTGGAAGTTTTGGACTCCTTGGATTGTAAATACCATATTGAAAGTCAGATAATTCCACATAGCATAACCTGGAAGAGAAAAATATTCAGCGGGGCGCCTAATTCAGTAAGCATCCGAATCAAAACTCCACTGATAGCCAAAGAAACAACACTGTGTGTCTCTGTGCGTGTTACAACTGATTCCTTACTCTGCTCATCTGCTTTTCAGTCCTTGAAGGTTTTCGTTCATTTAGGGTTGCCTCTGCATCACATCAAAGAGAGTTGGCCCAACTCCCAATAAACACGTTATTGTTGAAGCGCTTTGAAGGAAAACTCAGCAACGTATTTCATATAGAATGGATTTCTCCATTGGAAGTGGAGGACACTTCCTTGTGCAAAGTGCTTCTCTGCGGCCTCTATGGATTACTGCTGATTCGTTAACCTGTTTTGCCATAGCTGCTAAATTCCTGCTCAGAGATTAATAGAAGAAAATGACATAAAGCAGTCAAGGAAGATAATAGTAACTATAATGAGAGTCCCAGACTGTCTCTGTTGGGCTTGGCTCACTTACGCCATTATTTGTTCCCTAGTGGATGTGTCAGCTATGAAATTCACTGATTTTGATAGTTCTGTGGCTGTTCAATTAATAAATCAGTCTGACTTGCCAAACTTCCTAGTATTTAAAGCCCATATATTTAAAACCTAGGGTTATGATATGCGGGGAGTCTAATGTTTCATCAGAATTTTATTTATCATTGATAACCCTGTTATTGCTATCAATGGGCGACATCTTTATAGACTCTTGCACTAAAAACTGGGATGTGAGCTGGTCTGTGACCGTGAATTTTAAAACAATTTGAAATCCATGAGGGCAGATAAGAGAATGCAAGCATGAGGTGAATGAGGAAGACTAAGGTAACAGCACCTTCAGGATCTCTTCTCTGCTCCGGTGAACCACCGTTGGGAGTAGATGCTGGGTTTAATAAGTTTTTAATTGGAGCTAGCAAAACGATTCTTTTTTTTCCCTCTTCTGGCAAAAGGTTAACTTTATTTCTGCAGGATGGTTGTCAAGAAGAGACTGCAGTGGAAAGGGAGGTCCTGTTAGTGATGCAGCCTTCATATTTCCTCAGACAACTATCATCATTGGTGCAGGTGCTGTACAATACCCTTAATTTTGTGAATACGAATCTAAATGGCAAGTCTTGGCTTTCCTTCCCAGTTGCTTAACTGTCCTCTTTTGCTCCATTTTTACTGGCCCCCTTTGCCCCGATTCTCTGCTTGTTATGCCTTCTATGACAAGAAGGATGAGGAGAGAGCATGATAGTGTGTTTCAGAGTTTTATCTTATTTTCAAATACCTAGGGAGATGAAGCTTAATAATTGAGAGGAAATGCAATAGAAAGCTAGATTGGCAGCAGGCAGAATCCAAGAGGACAGTACTGGAATCGCTAAGCAAAAAAAAAAAGGTGAGCAGAGAAAAAAAGATGAAGCAAGACTTACGATGGAAAAAAGAACGGTAGATTTTATTTCTCACATTTTAAAAAAAAAATTGCACGCTGCATAGACTCAGCCAGAAGAGTAAAAAGATTCCCCTGCTCTGCCTCAGTTTTGCTGTTCAAACTTGTGAGTGAGATATACTAGGTACTGGCATACTAATTCTCAAGTGGCCACTTGTGTGTGTGTGTGTGTGTGTGCGTGTGTAGCTATATTAGTCTCCCTTTAATTCTTTGTTAGCAATCCAAAAAATTTACACAAATATGAGCTGCTGTCACTGTGTGACTACAGCCTGTTGATGGCCTTGGGTTAGGCTGAAACAGGAAATAAGATTTGCACCGTGTTTGGAGCCTAGCAAGGTATTCTAAATACTTAACAAACACTTAACATATATAAAAATCTAGTTTAATCTTAATTCAGGAAAGATTAGAACCCTAGGAATTGTTTTAAAAGTAAGAACATTAAAATCTGGCACCCGGGAATAGAACACAAGTATATTCAGCTGACTGATGAAAGAAAGATAGTCAAGGGGTGGGGATTAACACAAAGGAAGATGGTTCAAATTACAAACAACTATGACAGTATTTATGCTGAGAGGAACCAGTTTTGAAAAGGATCCATCACAATAATCCAACCTCAAAAGGCACACAAGGGAAGGTTCATTCCATTGATAACCATTGGCAAAATGAACTTACCTGGGAGTTTAATGTTGTCTTTTCCACCTAAGAAAACTAATGCAAACCCACTTGAGGTTGGAACTCCTTCACCGGTGGAATCCAAAATAGTCTTTAAATTCATATGCAAAAGTGGTGGATGATTTTTTTTTTATTCTAAAATCTTGTTCTAATTTTAGAATGCAAGTCCTGGTAGCCAGCGGAGTGCGCCAGATCTTACTCATCTGTGTCCCCTTCACAATCTGGAAGATCCTTCTACGGTATCTTACAGCGTGGTTGTCATCGGACTAGACACCTACCAATGGTACATGGGATTGGAAGGGCTGTCTTAAGTTGTGGGTCCCAAGGAGCCAAGCGTTGTGCGAGTCGTGGGTGAGCTTGTGGGTCCCAAGGAGCTAGAAGTCTCACGGTGTTCTCGACAGACAGAATTGCAGGTCTTCATCTTGGACCCTTACATTTGTCGCGTGACAATCTTGGTGTTTTTTTTTATAATGCAGATTACCAACAAATATTGGAAACAGGTAGTATAAACATGCTATCCCCCACTTAACTGGGGAAAATTCATTCAAAAGGTAATGTGTAAACACAGTCTTGCTTGTGCTTTTTCATTGGAGGCAGGGAAGCAGTAAATCTAACTCTGGGCTTTCAGCTATATAGCCGGCTTTCTGGTTAAAGGATAAGCTGGTATTAAATACAGAACAAACTCAAATTCCGACAGGAAGACTCAAATGCACCACGTCTCCCAATTCTCGATTACCTTCTTCCGGATGTTAATTTAGCTTTTTCAGTCTTGTTTATAGCGCTGGGATTTCCTGGCTGCATCCTTGTCCAAGTATTAACCAATCTAATCCTGCTTAGCATTTTCAGGCTCATTTTAAGCAACACTTCTAACAATGAAAGGCAGTAAGACGAGTTCATTCTTTACTATCAACTGCCACAAATGCCTCGGTGGCTTAAATTAACATACGCTTTCCCTGCACCAGAGTTTCCAAACCAGAGTAGCTTGACAAAAAAATAATAATAATTTTGTGTCTTCGAATCAGTCTTGACTCTTGGTGATTGAATAAGTCCCTGCTCTTTTCTTAGTAAGAATTTTGGAAGTGGTTTCATCCCAAGATGGAAAAAAAAGAGAGACTGGGCTAAAATTAGCCAGCTGGCTTTGTGCCTAAGACAGGAAAACGAGTCTTCTGGGTTCTAGCTTGGCACCTTTAACCATTGGACCAAAATATTAATTCTCGAATTGTGGTTCTTTTCTGAACTGCCTAGGTATAACCAGAATCATCAGCTTCCGCAAGAACTGACCACTGGACTGGAGAATGCAACTTTGCAACTTGGTCCGGAACAGTCCGTGACACGGCATCAAATTGAGGAGGTAAACGTAGCAATCAGTTTTATCAACCACAACAAAGGGCTCCATTCTCTCAGGATTATCATCCGGGTTATCGGTCTCATTCCTTGTCTGATTTAATTTACATCCTTACGCCACCACATCAAGGATGATACAGCAAAAACACTAAAATGGGAATTACAAGTTCATCGTTGCTGAACCTCAGCCGAGATGAAGGCCAAATATATTTTTTTTCCTTTTCGTTTGAGTCTCTCCAACTTCCTCCCGCAGGCTCTGGTGGTGTTGCAACTCCGGGGTAACGTACATGTCTTATTCCTGGAAACGTGACAGGAATTGGCCCAGCATGTTTCTGCAGTGACCAGAGCTGTAGCACAGCGTCCCTATAAGTGAGTGTCAGCTGTCCATGTTGCCTTGGGAAAGCTTTGGAGTCGTGAAGTAGGAACCAAAAGGCTATCCCACAATCCTTTCATTAAAAAAAAAATAATAACCTGTAAATAAGGTTTTTGTGTGACTTTGTCTTTGCAGGACCAAAGATAATACAATGAGATTGTTTCTTTAAAAGACGTTTAGCGTTACAGATACAGCTACTGCTTGATTTACGTTGCACTGTATTCAGAACAAGCCACCAAGCATGCTTTTGCTTGTTTTGTTTCGCTTGCGCGGTCCATGGATAGTACCTACTTCGCGTTGAACAATTTTTTTGGCAGGGAACATTCTGAGCCCCGAATGGTCCCAGCCCAGTCTTAGGAATGGGACATTCTGACAACCCTTGGAACAGGTTACTGTGAGGTCAGCTCAGGCATTTTAAGCCCAAAGGGTATCCTATGTATGTACATAATGGTTTCTTCGGCAGGAAACATCGGGAAAAGCAGTTTTTCTCCTTCTGCGCCAAAGGCAAGTGGGCTAGCGGTGTGCACATTAGCAAGGAGGGGAAAGGGCTCCGAGAGACCTGGCTGAAACAGATCCAGCAGTTCAACCGAGTCAGTCCAGCCGTGGCATCAGCCGTTGCCCAAGCCTACCCCTCGCCAAGTCTGCTGCTACAGGTCAGTTCGTTCCACCGGTTGCTTTGTGCTGGCGGTAGAGAAGGGACATCAAGGGAGGCGATTCTCAAGAACAGGGGCTAAATCGGGCACCGGGTTTCTGTTGTCTCGGCGCAGGATTAAGTAGGCCGCAAGTAAAAGGCACGGAGACTTCAGCGAAGAAGGGGGGAAAAACCACTAGTGGGGCGTTTACTCAGATGTTGCAGTGTAGAGAATTAAAGTGACGGCTGGATAAGGGACTCCTAGTGAACTTCATTCCATTCTCCCTCCGTAGTTCTCTGATTATTCCAAGCCTATTGAGTTCTCCTAGGTCACAGGTCTGCAACCCGCGGCTCCGGAGCCGCATGCGGCTCTTTCAGCCATCTCCTGTGGCTCCCAGTCTTCTGCCATGTGCAGTCCAAAAAAAAAACAACAACAGTGGGACTAAAAAAGTTCAACCAATCAATCCAAATATGCAGGGTAGGTGCATATCTCGCCTTGGCTCCACTCTTCAGTCAAACCCTGTTCTGCACATGCGCGCATGTATGCGCATGCGCACACTTTTGCGGCTCCGTTTTTCCTTTTGTGAGGGAACCGGTTCTGAGTGGCTCTTTCACTGTTTCAGGTTGCTGACCCTGTCCTAGGTGAAAAAGCATTTCTGGGCTAGACTTACTATTTTTTTGCCGCCTCCAAGTACTATGTTTCCCCGCCATACAACCAGGTTTTGCTTCTCGTTTAGCTATGGGGGTTCTGTTTACGTAAGGATCCTCCTGAAGAAAACAAATTGTAGATCAGGTCTTTAATAATAGAAGCTGCAAGTGAAATGATTGGTTCCACTGGAGCTCTGCCTGGGTTTTTTTTTTTAATGCCAAAGCCTCCTTTAGCAATGCCCCAGATCTGTTCCTT
This sequence comes from Vipera berus, assembly GCF_964194415.1. NCBI lineage: Eukaryota > Metazoa > Chordata > Lepidosauria > Squamata > Viperidae > Vipera > Vipera berus. Next base: position 7,521,254 of record NC_138216.1, read on the forward strand.
CTCGTAGCAAACCAGGCTTGCTGCCCCATCATTTTTGCTACCGAGAGCTCTTTACTAGACAATCGTTCTAAAGCAAAGCTAGGGAGAAAGGGGGTTAACGCTGAAATAACTCAAGCAGGCAGAGACCAGATTACCAGAAATACACGGCAATTGGGTATCCTTTCCCCTCCCCCCCCCAGGCCTACCAAGAATGCAATACGGATGGAGAGAGACAACTTCTCCTAAGCAATCTCCAGATCAGGACCAAGGACAACAAAACAGAGAGACGGATTGGCCCAGACCTGTCTCGCCGTGTCTACCTTTTCATGGTGTCTACAAATCCAGAGCTTGTCCTAGATTTAAGTTGAAGCACCTTATGCTGTTCTAATCACCGGGTCATAGCTCCTTAGCCTTTATAAGTTTACTGCCAAAGCTGTAGGATTTATTGCAGACATTGAGTTTGCCAAAACCAATAAATGTCTTTGTGCACAAATGCTATCAATGAGACTCTCTCGACTGTGGTTTTTTTTCCCCCAAGTCCCCCTTCTTCTGCTGAATAATTTATTTTACGCTATTATTACATCCCATGGTGATGCTTGTTTGAATTTGTAATGACATATTTGGCATATATATTTTTTTTGGGGGGGAGGGGTTTCATACATTAAACCATAATGTAGCACGGCGGCAATATTTCTGAGAGAACCTAGCTCGTATATAAAAGCGTTAATGGTTATTCTAACTGCAGAAAACATTATTTTAAAAAAAGGAACACCTAACCCCTTCTTTTAGTGCAGGGGTGTCAAACTCAATTTCATTAAGGGCCACATCAGCATTGCGGTTGCCCTCAGGGGGCCGGGTGGATATGGCCAGGGTGGGCGTGGCCTACTGGGTGGGCGTGGCTAGAGTGCGTATGGCCTACCAGGTGGGCGTGGCCAGCTCTACATCGTTGGCATCAAGGGTGCCTATGGGGGCCTGGGCAGGAGTGGGACAGATCTGAGGGTCTCTGGCAGAAGGAGGGTCTCTGGGCCAGGGCCAGGGCAGTGGGGGCCGTTCCCACACTGTTTCCAGGATGGCTTCGCGGGCCCGCATGAAACCACTTTGCGGGCCGGATCTGGCCCCTGGGCCTTGTGTTTGACATGTCTGTTTTAGTGCAATCCTAATCCCAGCTAAATAATCATTTCCACCGAAACTAAAGCTCAGTGCTGCTTTCATTTAATCAGTCTGTTATACTGCCAAATCACACAAGGGTTAAATTCAGAAATGAATACTAATCCATGGTTTATTACAAAATGATGTTGCTTTGTTCCCTTCATACACCTCCTTTCACAATGAACCACACTTTTGTCATTTGCACTACGCGCAGGAGAAACCGAAGGGAACGTAATTGCCCTTGTGCTTATCCACACATTAAAAAGGATCAAGAGAACCTTTTCTGGCTACACTCAACAGCCATAAGTAATCACTAGGGAAAGACCATTACAATACTGGCTTTTAAACTGCAAAATGCCCCGCCAGTACACATCGTTGCAGTCCGTTTTTAGGACAAAAAAATCGAAGAATGAATTGGAACATTTAAACTTACCTCCCCAGAAAATGCACGTGGGATGGAAATATCTCTAAATAAGCAGATTATGGCTGGCTGCGGAAGAGAAAATGCAGGATTCAAGATCCAAAAGAAAGTGGGAGGGGGGGGGGACGGACGGACGGACAACATCCACAGCTGACGTTCGTTCACATCATTCCAACTACTAGCCTGGCATTGTTTGACTCCCAATAATTAAGAATTAGGGAACCTGGTTAGAATTACCTTAGATGAGAGGACAGTAAAGTTGATGGACTAGCCTCCCATTGCGGGATCAAAGTCTGTATATATTTTAATTCATCTGGGTATAGTTCAATACAAGAGAGGTAATAAGACATGCAAAGCAAGTTGGAAGAGTTGCAGGGCTCACGAGACCCCTTACGCTGCTCAAAGGTAACATTCTCTTCTGGATGCCATCAAGTGCCAAAGCACCTGCAATGGAGGACGACCAGTGGGCTCTGGAAAGGCTGCTTTGCTCCTCTGCTCCGAAACTCGGGAGCCATCTACTGCAAATTCACCTAGCCCACGTGGTGGCTTCCTTTTGCTTCAGGAAAGGTTGCTTATCGATAAGACTGGGCTGCCAAAAGCCGGACTTCCGAACAACCTGTCCCAGGAATCTTGGCAAAGCAGAGTTGATGACCCGCTGGCTACGTGGCCGAATAAAGCTGTGGGAATTGCTTTGTCTCTTCATGGTAGATTGAAACAGGCTTTAGTGTTCAAATAGGATACAGTCGGGAAGGTTAAAACGTCACTTGGTAACACTGGGGGGGGGCGTAGAATAGCTCATCCTTCATGACAACACGGTCTTTCGAAGATGGGGGGGGAGAGAGAGGGTGCCAAAATTAAGTCCTCCACCTGCATCTCTTCCGATGACGCGCCTTGGCGTCTGAGCCGCAAGAGCTGTCTGAATCGCTTCCCGAGGAGGTAGAGGAGGAAGGGGAGGAGGAGGAAGAGGAGGAGGAGGAGGAGGAGGAAGAGGACTGGAGCGAGCCACAGTTCATGCTCAACACCCAGCCCAATCTGTTGTGCAAAATCTGCTTGAGTCCCGGAGGGAGGGGGAGAACCTCGAGCGTGTCCACGTAGTCAGGAAGCAGCTGGCGGAGACGGTAACAGCAGAGGTACTGCAAGGAGGTGGGGGTAGCACAGGAGCGGATGATCTTCATGCTACTTTTGGCCGCCGTCGAACACACCATGGGGTACACTCTCTTGTTCTGGAGCTTGGTGGCAGCCACACCTGAGTCAAAAACGTCAAGCAAGGGGGTCCCGGGTTAACACGCGGACGTGGAATGGAATGGGGAGGAAAAAGAGAAGACGACACGGAGACTATCGGGGGGGTGGGGGGTTTGTAAAGTGGCACTTCCTTTATTCCTTGGCGTTTCTACGATGGGATCTTCCACTGTAGGACACTGGATTCTGTTGTCCCTTTTCTCTGGGCCCAATTCATGAAAAGTGGCCAGGCAGAGTTTTTATAGTTCTCCTAGGAAATTGTAGGAGTGCGGCGTCTGAGCAGCTGACTTATAAATTCAACCATTTTGCACGTGTGCAAAATCTTATTGGCTTTATCTCCAGCAGAGACACCTTCCCTCAACCAATTTATTCAACTGATTTTACTGTATGATTATTCTCTTCTAGTTTACTCTACATTATGCTGTGCCAGGTTAGTTTTCAACAGGTAAATATTTAGATGGTCCTTTCCAGGTAGCTGTACCTCAAGATGCTATCATCTTTCCCCTATTAAAATTAACAGTCTGTGATTCTGGAATGGAAACCAATCAGCTGACTTTTTTAAAACCCTCTCATAAATTTTAATCTCTACATTTCCCACATTTAGAAGTACATCTGGCCTCTTCCACCTTACCTATACATTTCCTGTTTTTGAAAAAGGTTAAAGTTCCGTGCCATGTGTCCAGATGCACCCCAATGATGGAGCCCTGTCCAAATCTTGTCGAAAAATTGTTCCGTTCCCCCTTGTGCTGGAGGAGTCCTGCAGAGAAAGGGACATTTGCAATTATAACCTTGTAGGTTTCTAATTTCTGCAAAGGTAAAAAGGACCGTATAGAATTCATCTAACTCTGTCTAAGAGAGTTTGTAATGCAAGTAGCAAAACAATATTCTCACCAGATAGTTGAATTATCCGCTTACCTAAACTCCTTAGCCAAGTCTATGGTCTTCTAAAACAATCCATTTCAACAGTTTTTATTAATGTTTCACCAAAATACGTTTCCACCAAAATGTTTAGCCATTGATCTATTTCCTAGACCAGAGGTCCCCAATCCCCGGTCCATGGACCAGTACCAGACCGTGGCATGCCAGCAACTGGTCCACACAAACAAGCAAAGCCCCATGTGTGAGATGCAGGCAACACACAAAACCACACACTCTCTGGTGCGTGGAAAAACCTCTCTCCACGGAACAGGTCCCTGGTGCCCAAAAGGTTGGGACCTCTGTCCTAGACCCACAAAGAACAAGCCTGCTATGATTTCTACGTGACGGCTTCTCAGATATTTAAAAACACATTTCCTAAATATAAGCTGAACGTTTGGTAAAGTGTCCAGTTCTCTAAATAATTTGGATATTTTTTTTCTCTTCTAGTCCCGGGGCCTAGAATGCTTCCTCAAATGTTTGTAAAATTACATGCTTTCAGGGTCTCAAACCCCAAATCAGTTTTGAGATTGCCATCACTTTTTTTAGAAATCATTCTCTGATAGAGAGGAACAAACTTTCTCTGTACGTGTCGGAAAATGCTAACATTCACTAAAGAATATTTCCAAATCAATTATTACAAAGGGACAGTTGCACCCACACACCATCTCAGGGAAAAACAGTTCTTATATTCAGGCATAAGCTGCAAAAATTCACATGTAAATTACAAATCTAGATATAAATAAATGAAACCTTTGCTCCTATTACCCGTATAGGAAAGACCCCAGCTGTCTTCATCTTTTCCCAACAGGCTACAGAATGTGTGACGGAATTTATCCAGGTTTACATCTGATGTTCCAATTCCCACCATCTAAGGGGGCATGGGATGGAAGAAGAAACACAAAAGTCATCGTTAGCCAGAGTCAAACATAAGTAGCCCTTACTTAATAACCATTCATTCAGTGACCGCTCAAAAGACAGCACTAAATGAGGAGTTAGAGCCATGGCGCATCCTTATGAGTCACCTGATCATTAATTTGGGTGTTTGGCACTTGGGACACAATTACAACAGTCACAGGAGCCCAAGGTCCTGTGATCACTATTTCTGTCTTTCACAGCTGATTTCCAAGCAGCAATGTCAATGGGAAAGCCAGAAGGAAGTCACAAGTAAGTCACGTGACATCATAATTAATGTCCCATGGTGATTCACCCTCATGACTTCACCTGGAACTGACAAACTGTTATTGTAAGTTTGGCACGGTCATTGTATTATTTGGCATGCCACACGAGCCGTTTCTGGAGGTTTAAAAATCACAATCTATGGCTACGTACGTGCCTCATAGGAAGGAGGTTTACTTAAGTCATTTAGTCCAGTACTGTTGTGTTCTAAGACATATTTACAATCTCTTTCTTTAGCTAGAAATGTCAGATCTTTCATGTACTGAGAAGGCTCTATTCAATTATTCTCCTCCCACAACACTCTCATATACAGAAAGCAGACACTATATGGAAAAACTGTGAAGACTCTAGGTGAGACTGTCACAAGAACAACAGCCTGAATGTTACTGTATATACTGTGTGCACAGTCCATGTGCACATAAGCGGTTTCCTCACGAAAACTACCAGTTCTCACAAATGCAGCAGAATTACCTCCTACCAGTAAAAACCAGTCCCTGCCCTTCTCCTATACTGGCACCATTTCAGTGCTATCTGGCGCTTATGCCAGCAAGACAGTGGCCTTGTTGATACTTGACCGTCCTCTGTGAAATCTGACTGCATTTTTTTTAAAAAAAAAGAAAAGAAAAGAAAAATTGGATACAAACCTTTCGGAGCTGGAAGAGCAAAATAGATCTTAAAAAAACAAAACAAAAATTAAAGACAACCAATACTGCTACTACTACTAGCCATAATGTACTGGATGTAAATGCTAACCAACTCCCGGTGACAGAAACCATTGAAATGTAATTACTGAGGAATCTTATTGGATTTTTAAAAAAAACGGTTACAGTGCCTATTTTCAGGTATTATCCAACATACCATGTCAGTGCCATAGACAGGTGAGGTCATCTTGATTTCCCAGAAGTGTTGGCCCTCTGCTAGCTCCTTGTTCCCCCGGATGGCAGCAGTACCACAACTGTAATCCATGTGGAAATTGACCTTACGATTGTCACAGGTCAAAAGAGTATTTGCCGATTTGTTCAATTCATCCCATACCCAGTCAAAATCTTTGAAGAGAAAGACATGGAGATAAAAGCGATGTGAATGGGGAACAACCTCAGATCATTTCGCCTCAAGTTATGTCAGTTCTCCCTTTAGCTGAAGAATAACATAGTTCAGTGTTTTTCAAACGGAGCCACTTTAAAGAATTCCCCCAGGATTCTCCCACCCATCTTAAAAAGTGGCCAACTTTGAAAAACGCTGATTTAGTTGCTAAAGCTAGAACTATAGTCCTGAATATTCCACAGTACGTATTGTAGCAAAAACTGGAGATTTCCATTCCCTGCCCAAAATCTTCCCCTGTGCATTTGTGTCTCTTTCAGAATATATACTCGTACACCTATAGCTCAGCTGAGACAGAAATGATCAACAAGAGAAGGAATAAAGCAGACGTGTCAAACACAAGGCCCGGGGGCCGGATCCGGCCCGCGAAGTGGTTCCATGTGGCCCGCAAAGCCATCCTGGAAACAGTGAGGGAAGAGCCCCCACTGCCTTGGCCCTGGCCCAGAGACCCTCCTTCCGCCAGAGACCCTCAGATCTGTCCCCACTCCTGCCCAGGCCCCCATAGGCACCCTTGATGCCAACGATGTAGGGCTGGCCACGCCCACCCAGCAGGCCATACGCACTGTAGCCACGCCCACCCAGTAGGCCACACCCACCCTGGCCACACCCACCCGGCCCCCTGAGGGCAACCGCCATGCTGATGCGGCCCTCCATGAAGTTGAGTTTGACACCCCTGGAACAAAGGATCTTTCTCACAATCATCTTCTTCTCCACACTGGCAATCTTTCATCCGATGAGCCATGTGGAAGTTAGAGCAATATGGAGTTTCGTTCTGGTTCTCACAGTTGCAGTACGACTCTCCTGTCACAGGTATGGCTGTGGGTATGGGAGGCAACTGGGAAGGAAATTCGGACTCTGAATCGGAGTTGCTGTGCTGCTAGAGAAAGAAAAAAGAACGGTTACCTTTCCCTCTTATTCTAAGGCAGAGGTCTCCCAACTTGGCCCCTTTGATGACTTGTGGACTTCGACTCCCAGAATTCCTCAGCCAGGCATGCTGGCTGAGGAATTCTGGGAATTGAAGTCCACAAGCAAGGGTCTTTGTTCAAACTTGGCCCTTTGATGACTTGTGGACTTCAACTCCCAGAATTCCTCAGCCAGGCACACTAGTTGAGGAATTCTGGGACCTGAAGTCCACAAGTTATCAAAGGGCCACGTCTGAAGACCCCTGTTCTAAGAAAACATTTAGCAACAACAGGTGTCCCTGGGAAAGGTTTAAGGTTTATGTGCTCTGGATGTCACGTAGCCCTATGCTTATGTCCTAAAGTCCACGTCTTTAATTTTTAAACAATCTTTCTGACTAGGGTCAAACTAAATCCTGCCAAACTCCAGGTAATTGGCCTTAATGAACTCCAGGATTAAGCATGGAGTTAATTACAACATAAATATTTGATTCTATGCAGACTGGGCTAGAGAACTGTTGAATACACAAAAGATTGAATGTTTGATAACCAAGCATATAAAACAATCATAGCACTAGGTATTGCTTATAACGATTTTTAAAAATAGGGTTTAACCATTGTTACCTTTTCTAAGCTAAAGAAAAAAGTAGAAGATAATGCTTCCCACGTTATTTTTTCCAGGACAACTGTTAGAGCACCAGACAAACATTTCACTCAAGCTGTCCTTGTATTAGTTATGTTACGGCATAATTCTATAAAAAAAAGTTGACTTTATGCCTGATCATTTATTCTATCAGCAAGAACAACTTGTTTCCTTCCATGGCTTGTATAAATTTAAAGCTTTTTCCATTAAAAAAAACTCTCATTGTTTATTTAAAAGGAAGAAGCCACAAATCCCAGTTAGGATGGTTTTGTTAACAAGCCATAAAAGGACCTTCCTGTTCTAGTTAGCTGCTTCCATTGTTTAAAAAAAGGTAAAAAGTAACCAAGGGGGTGGGGAAGAACACCAAAACCAGCAATTTAGTATCTCAGGTAAGAAGTAGGTACAGATTTACTTTACCTGGTAGCATAAAACATTAAACTTTTTTAGGTTTGATTCAATTCCAACCTAGTTATCAACTGAGGCTATGCAGAGATCCATATTCAAAAGAAAATGTGATTTAAAGCAAAAGAAGTGGCATATTTGTCCGGGCTCACATAGCTGAAACACGAGTCCAAAAACCTGTGTGTTGAAGTTAACATATCCCTGGCAAGCACTACATGTGCACTGTACATGCCTTCGAAGCACTGTGCACGGTCTCTGAATTCAGTTCCTTGGATCAATGTCCACTATGTCAGAATTTACAACCATTTTTCAATGCAGAGAAGACCACATGACAGTGCATGCTTGAAAATCTACGAGCATCTCACGAAAGCGTCCGAGGGGAGATTATATCTGAGGCAGTCTCGCAAGAAAACAAATGGTACTTCACCTGCCCATCAGTGTCAGATGACCAGCCACGCGTTCCAGAAGCCGTTGTTAAAGTCCGTGTATCTGATTCTCGGCGTACCCCACTCAGAACATAGCGCCAAGCTCTGCTATTGCGTATGCGTCGTGCCATGGCCTCTTTGGAGAGGTAATCTGGAAGGCATAGCAAGATTTTACCCACAATGCCCTCTTCAAATTAATCATTTCAACGTACATTTTTTTTCCTCTTCAGACAAACATTACGCATTAAGGTATATTCTGTGCCAAGAGAAAGACATAGTAAGCTATATACATAGACCAGAGGTGGCGAACCTATGGCACGCATGACAGAGGCCTCTCTGTGGGCACACGCGCTGTCGCCCCAGCCCCGCCTCCCCCCGTGGTCCTTCCTCACCAGCAGCCTCCTGGATGAGTGTCACCCCAGGGTGCAACCCACGTGGAGCAGCGCAGCCAAGAACATGGTAGCTGGGCAGCGGGAACAAGACTCCGCCCTCACACCCCATTGCGCACAGATGATGCTGCAGGGTGCGGGCGGAAGGGCATGGCTGCTATGGCGCTGCAGGGCCACCTGGGCAATCTGCAGTGGGGTGTGGAGGCGGTGGGTAGCCCTTCTGGCGGGTGGGGGCGTTTTTGGGGCACTCAGTTTCTCAAAGGTTCGTCATCACTGCCCTAGACTTTGAGGAACATGCACTCCACCACAAAAAGGCATAGGAAATATGACAGTAAATCATCTTTGGCCAAGACAAATGAGATCAAAACCAAAGCAGAACAGAACAAAGGCTAGAATACTGCTTTTGTTTCCAAACAGGTTTGAAATAGCCCACAGTGTTTCAAGTCAATTCTCAAGATTTTTTTTTCCTTCCAACAATTCTTCTTCACTAGAAGACAAGCCATCAGTTATACAAAAGCAGGAAATGAGACGGCTGTTCTTAAATAAGTTGGGCTGAAGTACTTATTAAGGACATTGGATCAATCACTGATTTCAGTCACTCTTTGTTTAGTAAGCAGGGAAATGACCATGTGCGTTTCCTGCATATGGATAATATCCAGCTTATTACAATGTTCTCCCGTTTATTTCCGAGTTCAATCAATCCAACACAAAAATTTCAAAGCAATTTATGAATCTTTTTTTTTCTAATCTCAGTCCATAGTAGTAGGGATATGGGTCAGGAGGTAACAGCTACCATTCCCGGAGGGTGTAAAAAATGCTCCCATAACTTACCCATTTTTACATGTTTTCTAGGACTCCTCACTTCCAGCCAATTCACAATGATTAGCAGAGAGAGACTTAAACATTACTTGAGCTAATCAGTACTCAATACTTAATGCTCCCAGATCTGCCTAACTCAAGCATCATATAATGAACAGCAAACTATAATGTGATTTTAAAGTGACTCAAATCAGTCATCCAATAAATTCTGCTAGACAACTCAACAACTGAGCTGCCCTGGGAGAAGATTACTGCAAGCAAATAGAGTGTATGTAAAAACAGTAGTTAAAAAAACTAGGGCGGGATAAGGTGCCCAAACAGAAAATGAGCTAAACGCAAACAACAAATGGCAATAAGTATACTAAAGCAAATTCAAAGCATCAATTGTCTAATATTTGAATCAGCTAGTTCCAAAGCTGCCTTTCACTGTAAGAAAACTTATATTATCAAAAGAAAAAAAATCTTGAATATGAATGGGGAAAGAAAAAGATATAAGAATGATTCTGATAATTCTAAAATTGATATTTCAGGCTATCTAGATTTATAATCTAGTCTAGCTAGCATCTCTTCAGAATGTCAAAAAATAGTGATCAACCTTAGTCAAGACAGCAAAATGTCTCCGTCCTAACACAAGGTTTAGCATCACAGAACAAACAAAATATTTTAGATATGGACAGTTTTCCTCTTAAGTATTTCAAAACAGAAAAAAAATGCCTTAGTATCTTTTTTTTTAGTATCTCACCCTTCCTTTAGGAACTCAACAGGAGTGCATACCACTCCTTCCTCCATTTTTTCCCCATGATAATGTGGGTGATAAGCCGGGTGAGTGTCTTTCAGAGCTTCTGTGTTTTGGAGCTGAACAGATGTACAGCATATTTCCTTTGATAAGCACATTTGCATTTCGGGAACCATGAACAATGACTTCCATATGCAAACAAATGCAAAAGAATGGACATCAGCCAGGCTTGAATATATTTGCTGCAAAAAAAACATAGTCACCACCAACTGTAAACAAAATTTCTGTTTGCAAAATATGGCCGTTTTGTTTATTTTAGTCCTCACTTGTTTCAAACCCAGGGGTAGAGAGCATCCTTGTAAACTGAAAGCAGAATATGAAATAGCTTTAACTGGGAAAATATGAAAACAAGAATCAAGCACATATCTAAGCACATATTCAACCCTGGAAGTTCTTAAGAAGGGACTGGACAACCATTTGTCTGCAATGGTATGAGGTTTCCTGCTTGAGCAGGGGGTTGGACTAGAAGACCTCCAAGGTCCCTTCCAACTCTTTTATTCTGTTGTTCTATTTCCAAAGAAAATATTCAACTCAAACTACCAAAGAAGATAATCATACTCCATACCATCTCCAATCCCACATTTTCCAAAATCTTGGAAAGGAACATTGAGACTCAGAATCCTAACAGCCTTTTCCTCCCTCATTCCATACCAAGTCCACACTAAACTATCCATGAAAAAAAAATCATTTCCAAGGGGGGGGGACTTTGGGCTTCTGCGCTCAACTTTTTATTAAAATCCACACGCTCTGTTGAAGCAGGCTAATAAAGACCATCACATATAATAATAATAACAAACAACAAAACAACAATAACGATGACGGTGATGATGATGGAAGGGACCTTGGAGGTCATCTAGTCCAACACCTTGCCCAGGCAGGAAGAGTACAGAGAAGAGCAACAGAGATGATTAGGGGATTGGAGGCTAAACCATACAAGGAACGGTTGCTGGAATTGTGTATGTCTAGTTTAATGAAAAGAAGACATCACCCTGCCAACAAAAGTGTGTATAGTCAAGGCTACGGTCTTCCCCGTTGCAATTTATGGCAGTGAAAGTTCGACCATAAAAAAGGCTGAGCGCCAAAGAATGGAGGCCTTTGAACTATGGTGCTGGAGAAGACTCCTGCGAGTCCCTTGGACTGCAAGGCGATCAAACCGGTCAGTCCTAGAGGAGATCAACCCTGACTGCTCTTTAGAAGGCCAGATCCTGAAGCTGAAACTCAAATACTTTGGCCACCTAATGAGAAGGAAGGACTCACTGGAGAAGAGCCTAACGCTGGGAAAGGTTGAGAGCAAGAGAAGAAGGGGACGACAGAGAATGAGGTGGCTGGATGGAGTCACTGAAGCAGTAGGCGTGAGCTTAAAGGGTCTCCAGAAGATGGTGGAGGACAGGAAGGCCTGGAGGAACGTTGTCCATGGGGTCGCGATGGGTCGGACACGACTTCGTAGCCAACAACAAAAAAACCACAACCCGGCCTGTATACCCACATATATTCTACGACCCAGAGAAACCACCCCGTCTGGTTGGGATGGAAGAGCCGCATCCCATAAATAAAATCGCGGCGGCTGTCCGGAGAGAACGAGGCGCGGTAAGGAAGCCCAAGGAGAGAGAAGGCAGGCGGGAAAGCATCAAGCAGAGAGAAAGAGGAGAAAAAAACACGAGGCCAATTCAGGTCAGGAAAGATTGGCGGCTTCAGGAAGGGCGTCCTTCCCGCCCGACGGAACCGGCTTTAAGGGACGGGGCGAGGCGCGGGCCCTCGGGGGAGAGAAGGCGAGGCGCAGGCCGCCCTTTCTTCCCCCTTTGCGGGGACAGAAGCAGCATTGGACTCGGGGAAGCCATCCTTTACCCAGCATCCCTCGCGGGCATTTCCCAGCAAGCTTTGCGAAAGGTTCTTAACCGTCCGCGGGCGGAATATGGGTAGGCCGCAGGCCTCGTTTACCTCACAGAGGCTCGCCCGTCGGCCTCAGGAGAGTTCTTCCCGGGCTCCGGCCTTGCCTTTCCTTTCCGCCGGCGCCTCACCCGCCCCCAAATCCAGGCTACGCGGCCTCTCCCCTCCCTCCGCATCCGCCGCCTACCTGCGTCATCGCGCAGCCTTCGCCCCGCCCTTTCTCTCGCCAGGAAGGGGCGGAGCCGCCCGCTCGCTCTCCTCCCATTGGGCGCGTCCCTCGCGAGAGGCTCCCACGTTTCGCTTCCTGGGGGGGTGGCGGCGGTGTGCCTCAGTCTCGCTCCTCCCCCTCCGCCCCCCCGCGGAGGGAGAGAGAGAGAGAGAGAGAGAGAGACGCCCACCTCTCGGGCTCTCATTGGCTTTCCCAGCGGCGCGTGGGCGGCGGCTTCAGTGACGTCACCGCCGCCTTTCCTTTCCCCCCCCCCCTCAGCTGCCGAAAGTAAAGGAAGACAAGCGGCTTCTTCGGGTAATTAAAAAAAAAGCTGACTGGCTGAGGAGCGGGGAGGGGGGCGCGATTCGGTCCCGCCCACAGTGTCTCCTCCTCCTCCTCCTTCCAATCGCCTTTTGAGCCACGGGCTGGCGAATGAAATGAGAAGGCGGGAGAAGATGTCCGCGCTTGCCTTCCTATTGGTCTGAAAAGGGGGGGGTCATGCAGAGGAGACGCCCGATTGGACAAGAGTGGTGCCACTCTCGAGGGCAGCGCGAGGGGAGGCGAACGGGAGCAACATGGAGAAGGGGGAGGAGGGTGAGTCCGTGAGGGAAGGCGCCGCGTGAGGGGGGGGACGGGGGGGGCTTCACTGAGGGAAGCTCAACAGGTGAAGTTCTGCCCCCTCAGGGAGAAGCGCTTTCCCCGACGAATAGCGGCCTGCGGCTCCTCTGTCATCCTCCAATCTCGATGTGTGGGGAAACCTTCCGAGGATCCCCCGCCCGGCCCCTGGGATTCGGGGGACGGGGTCGCCGCACCTTCGGGAAGGGAGGTTTCCCTCTTCACACGACCAGCCTTGGGTCGGCCTCCCGAAGCCAACACGCGTGTCAGGCCTCGGTGGGGGAGGTTAGGTTGCGAAGCGGACTGGGATGGGCGGGGGTCGCCTGAGGAGAAAGAGGCTGTCCTGTATTTGTTTTTATTTTTTTAAACCCTTAAATGCATCTGTCATCTTTGCATCATCATCATCATCATCATTATTATTATTATTATTATCATTATTATCATTATTATTATTATTATTATTTTGTTATTGTTATTATTATTTTGTTGTTATTATTATTATTATTAATTATTATTATTTTGTTATTGTTATTATTGTTGTTATTATTATTTATTATTATTATTATTATTATTATTAATTATTATTATTGTTATTTTGTTATTGTTATTATTTTGCCCCCCATTATGATGGTGTTTAATATGGTTATAATTATTAGGAGTTTAATACCTTTGTTTATGTGGACCACCTAAAGCAAAGGGTCTTCCAGCTTGGCCCTTTGATGACTTGTGGACTTCAACTCCCAGAATTCCCTGGCACTAATAACGTTCCTTTTGCTTATGTGTACTCATTGTGACTTTGCATACTCTCTTGTAATCCCTTTCTCTGCAATCTCTCGGCTCTAGGGGGATAAAAGGGGGGGTGGGAAGGGCATGCCTGGCTGAGGAATTCTGGGAGTTGAAGTCAACAAGTCATCAAAGGGCCACGTGTGAAGACCCCTGACTTTAAAGGCTTTAGAGCAGAGCGGAAATGCTACAGATTGCAAGAGAATAAGTAAGTACAGTGAGTGCAAAATGTTTGTCGATCTTGGAAGCGCTAAGATGTGAAACAGTTGAAGTCCGTGACATTTTAAAGTTGCCAAAGTTAAGATTGAAAGATTTTGTTTTAAAAAAAACTTGGAACTTTAAAAACACTAAGTTGCCAAAGTTAAAAATATATTAGGACATTAAAAATATTGATACATTTAAAGCATAGGTAGTATTTTTTTTAAAAAATCCCATTTATATCCTGCCCTTCTCCGAAGACTCAAGGCAGCTTACAATTCAAAGCTTAGCAATAGCCTTCATTCTATGTATATGCCTGTTTATTAGGGCTTTCGCCCCCCCCAGCGGCATTATTACAAAGTCAGCTTAATTGCCCCCAACAATCTGGGTCCTCATTTTACCTACCTCGGAAGGATGGAAGGCTGAGTCAACCTTGAGCCTGGTGGGATGCGAACCTGCACTAATTGCAGGCAGCTGGTGTTACTTAAGGAGGCATTAGCCCACTGCTCCACCAAGGCTGGGGGTGGGGTGGAGGGATGTAGCACATTACTTCAACTCAGCCCTTGCATTTCGTTGAGTGTTACATATACGAACTCAGCTCATTGGACTTTCGCATTTGTTCCAGATTTAGACCTTTTTCTTTCTTTTTTGGGTTGCTGTGGTACACTTACACAATCGCTGCAATCAACTTGTCTGCCCTTCCTTCCCTATTAGCATTGTGCTAGTGTCACAATATCAAATTGTCTTTTTCAAGTCTCAGTATGAGATTACAACCAACCACATGGCTATCCAGTTGCACAGAGGTGACTGGCAGAAAATGGAATTGAAGTGGGAAGTTCACTTATATTTTTTTAAGTGGCTAGAACCTGTTCTGAACCCATTTGTAATACCTGTGGCATCTGCTTAAACCAAACATGAGATTTCTGGGATGTAAATCTGGTTAACCCAATATTTATTCTATCAGTGGGGTTAATTAATAATATGTCTTGGTTATATCCACAGTGGGAGTATACAAATAAAAGCCTTTTTTATAAGAGATGAAAATATTTTGCAGTTGCATCCTATAAAATACCATTAGAAAACAGTAAATTCTTAGGAGAAGCATCAGTAGAAATTACTGAGGTTTCTATTTCCTAAAGCAGGGATGCTTAACTTCTGACAGATTGCAAACTAATCAGGAAATTATTCATTGACAAGGTGATGTCACCAATAGGTGAATTAAAAATGAGAATGAGGCCTCTAGGAGGCAAACCACCACCATTCTTACTTTGAAACCAAAAAATACCCATTTTTTTAGCAGAGTTATAATATAATAAGTGACAAACAATAACACTCAGTGAAGCCAGGTTAGTCTGATCAGGTAACTTGCCTGATGTATTGGAATCTCTGGTCAGTGCTGCTAATGGCCAAATGACAAATTATATCTGGTCTCACAACTCAAACTAAATACTGTCATCACTTAAATCAATTATGTCCAACAATGACAGAGCGAATGTGAGTATATTTAATTAAATTGAAACCCATGTGATTAATTGGAGAGGAAACGGGAGAATCAGGAGAGAGACCAGATGGCGTCAGCATTTAAAGCACAGATGTCATGCATTTATTTCTGGATTTTAGTTTATAGCCTTAAGTTAATCAGCTGTCCCTGCAATAATTTGTTATCTATTTGAGATTTTCCTCATAGGACTGTATGGGAAGTAGGATTCATTAAGGCATAAAATAAACACAATTAAAATGCAGGCTTTTATTTATAATTATTCATTAGGCTCCACAGTTATATTCCACAGTTCATCCGCAAGTTACAAATATTCTCTATTAGTATTCATTATAACATTTCGTGTCCAATGTTTTGCCTAAACGTATACATTGTTTGGATATTTCATTTACCCATCAGTCTGGATGCGGTCCATCTGGATCTCCAGATTGCGCTAGTGATATTTGGCAACAAGTATCCAAATTTCAGCAATGGGATAATGGAGCATTTTTCTAGATGGTAATGCCCAATATTTGTATAGAAATATATAAATATATAACAAAAGAAGTCTGAAAAAAAAATTCTCCACTTCTCTGTAGTGATTCCACGACCCCGCTCTGTAAAAGTTGCCCAGTCTTTGAATAGCATACACAATTGACTAAATCTTTGAACTCAGATCAAAATGATAGGTCGGTGTGCTGTTCATGTATTAATACAGTAGTTCTTGACTTATGACCACAATAGGGACTGAAAAATGTGTGGTCATTAAGAGAGGCGTCATGTGATTGCTTCAATTTTATATCCTTTTCCCACGGTTGTTAAGCGAAAGCATCCCATGACCGTGACTTGCAACCTTCTGTCAACCTCCCCATTAACTTTGCTTACCAGAAGCCACTTGGGAAGGTCATAAATGGTGATCATATGAGGACGGGGAAGCTATGACGGTTGTAAGTCTGGGGATCAGTCATAACTTTTTTCAGCACCATTGTAACTTTGAACATTCATTAAACCAACGATCGTAAATCGGGGACGTCCCATACTATCAGAGATGTCCTAGCTGACCTTTGCTGTCAAATATATTTCCATTCCCGACTTCTTGTTACCCTATTTGATATCAAATTCCAATCAAGGCATTGTCTTCGGATGACATCCATTTTAAAAGAGAATGGCAGCTGAACTTTTCTCCCAATAAATTTAGTAATAGAAAAAGAAAGGCAATTACCCCAACATTACCTTCTGTGGATTTTCTGATGAGTTCCGCCAATGTCATGGAAGGCTCCATTTCCAGGCAAACGTCCTGCCTTCCTGCTGAATATCTTTCTCCCCCACCAGGATTTCAGGAATCCTGTTTGCTAGTTTTCATTTTCTTCATACATTTTTGGGTGTTCAAAATTCTCTGTCCAGGAGACGGTTTCTTCCTCTTATAATGCAGCTGAGTAACTTATAATGATGTTCTTCAGCCTAGCTGTGTTAAATTGCAGGAAATTCCTGGGTGACTCAACATCTGCACACTTATTCACCTTTTCCTTCTCTTGAGTCCCTGATCACATACTAGACGTGTTTACCTCTTGGATGTCTTTATTATAAGACCCAGTGACTGAGAAGCCATGGAATTCTAATCAACATGTTGTCTTGGATCTTGGCTTCCACCAGTTATAGGAAGTGTTGCAAATATTAGTACCAATTACAGCTGTTAAATGAGAGCATTGTAAATATGGACAGCAGAGGAGTTAGGCATGCTTGTTCTATACTGTAAATTTATGAATCTTGATTTTTTAAACATGCCAGTGAAGACAGACATAATTAAATTACTTTCATTGAACGCTGAAATGCTATTCAGAAATTAAATCTAATGTACATATTCCAGACCAATAATGGGTGGTCTGGATCAAAATTAAATGATCTGAACTTGGTTCCTACTGAAATCAGTGAAGTAAGTTGCTTGTGACTTAATGACAAACAAAATCTAGACAGTTGAATTTGGATCCGAACCTAACATCTGGGTTTATTCTTGCTTAACCAGATCAGGCCTTGAGGCAGCATTCAACAAAATGGTTTTAGCCTTGATTAGTCTTGAATAATTTCATACATTCTGCAAACCCAATTTTTCTGGTGAGTTTATGATCCAGTCCTTTATACAGACTCTGAAAATGGGTTAATTCAATAACCCAGTTAAGCTTGTTGGCTATCCACTTGTGCTTAGAATTGTGAGGTTTTTATCTTTTTGCTTTGTTTTTTCTCTACCTAATCTGTTTATTATTTTTTAAGTTTTTCTGCTAATCTTGCTTTTAATTTATATAGAAGCAGGAAATATAGGGCAGGAATCATTTTAAGACAGTTGCTCTGTTCTCTGATCATATTCTCAGAACTTGATTTCATTTGTCCTTGGATGATATAGTCAAAACATGAAAGTCTGGGTGAAAATGTAGCCCGCCCAGAGAGCTTTTGGCTGATAAATCAGAGAAATAAATGTTTTCTGTTAGTTATGCAATCTCTCTTAATCTAAAAATTTACATTGTTTGATTGTTTTCCCAGTTTGATACAATCCAGATGCGCAGCTCTCTGAACTTCCTAGCCAACAAGGTCATGTGAATAGGAAATTCTGGGAACTGCACACCCAAATCTTGAAGTTGCCATGTAGGGTAAGGTTGTGTATTAACCTAATTGCTGGCTGACCTTTCCGTTGTTAGCCAACAATAAGGCTTCAGTTTATATTCAGAAGTATTCATTTAGGCTATGCAGCAATCCAGACTCAAAGAGGAAAAGGTGATTCAGAATATATGCATAAACTTAATATGACACCATCTCCTTGGAGAAGTTGCATCTTAAGATTTACAGAGAATGTCAGAAAAAAAGTGCATTCTTTTTTAAAAAATTTATTTTTTATTTTGCAGTATGCCCCCACCTATTAGACCAGCTTCCCAGTTTGGTGGTCTGCTGATGTATGACAGCTATTTATTTTTCATGCCGGAATGACAGGAATTGGTAGTCCACAGTGCACGTTTGATTCAGTTTCAGGAGGCTTGTTGTATAATTGCATTCGTGCCTCAGATTAAATCATAACTTGTCTTGTTTGGCTTTGACTTAGTACAGTGTATGATCCCACCCAATTGTGTTTTAAGTCAAACCACAGCTAACCACACAGGTTAGTGTGGAATAGGAATCCATTCTTGACTTCCCGTCACTTCTACAGCCACCTTTTTACAGTGGAGCTTTGTAATCCAGGGTCTTACTTCTGTAACAGTCTGGCTTGTTTGGGAAATATAAAAGTGGCCATATCTACTGTATTTCCGGCTGGTAAATATTGCCCTGTTGGACTTCTGGGAAAAGGGAAGGAGTTGCTTCCTGAATTATGGAAGTTCGTGTTTTAGGCATCATCGTCAACAGCCTTGGTGGAGCAGTGGGCTAATGCCTCCTTAAGGAACACCAGCTGCCTGCAGTTAGTGCAGGTTCGAGTCCCACCAGGCTCAAGGTTGACTCAGCCTTCCATCCTTCCCAGGTAGGTAAAATGAGGACCCAGATTGTTGGGGGCAATTAAGCTGACTTTGTAATAATGCCGCTTGGGGGTGTGTGTGAAAGCCCTAATAAGCAGGCATATACATAGAATGAAGGCTACTGCTAAGCTTGTAAGCCGCCCTGAGTCTTCGGAGAAGGGCAGGATATAAATGGGATTAAAATTAAAAAAAATAAACATCATCGGACTGCCCCAGACCTTCGCTCATTTCGCCGGGACCTTAAAACTTGGTTGTTTGATCTTGCTGGCCTGGACTGAGGGGGTTTTAATTTAATTTTAATTTTAATTTAATTTTAATTTGTTTAATTGTGGGCTAGTCTTAATTTAATTCTATTTTAAAGTGTACTTATTTGTATTGTTTTAACTCGCCCTGTAAACCGCCCTGAGTCCTTCGGGAATAGGGCGGTATATAAAATCAATCAATCAAATAAATAAATAAATAAATAAACAAGTATCCTAATGGCCCCAAAAGTGCAGTTATAAAGAACATTCTACAGCCCTTTCCACCCTGGAAACTTTTTGGTAGCTTTTGGTAGCTAAATCAACCGGGAGAGTCTCGTGCACTTATAGGGATAAATACATTTGTTCTTGATACGTTTCAAATGTTCAAACTCTTGACTGATTCTGCTTGAGCACAGTCCTGCTTCTTTTTTTAATTTGGCCTGCTTAAGGACCCAGACACTAGCTGATCACCTTGAATCAGGGCGTATTTTGCCCTGATTTGTCCTGATTTTGTAAGTTCAAGGAATTTACACGACGCCATTCGAGTCACCCTCAGAATTGGAAAGAAGGCTTGGGTTGTTGATTCTCCTCTACTCATTTTTCTTTTTCCTATTTGGTCAGACATCGCTTGAATTGTCTCTGCTTATTTTCTCTTGTTCCCAACAGAAAGAGGCAATTTGGCTGGGGTCCAGCACATAATCCTGGTGCTGTCGGGGAAAGGGGGTGTTGGAAAAAGCACCATCTCCACTGAACTGGCTTTGGCTTTCAAGCATGCTGGGAAAAAGGTATGTGCCACTTCGAGACAGTGCGGTACAAAACTTAGAGCTGCCTCCAGACACAGACTTTGCAGCTTCCAGATTTAGCCCAACTTCCTGAAAAATTCAGCCTTTTGGATTCCCTACGATTGTTTCTTTATTACAGTGATGATCATAATTCCACTCCCAGTTTTGCTCTCAATTTCCAGTGATTTGAGAGAAGCTCTTTTTTGGGGGGGGGTCAGAAAAAGAGAAATAAAGGGCCGCAGGTTTGTGCACCCCAGCCCTTTGTTGTAGGCCAGCGCTCTCCAAAGTTGACAATTTTGAACGCTTGGCAGACTACAGCTCCTAGAATTCCCCAGACAGCATGCCTGGCTGGGAATTCTGGGAGTTGGAAGTCCGCAGGTCTTAAAATTGCCAAGGTTGGACATCCCGATGTAGGTTATATTGCAAATCTGAGGTTTCTGGCTGAAACCCGGAAAATCAACAGCTTTGATAGGGCTGCACTTATTAGACCGACCATGGGATTTGATGCCAGTTTGCTTCCGTGTATTCTGCTAGGATTACCACCTCTGGCTGGATTGGGAAGCGGAAGGTTGCCAACATCCAATTTAGGAAGCTTTCTTTCCTGTTAGACTGAAGGCAGCTTAAGGAAGAGTCATTTATCTCTTGTAGAGTTATCTCCAACGCAGGGGTAGCTGTCTCAGGAATTGTGGGAGTTGAAGTCCATGAGTCATAAAAGAGCCGAGGTCGCCTACCTGACTCAGGAATTGTGGGAGTTGAAGTCCATGAGTCATAAAAGAGCCGAGGTCACCTACCTGACTCAGGAATTCTGGGAGTTGAAGTCCATGAGTCATAAAAGAGCCGAGGTTGCCTAGGCATGGTATTAATAGCGAGGCATTAAAGCTGCACTTGGGTCTTATTCCCCCCCTACCTATACCCCATTTTCAAGAGACATCTTGCTGAAATGAGTGGCATGGTTTCCTGCTGTTCTGAAGTGGGAAACATACAAAGCCTCTGTGATAGATTCGAAAATAGCCTGCCATCATTTAGAAAAAAAGGAATTGAACACTCCAGATCCCCGTAAAGAAGAACCCCTGCCTTGCCCATTGCAGTTATTATTTATTGAATTTGTATACCGCCCTATTCCCGTAGGACTCAGGGCGGTTTACAAGGCAGTTAAAACCACGAAATACAAAAATTAAAATCAGTTAAAACAATTAATTAAATTCAAGCCCCAAAAGTAAATCTAAAACCCAATTAAAATTAAAAAACCCCTCAGTCTGGGCCAAAGAGCTCGAAGAGCCAAGTTTTCAGGTCCCGGCGAAATGAGCGAAGGTCGTTAGAAATGTTAGCTACTAAGTAAGTACGGCCTCAGAAAGTTAGATGATCCGTGTCCAATGCAAGTCAAAGCACGGAGCAGAGGGATGTAGGGTGTCTTCTTGTGGGCTGTACTTGTTGGGATGGACGGCAGCTGGTCTAATACTGGAAGTTGTGTAGGTTTGCCAGCTATTGTATAGAGGAGGAAAAAAGGTAAACATTGTGTCAGGAGATCTGTGAAATGCAAGAGGTATCCACGATAAGATTATTTGCTCTACCTTTTGAGCTTTGCATAGACAGTGTGTACCTTTTGACCCAACGGTTTCACAGCTCCCACTCTAGCCGTCTGAGAGTAGCCTGATAATGTCATTGTTTAGTCTTCTGCCTTGCCTGCTCCTGTGCGCATTTTCCAAACGAAGACCACTCTAGATGCCAAGATGTCCTTTGCAGTCGGTTGATTGACTTGGTTTCTGGAGTTTTAGAAGACCGTTCCTTGTTTTCTCTTCATTTCCTAGGAAAGCAAAGGGAAGTTGAGATCATGTAAACTGTAGTGTTCACAGGGAACTACAGTTTCACATGATCTCAGCTTCCGTCGTATCTGTGGAATTGCAGGATTTTAATGTAAATAACACGGGCAGTGTCTGGCAAGAGTGCCCACCTTTGGAAAGATTCAGCAGTTTCCTGTACTATTGTTAAACCTTGCAGACCACCAACAGTGCCTGAACTATAGATTGGAGGACATTATTACTCCAGGCAAAAGCCTTGTGAGATCTTTCTTTCCAAAAAAAAAACCCCTGCTTGTTTTTTCTAGGTCGGGATCCTGGATGTGGACCTTTGTGGCCCCAGCATCCCTCGCATGCTGAATGTGCAGGACCGAGACGTCCACCAATGCGACAGCGGCTGGGTGCCGGTCTTCGTTGACCAGGACAAAAGCATTGCTCTGATGTCTATAGGCTTCCTTCTGGAGAAGCCAGATGACGCTGTGGTGTGGAGAGGACCAAAGAAAAACGGTACGGAATGATGCTTCCGCTGCCCCCCCCCTGCAAAAGTATGGAAACGTGTCTCTCGTATCCTGGTCAGTGATCCTCGTTTGCATGTTGTACCTTTACAGCTTTAATAAAGCAATTCGTCGCCGACGTTACCTGGGGAGAACTTGACTTCTTGATTGTGGACACGCCCCCTGGGACGTCCGACGAGCACATCTCCACAGTGGAATCCCTTCGGCCTTTTAAACCTCTTGGGGCAGTTTTGGTGACCACGCCCCAGGTACGGGAACGACTGGCTTCGGACATCCCGCTGAGTCAGCTCACCAGGATCCTGCAGGATCCAGGAAAACAAAATGGAACCCTTTTATCTCAGCAGCATCCCAAAGTTCACTCCCCAAATCTCGACGTTCTGCATTTTGCACCCGTCTCGCTAAGAACAAGAGATGATTCCCCCCCCCACTTCGGTATTTTTTTTCCAACGCAACTGCTGGAGCAGCATAAGGGGTTTCGAGGCAGGGGTCTGAAAGTCCTGAAATCAGCCAGACGCCTTGTTGGAGTGGGGGGGGTCAGCCTTTCGTGCTAAACTCTGCACAAAGTAATGAACCGTGGTTAGCCAGGTTTAACCAGCTGGCCCGAATCAAATCCAAATGAAAGAAAACTTAAATGCAGGCTGAGAAGCCAGCAGTTATCTGGGAGATCTTGGATGAACGTGATCCCGAATGCTACCTCCCTCGCCTGTCCAGTGACACACAGGGCTTCTGGGATGGCTGGATCTATCTGCCATTCCACGGTGCTTACATGAAGGTCTGGCAAAGCTCCCTGTCCGGAGAGCTTCCCCTTCCAAGATGACCTTTTAGCAGGCATGTCCCAGGGCAGCTGCAAAGGGTGGCTGGCGAATGATCGTTTCTGTTTTGAAGCTTTTTTTTTTCTTTCCCCTTCACTGAGTTCCTTTTCTTCCTGTAGGAAGTGGCAGTGGGAGACGTAAGGCGAGAACTGACCTTCTGCAAGAAAACCGGCCTGCGTGTCCTCGGGATTGTGGAGAACATGAGCGGCTTTGTCTGTCCCCATTGCTCGGTGAGGATTGGGTGCCTAGTTTGGATCGTGGTTCTGATATTGACGCCAGGGGCGGCTCTAAGGATTTCTAAACCTGGGGCCAGGTTCAGAAGGGAAGATAGAATTGCTTCCAATGGTGCTTGGGTCTAGTTAATTGCTTTCCCGCACCTTAACCAGACTGAATTACATGTAGCTTCTTTTAATCTTGGGCAGTTTTTTTGCCTAGAGATGTGAAGATCTGGGGGGGGGAAATCCGAAAATCTGAGCTTCCACCCAACAGGTCTTTGTGGTTTTCTTGGCAAGATTTTGGAAGTGACTTGCCCTTGCCTCCTCTTTCCAAACTCAAGAAAGAGAGAGTGAGTGAGTGGCTCAATATCACCCAGCTGGTTCTGTGCTTAAGGGGGATTAGAATTCATGTCTCCTGGCTTCTCGCTTGATACCTTAACCCCCCCCCCCAGACTCTCCTTTTAAAAGCAGCACGAGCTGAAAAGTGACTTGCAGTTGTATTTGGATGGCTGCAAATGATGGGGATCCTTGGCTTAAACTTAAGTTGTACTAGAGCAGAGCCATCTCTCAGTTACAATTGCTGGGAAACTTTGAGGAAGCATCTGCTGGGTGCTTTGGTGGCAGACAGGGATGGATCCAGCTGCCTTTAGCAGCAGCAGCTCTCTTCTTGCATTTAGGAAAAGAAGGCCATAACTGTATGGATAGGTGTAAAATGACGTTCTTCTTACAGATACAGCCTTTGTCGTCACCTGCCTTTGTAACCAAGTTTTGTATCCTTCCAGGAATGCACAAATATTTTTTCCAAAGGAGGTGGGCAGGAACTGGCCAAACATGCAGGCGTCCCATTCCTGGGTGAGTATTTTCTCAATGAATATTAACACGTAACTAGCTAGTAACTGGCAGACACAACTGTGCAAACTCCACTCTCCCAAGGGTGTCTCAGTGGAGAACAATCCTTTTCAACCTCATATTGTCCAATTGCTAAATTTCTCCTAGAATTACAGCTGGGAGAATAGAGATTTCAAGGGCCAATTTGTCTATTTGCATGTAACTTGCACGCTAATATATTAACGTGGTGTGTTTGGTTTTACCTTAGCAAGTTGCATGGACGTAGTCATTGTGGCTTATTACTTAACGTACTTTGCAAACCCTGCCAGTTGTGACTTCTTCTAGAAACCCTACTTAAGGCCAACCCTAACTTAGCATAATATCCAAACCAGGTCAGTGATAAAACAGGAGATGTAGACAAGACAACCAGGGCATCCGAAATGAAAAAGTGACATATTCTCCTTTCGACAGGCTGTGTCCCTCTGGATCCACAACTTACACAAAGTTTGGAAGAAGGCAGAGACTTTCTTCAGCAATTCCCCAAGAGTTTAGCCTTCTCGGCATTAACAGATATTGCCCAGCATCTTTTGGCTGAGGCCTCCGCCTGTAGCTCCTGAGCAACGAAGAGTGGAGTTCCTAATGGCTAACGTCTTCTTTTTTGCTCGAGCAGAAGGGAACGAATCTGATCAGGAAATGGGAGCACGTCTCTGGAGAGCAACACACTTTCAGAAGTAGACTTCACCGGAGCAAATCCTGATCCCTCAAATTAGTGCATTGGTGCATTCTTCCCCTGGCAAACGAGTGACCCACTATGTGCTTTGGAGTGATCTATCCTGCAGTTAATTTTGTCAGTCCTTAAATTATTTCAATTTCACCCATGAAGAACCTGATCCAACGCAGTACTGTTTTATGAGAAAACAGCCTTATTCAGACACATGTTTCTGACAGAGACAGACAGACACAGAGAGAGAAAAAACTGTGGGTCCTAACATTCTGGATCTCATCCTCTATCACAGTGCATTGAAGCCTTTTAAATCAGTGCACCTCAATCAGTGAAACTCAAAAGTCAGCATTCTCTATTGCTGTGCCGAACCGATCATGACTCAGGATATTTTTTTTTTAATATTTTTTTTAGTAACCGAATTGTCTATTAAATTGTTTCCAACTGCAATCAAGGCTTGTGCACGTGTATTCTACTTTATATATATGTACATACAGCAGTAAGTTCAGCTTGTGTAACAGGAGGGCTTCCCTTAGGTACTAATTTACAAAACCACAACAGCCTGATTTCCTTGCACAGGAATTAATCAAGAAATGCAGTGTGGGGATTCCTTAAAAGGTTTACTTAGCTTTCGTCTCTATTTTAAGCATCTCGCTTCCACATTCTGCCCATTTCTGTTGTGCTGCTGTTTGTCTCTTACAAAACAGAGATAAAAGTATGATGTACATCCAGGAAGACATACTGCTGTAAACGTGTCCCGTGACATAGAAGCTTTAATTTTCACCAAAAAGTCCTGAAATGTTTTCATTGTCTAGTTTCTGTGATAGCAAAAGGGGGGGAAATCCCTATTATTTCCTTTTAATTTTCACCCGGATGAAAGCAATTGCTAGAAAGGAACTGAGGTATTAGGGCTCCAAGAGGACAAGGAAGAATGACCCATGAGCGGTGAGGACACAGGAGAAACTCTAGGAAAAAATAGAAACGCTGGTAAAGACCAAGTACTAGAAGGGAGACTTGGGATTCAGAACTTAACTGAGTACACGATCTTCTGTTTTTCCCCAACCTCTACACGTTTCTAATTGTAATTTCTATCCACGGTCTTTGTGGCTAGGCACGTAGGGATTGCTACGGTCTAGTACAGCCACAGCAACTTTGGAAACCTTATTTCCTTGTAAATCATGTGAACGTGACAGAGTGAAACTACGTGATGGCAGCGCTCACATAATAAACTTGATCAAGTTAATTAATAAATACAGCAATGGCTGCATTTGCTCAATATACTAAGTTTGGTTCGGGGCGTTTCCTGTCTAAGGGCGTTCTGTGAACTCGGCAATGAACGGGTTTGCTCTCCTCTGCACGGACGACACCTCAGAGAGGTTGCTGGCCTGCCTAGTTGGGACTTGACAGGAGCCCAATCCTGAATTTAAAGGGCGCTCAGCTAAGTGGTGTTCCTGAGACCCCAGTCAACAACAGCAGTCTCCAGATATAACATTTTCCCCTCGTTCTGCTCACCAGAATATAATTTTGGCGCAATATTCCACAAGGCTCCAAGGCATTTTCAAACATTTTTGGGCTGCAGTACCTGTTAGCCAAATTCTCGGGGCCTGTCTCAAGAGATGATGCTCTAGCCTAGTGGCAATAAAGTTGTGTTGCTTGCAATTTACTTAGGCAAATTCATATATCAAAATTAGTTGACTTTCTTCCCCCCCCCTCCCCACCGTTATGGAGCCTATCGAATTATTGCAGAACCCGGTTTGAAAAAAAAACTTGTTTCCAAGTGATAAGTTGGCATTATGAGAAAACAGGGCAGCACCCATATTCCCCACCCAACTCCAGAGGCAGTAGAAAATCCAAAAAAAAACTTTATAAAGTGGGGAGGAGGAAAAGGAAATATTAACCAACTTACTGGAATATCCTAAAGTCTTAAATACATTTAAGGAAGTTGCAAATGATACCACTTCTGTGATTCAGAACATTACTTGATATTAATTATTTTCCTTAAATTAGTTTTCCTAAACGTTAAGGTCATTCTCCATTAAATCCAAGTTGAGGGGGGGGGACTGAATGAATGAAGTCTACGCAGATTTTGTGGAAGCAGTATACAAAGTTTGTCACCTGGATTGTTTTAACTACCCGGTCTGACCTACAACTCTAGAAACGCCTGGTCGTGCTTTTGAGACCAGCCAAGGACACTTGGCAGCAGACCTTTGTGATTGACTTGAATATAGTTGAATAAAGACATTCAAGTTCTGCTCGATTCCTGACAGCTTCGTAAGTCCAAACCCGACGGAAGACTTGAGTTTGTACTGTCCTTTAGAAAAGAGAAAGTTCCTTGCAAAGCGAGAAGGCGACCAAACGCTTAACAATCAACAAAATGATCTTCCTGAATATCTCGTAGATCGAGTCCTACCACTTCCGCGGGGCTAAGGCAAGTGATGTTGTTGTAGGTGTATTCAAGTGTTTCTTCCGTGACGGATTGTGTGTACCGCAGAACCACACTGGGTTGCTGCAGAGCAAAGTCCCGAAGATCCTTCAGCGAGCAATTACACTCCCATTTGTTCCCTTCTAGCCAAAGCTGGGCCAGCGTAGGTGAAGGCCCCAGCCAGTCCACCGAGAAGGTTTTCAGAGAGTTGTTCCTGATGTTCAGATAGGTCAGTTTGGAGAAAGGCGCCAAGATGCCACTGTCCAAAGTCTCCAGGAAGTTGTTGGAGAGATCGAGCCAGGAGAGACGCAACAATGGGACGAAGGCTTCAGGAGAGAGATCTGCCAGCTGGTTGAAGGACAGGAGGAGATACTCGAGGTTCCTTAGGCCTGCAAACTGATTTGGGGAGAGACGTCTCAGCCGGTTGTGCTTGAGATCCAGGTCAAGCAGCTCGTGCAAATCACTCAAGCTGTGGTCTTCAATTACGGAGATGGCGTTGAATCGCAAAAAGAGCCTTCGCAGACTGGAGAGATCGGAAAACATCTGCGGTCTGATCCTGGTGAGGCAGCAGTTTTCCAGATGGAGGCTGTGGAGATGGCTGAGGCCCTTGAACGTGAAATCGGGAAAAGTTGCAAGGCAATTCCCTGATAGGTTCATCACGGCCACATTGGAGAGTCCGAGAAACGCCCCAGGCCTGATCTCCTGAATCTGGTTGTCATTTAGAGTAAGAACTTCCAGTTGAGCCAATTTATCAAAGCTCTTTTCGAGCAAGGTGCGAATCTTGTTGTTCCCTAGCTGCAATTCTTCCAGGAACTGCAGGTCTTTAAAAGTCCGGGGACTCAAGCTAGTGATGGAGTTGCTGGAGAGACGCAAGACGTGGAGGCTCGAAAGACCCAGGAATGTGTCTTCAAAAAGTGTAGCAAGGCGGTTGTGGGAGAGATCTAACCATCTCAAAGATTTCATGCCCCAAAAGGCCCTGGGAGCGATGGCGTTGATTTGGTTCTGGTTCAGGTAAAGTTTCAGCAGCTTCTGAAGCTTTGTGAAGATGTTACCTTTGATGCCTTTGAGGGAATTCCAACTCAGATCCAGTTCCCGCAACTCGCTGAGACTGTAGAACAATTGGTGTTGGAGATAGTGGAGCTTGTTTCCAGCCAGGACCATCTCCCTTAAATTGGGTAGGTCGTGAAACACTTTGTCTGGCAGGACCACCAAGGAATTCCACCCTAGATTTAAATACCAGAGGTTGGAAAGTCCAGCAAATACGCCTTCTTCAATCTTGCTGAACTGGTTGTTGTTGAGACGTAAGGAAGCCAGATTCTGAAGGTGGAGGAAGATATTGGGTGCCAGTGACTTCAGCCGATTACGTTCCAGGAGCAAAGAGTACAGTCCTTCCAAACCATGGAAGGCATGTTGTTCAATCCCTGACAACTGACTGCCTTGAAAGTTCAGAAATTCCAGGTTGGAAAGATTCCTGAAAGCAAGAGCTGGCAAGGTTGTGAAATTGTTCCCATCCAGCCACAACATCCTTGTGCTTCGGGGCACATCTTCGGGCAAGGCGGTAAGGTTCCGCGCACTGCAGTAGACACTCAGATCATCGTTGCAGTCGTCAAAGCTACAAGCGCATAGGGTGGGGCACTTCTGACCTTCAGGGCTGGTGCATTCTTTGAGCATTCTTGCTTCAGGATGCAGAAACGTCATCACCAAGGCCCCCATCAGGGTCAACGCGGATGCGGCTCCTGCTGGGTGGATAAATTAAAAGGAAAAAATAAATAAGAAAGCTGTCAAACTTGGCAGAAGCAAGCAGCAGATGTAGAGAACAGTGTGAAGAATTTTTAGCAAATCTCAAGAACGGGGTTGTCGTTGGGAGGCAAATATCAGGTCAATATCGTGAGGGCCACATCTCAAAAAGAGCCCATGGCTTCTTGGGAGGAATCCCAAGCCTTGGCCTTCCCTGCCGCTGCTGTGCTTGCCGTCTCCAACTTCACAACTCAGAAAAAGAGAAGAAAGAACCACCTCTTTGGTCTGTCCTCTCTTGTTGTGAATAGGGTAGCCAAGGAGAAGATAACGGAGACGAGGAAGCACATAAAATAAATAAAACTGAACCAGCTTCTTTACTGGCTGATAAAAAACGTAACTGCTATTAAGGTCTGTCTGAAAAACCATGTATTGGTGATTTTAACTCGGTTTTAAATGCATTTGCATCCATTGCATCCATTATTTCACTGATGAGTCCTTCCAATTTTTTTGGCTTTCCCCCCCCCCCAGCAGTGGTTTGCCCTCACCTCTTTCTTCCCAGGGCAAAGAAAGAGGGTCTAACTCAGGGGTCTTCAAACTTGGCCCTTTTATGTCTTGTGGACTTCAACTCCCAGAATTCCTCAGCCAGCCAATTCTGGGAGTTGAAGTCCACAAGTCAAGGGGTCTTCAAACTTGGCCCTTTTATGTCTTGTGGACTTCAACTCCCAGAATTCCTCAGCCAGGCACGCTGGTCTGGCCCAAGTTTACCCAGCTGACATTGTGCCTAAGGAAGGGCTACTAGGAGTCATGGTCTCCCACCTTAAAGTGCCTTAACCACTACACCAAACTGGTTCTCCGTAAAAATAATAATAATAATAATGCTGTCATGTTTTCTAAGTACCTTCAGTGGGTACAGGAGGACACTCAAATCACTGCAACCTTCTGTGCCAAATCTACCTTGACCTTAAACTATCCTTAAACTATGCATTCGGGTTAAAAGTCTCTCTCCGCCCTTGTTGCACTGATAACTTTCAGATAAATCACAAGGGTGTAGTAACACACTCCTCACGTGAAAACCCTTGCGTGTGCAGATGAGCGAGAAGAGGCGGGATTTAATTCCAGAGAATATAACTAGTATTTTAATACCAACGCAGGTCAATATGGCACGAGGACGTAAGAAGCATATGGTTTGGTTGGAGTTGTGTTGCTTGCCTTCCCGTTTTTCTTTTGGTCCCTTCTTTTTCCTTCGTGAAATTGAGCAAAACCGAACAGCTTCGTCAGCCTGCATCATATTTCTGCTCTCAATTCCTCTTCAATTTCTTCTTTTCCGACCTGATGCTCCTGCCCGTTGCTACTAAAACTTTAAGCAGTTTGCAGTCTTTTAAAACCACCACAGGGCAAAGGGGGGGACACACTGGCAAGATCTCCGCAGGGTTTGCACTTTTCCCTACAACGCTGATCTTTGCAACTGGCAACAACACACAGGACCCTTCGCAAACGAATCCCCACTCCAAAAAGAGCCGCACAAATTCTCTGCTGCAGCCAAAACCGTGGAATGCTTTACCTTACGACACCCCCGTAGGGAGGAAAAAAAGGAAAACTGTAGGGACAAACAGGCAAATCCTGCAAAATCTTTTCCTTTTTCTGGTGCAGAGTTGGTGGGACTGGCCATGCTGAAGTAAAACCAAAACGCTGAATGACATTTTTAGGGGGGGGGGGAGAAACAAAAAAAACCACAACGTTCCTCCCTACCTTTGCTCATTCTGCTGCTCTCTGGCCGAAGTGTGAGAAGTCAACGGTCTTGCAAGCAACCTCAGGTAATGCTGTCCTCTCTGTTTCCACCCCTGATACAAATAGAGCAGTGCAGCTCCTACCACCCTGTGCCTTTGTCCAGCTATCTGCTTTTAACCCATCATTTACTGGCACGGAGCACTGAATGCCTTCCAGGAGAGGAACCTGGGCGATGCTCCCCTCCTGGGAAGAAGTCACTCTCTCTGGAGTTGCTTTGGCACAGGGGTCTTCCCAAGCCACCTGGTTGGCCACTGTAAAAATATTTTTTTAAAAATGTAGACCTTTGAATGAATCCAGCTTCATCATAGCTCTGGCCTGCCGGAGCAGGGAAAGTAGAATTTTCAGGTTGATCTTTAGAATGCAAGGTCAAAGGGGATGGAGAGCTGGGTGGCGGTGGGGGGGGGAAAGATGTCTAGAAAGAGGTTAGAGGTGGCTTCTGGGTTTCTCAAAGAGGCATCCGAATGGGGCACAAGGTGGGGGCCGAAGGCTGGAATGGCTGTTGG
Source organism: Vipera berus (assembly GCF_964194415.1). NCBI lineage: Eukaryota > Metazoa > Chordata > Lepidosauria > Squamata > Viperidae > Vipera > Vipera berus. Next base: position 7,552,633 of record NC_138216.1, read on the forward strand.
CCTCATGCTGCTGGCTTCTCATGACCGTGAGCCGTGGTGGCGAATCCCACACAGATATAGCAGTCTCCAAGAATCAACCCTACGGCAACCGCCTCGTATTAATTCTCCCGGGGATGAAGGGACGAGCAGATGGAAGATATGGGTCCTCCTTCAAAGTTTCTTGGAGGGGAAGGGCCGTAACCCTCCCCTTTGGTTTAACCCCCCACCTTTTCAGATAGGTTTTGCAAAAGAGGCGAAAGCACAGGAAGCGGCCGTTGGCCAAGGTGGCAACTTTTAAGAAGCCTCATTTGAATGCGTCAATAACACGATAAACTGGGGGACAGATGCCGGCGCGTATTGTACTGCTTAGTTACTTTTGCTAAAATGAAATGAAAAAATCGGGGGAGAAAAAAAACCTTTTTACTTTTGGAGCAGCTCTTTACAGCCTTTGCTTGCCTGTCCACCATCTTGGCTCCTACCGCTTAGTTACACCCTACCCTGCTAGCTGGAGTGACTATGACATGGATGGGAAGGCCAAAAGCGGACTGCAGTTCCCATCGCTCCTTGCTACTGGATACATGCTGGTTAGGACTTCGACCTGGGTCTTCTGGTGAAATGAATCACTCCATATAAACCAGGTACACATCCTGGCTTAAACCTCTGGGGAAGGAACAGAACTCAATTGCCATTTCTGAGCAGGACTAATACAAGTCCTTAACTGAACTTTTGGTAGCCCTTTTGTAAGAAAAAAAGATTCCCACGTTCTTTTCCCTGCTAATAGGGCAGGGTAGGCAACCTTGGCTCTTTTATGACTCGTGGACTTCAACTCCCAGAATTCCTGAGCCGGCATGGCTCAGCTTGGAAACCTCTCCCTTTCGCCTCAGCAGGGCTGGCTCAGGAATTATGGGCGTTGAAGTCCACAAGTCATAAGGCAGCCTAGGCTAGGGGTAGGTAACCTTGGCTATTTTGATTCGTGGACTTCAACGCCCAGAATTCCTGAGCCAGCCACGCTGAGGGGAAAGGGAGAGGTTTCCAAGCTGAGCCAGGCTGGCTCAGGAATTCTGGGCGTTGAAGTCCACAAGTCATGAGTGGGCCATAGTTCCCCCATGCTGGCTCAGGAATTCTGGGAGTTGAAGTCCACGAGTCATAAAAGAGCCAAGGTTACCTACCCCTGGCCTAGGCTGCCTTATGAGTTGTGGACTTCAACTCCCAGAATTCCTGAGCCAGCACGGCTCAGCTTGGAAACCTCTCCCTTTCCCCTCAGCATGGCTGGCTCAGGAATTCTGGGAGTCGAAGTCCACGAGTCATAAAAGAGCCGACGTGGCCTACCCCTGTAATAGGGCATAGATGGTGGCTTTCCATTTTTAGCGCTAGCCAGAACATCAACCCCTCAGCCAGCTTCTTAAGGTTACAGCGGTCCCATTAGGATGAGGATGATAAAAAGTGGGCAGACACACTAGGTGTCCTGCTCGGCTGCATACACAACCAACAACTATCAAGGTGTTGTTCAAATTCTAGGTGCCCATCCAGCTGCTAAAACAAACCACAGAGCGGGTTCCTGTGGTTCGTTTGACCGTGGAAGAGTCAGGCAGAATGATCTGTTTGCCCGAGGAGCCCAAAACTCAACCCACCATTCTTAAGTGGCTTACTGGGATATGCAAACGTGGGCCGTGATCTAACTTGATACAAGGCAGCTTCTCTGAGAGGCAAAGACCTCACAAGAAACTATTAATCCAGATATTAGTACTGATCAAAAGGAACATTCAAGGACTTGAAGCTCCATGGAGAGGCCTCCTCTATCTCTGGCTTGGCTTCCCTTGGCTATACTTAATATGGCAGAGGCAGGAATGCAGTGTGTGTGTGTGTGTGTGTGTGTGTGTGTGTGTGTGTTGGGGGCACGTCCGAGGGTTCAAAGTATGTATGGCTGCTTAAGAAAGGAACACGGTCTTGTTGAAAGGGTGCAGGATCGCACCTCGTTAATGAAACACTACCAGTTCCTGTATTTGCTTTGACAAGAGTTTTCAAACATTGAAAAGCTCTTTTGAGGGAAGGTGGCATGCACGGATCCGTAAGAGCATGAAGTTTTAGGACCAAAGGAAGACCAAGAGAGGGGAAAAAAAGAGAATAGAGATACATCTTTTAATTCTACATGCCTTCCACATTTTGTCCTTGCCGCCATTCCACATTTCTTCTCTATTTCATTTACATTTCCCCCCACCCCTCCTTCTCTTGTCTATTTTAACATTCTATTCTTGGAAATTATAGACCAAAAGGGCAAAATGAGAAAGACACACACATACAATCTCACAGGCACTAAGTACATATTGACACAGTGCTCAGAAACAAAGAGAGAGAGAGAGACAGACAGAGGAGGGGGGGAAAAAACCCTGAGTCAGCAGGGACTTCCAGCCAAGAAAGATAAAACCTGAAGTTTCATTCGGCACTTCATTTCTATAGACACTTATAGGATTATCCGGGGTTATCGTTTTTAAAAGAAAAAGATGTGCCAAGACAGCAGCTTTTATAAGGAATAAACAGCCTTCTCCGTGCACTAAATTTATTTTATTTTTTTAAAAATTTATATGTTACCTATCTCACTCTGAAAAACAACTCTTAGGCAATGGAAGTACTTCCTGGTTGCTTTTTGATTTTAGCCATCAACAAAATCTCCGTGTTCGGCGGGAGAAGAAGACCAGAGGCCCTACAGACAAAAGAAATAAACTACTCGGGGGATAAAGTCAGGGAATGGAGTGGTGATAAGGCAAGCCAGGTTGCATTCAGCTTTTTTGCAGAAACTGTCGCGGTGGTTGCGCTTTCTGGCATGGGATGCAGCATCGAACTTTCAAACGCCTGGTTTACAATGATAATTTCCAAAGTTTCACAAAGCCTTGGGGAAAAAAAGCATGTTCTTGAGATCACCTCCTCCAGGTACAAATCTACCCACCTCATATGTTGTAGGCATAGAGAATGCAGGCATGCTGTGAGTTCCCATCTTCATCCACACCCATGCCCATCTGGACACAGCTGGATGTGAAACAGGTAAGGGACTGGAATCCAGCTTTTTTTATGGAAAGCTATGGGTCTGTTCTCCCAGAATAGCTTAGCTTGCTGAAACCATCACAAAGGGCCCCATCCATGATAATATCCAGGAGAGTGATTCAAACATTACTGAGGATGGAAGCGTTTCCTAATTTAGAGTGATCTTTTCCCCAATACGTGCTGAATTAGGAATGTTAGGTTACTAGGTTATTTACTGGTGTATTGATTTAATTAGGTTTGTATTTATTGTTGGTCTTCGATTATGCAAGCGGATCAAAGCAGTATGAATGAGGTAGCATAGAAGGTCCAATAATAAGACAGAGGAACCATTATCTGTGCTTTTAATTTAAGTTCTGTATCATGGACATTGGTAGGGTGGGTTTATGGGAGAGCAAGTCACGTCAAGCACCGTGATGTCTTCCCACAAAGACACGGATTGCAGACTGAATGCATTTGCATCATGGTTTTTGTGATGTCATTGGGGTGTCTCGCATGGATGATGTTCCTTTGCTGGTCAGCTTGAGTTTCCTTCTGTGTCTTTTCTGATTGGTTTCAGATTTTGTGGCCTTGTATTTGAGGGCATTATTTTTGCACGCCCTACACAGAGGGCTGCCTCTGGAGTGATATAAGCAGGTAATGAATATAATTAGGAGCAATTAGACAACCCAAGAAAATCTGAAAGGAAATGGAAGAATTATGCAATCACTACCATTTGCATCTGTAAGAGATGACCAGGAGATGAGAATAGGAAAAGGACTTATTAAAGCAGCCAGATGCAGGAAAAGGACTTATTAAAGCAGCCAGATGTGTTAGGCATCAGTTCCAATAACATGAGCAATGGCTATGCTTATGGAGAATTGAAATCCAAGTTGGATTAAAGTTCCTTAATAGCTGACCCTCAAGGTCAACAGTTATTCCTGTTATTAAAAAAAAACCAACTAAGGTAGTCCTTACTTAATGACCCCAATTGAGACCTGCAACTTTACTACTAGGTCGGAAATCACATGACCGTAACTGTGCTTTCCAGCTAGAAAGAGACAAAGACTATTCAGTTTCCCATCTTCAATTTCTGCTTGCCTCCTGGCCACTTCCCTATCCTTTGGAATGCGTGAGTGCCTGCTTACTGTTTTGTATCCATCAAAAGCAATGGGATGCATTGGCAGCCTGAGGCTGGGAGCTGGAATGAAACGCTATGCAAACAGCTTAACTCTCCTGAAATCCCTTTCTCTCCAATCTCTCCGCTCTGCAGGAGAGGGGGAGAGAAAAGGCGAGTAATTTCTATAGGCAAATCTCTCCTTTGACTGACCCTTCTCCCACACACATACTGTTCTGAACCAGCCAACTACCGGCCTTGTAATAAGGCAAACCCCTGTTCAAGCAGTAGAGACTGGAGAGCGTCTGAGGCTGCAAAGCGTCTGCCAAGTTTAATTCACAAGCAAAACAACAGAACAAGAAACCAAAAGCACAGGAACTTGAATCCTCAAGCGGAAGGGTTGCTTTCAGCAACCAGCCCCTCCCCAAACACTCCTTTTATTTAGAGTTCAGGGCGTGGTCTCCCTGTGCCTCCTCCCGAGGAGACCCGCAGCCTTTTTCTGCTTAGTCCTGCTCGACTGCCTCCTGCGTCGGGCGTCCTTGAACAGGGCCAGCTGTGGGTCATCATCCTCCGCACTATCGGGCTCACGCAGCTGAGAAGAGGGCCCCGGCTGAGGGCTCTGCCAAGCCTGCAAGCCATCATCAGCCGGTTCGTCTTCCACACCCTCCTCCTCCCCCTCATCTGAGTCATCCGATACATCTGAGCCGGCTGCCGGGCCCACCGGCTGGCCCTGAGTCACAACACATACCCAGAGAGCAGAGGTTGCAGGGAAAGAGATTTCAAGAGAATATCATAAGCTGTGTAGCATGTTATTCTTTTCAGCACCATTGAAACTGTCTCTGAGCATGTGGTCAGTAAGTGAGGAATACTTCTATGCTGTTTACAGTGGCTAGGAAACAATCTGGAAATAGCTATGGGGGCAAAGGTGATTTCTGCATAGATTCTTAATTCATCCATCTTATAGGAAGCAAGTACGCACCATTTCACATTCCACATGTGTGTGTGTGTGTGTGTCTGGAAAATAACTGATTTTTTATTTTATTTTTTTTAAAATAGAAATATAGACAACTTTTTACCATGAAATCTCTCTGTAAGAATCTAATGTGGAGCGATCACAATAGTTTTGTAGAAGCTCCGTTATTTTTCTGCAGTTTGTAAATGGTTGAACCTCAACTGCCTTCTCCTCCCAAGGCTGGTTCGCTGATGCTGAAACTCTTCCCCATTCAGAAGGCAGCAGGCAGTCAAAATCCAATCAACCTGAGTTAACCCAAAGATGATAGATGGAACTGTCCTAAATAATGCTTCATAGCAATACGTAAGTTGATTTCTAGTGTCATGTTCTCAAAATGCGCCACCCTAGTTTTTCAATTGCGGTCACGTCCAATTCATTCAAATGTTCTGCTCCAGGGAATGTCTTTTTAAATATTAAATTGAGGTATAGAACAAATACAATTTTGATCCTTGGCTCAAAAAGATTTCTGCCTTAAACTCGGGAGAACTTCTGCTAGCCATTTTTTTTTAATTTTAACTCCATTTATATCCCGCCCTTCTCCGAAGACTCAGGGCAGCTTACAAGCTTAGCAGTAGCCTTCATTCTATGTATATGCCTGCTTATTAGGGCTTTCACACACACCCCAAGCAGCATTATTACAAAGTCAGCTTATTGCCCCCAACAATCTGGGTCCTCATTTTACCTACCTCGGAAGGATGGAAGGCTGAGTCAACCTTGAGCCTGGTGGGACTCGAACCTGCACTAATTGCAGGCAGCTGGTGTTACTTAAGGAGGCATTAGCCCACTGCTCCACCAAGGCTCTTATCCATAAGACAGAACTTGATGTACCAACCAGGTGAGTCAAACTGGAACAGCTTCCTCATTTGCTAACAGGCTGGATTTCAAACCCAAGAGGAACAATATAATTAAGCACAATGAATTCCATTCCTGATTATGATGTCTTGAATCTTCTGTATGATTAGAAGGAAGGGTACCAAAAATGACTAGCGGAAGGAGAAAACATCCTACACTTCTTGGTAAGTGGTTATTAATTTTCATTTTAATAGACCATTAGCATAAATTATCCCTGTTTCCACAGGATCTGTAAAAGAAGAAAAACAAAACAGTGGCACATAAGTAGCAATAGAATAAAATATTCTATATCGTAAGGACTGTAGCAGTGGAGTATTAGCTAAAATAATATTAATAGGATGGTTGAAACATCCACCAATGGCTTATGGAAGCTCCGTAGCATCATTGAGCCAACAAACCTGTTCTACTTCAGCGGAAAGACCCTGTGATGACTCTAGAAGATATTTTATATCGCTAATGAAGAAATGACTATGTTAGAAATAGGAAGTAGATGTTGATAATGGTTAATGGTGAAGGAATTGTAGTAGAGATGTTGATACTTTTATTAATAAGCAAGTATCAATATAAAAGGGACGCGGTGGCTCAGCGGGTTAGGACGCTGAGCTTGTCGATCAGGTCGGCAGTTTGGTGGGTCGAATCCCGAGTGCCACGTAACAGAGGGAGCGCCTGTTACTCGTCCCAGCTTCTGCCAACCTAGCAGTTCGAAAGCACGTAAAAATGCAAGTAGAAAAATAGGGACCACTACGGTGGGAAGGTAACAGCGTTCTATGCGCCTTTGGCGTCTAGTCATGCCAGCCACATGACCACGGAGACATCCTCGGACAAGCGCTGGCTCTTCGGCTTTGAAACGGAGATGAGCACTGGCCCCTAGAGTTGGAAACGACTAGCACGCATGTGCGGGGGAACCTTTACCTTTACTTATCAATACCAAAAGCAAACCTGAATCTAACAGGCTTTAAATGTGTAATGAATGAATCTATGTGTGTGTTTATGTATGATAGCAAAATAAAAATAAAAATAAAATAAAATAATAAAATAAAGGGAGGAATTCTGAGAATTATAATTCAGCAACATTTTGAGAGTCGTGGGTTTGCCTCCCCCCTCTTCTCTTCAAAACTTCCAATAAATCCTTTGGTTTTTCCAGGGAACTGAATGCCAATCATTTTCAACTCAACAGTTTTGGAATGTAAAGTTGCAATGTCCGTCAAACATCCATCTATTTACTCTAGAACAATCACCCATCCAACGGGTACAGTGCCAAGTCTCTCCTTTGCTAGAGCAGTTTTATTTGCCTATTGAGCAGCCAAAACCTAGGCAGAGGCCTTCAGAATGCTTGATGTCGATGGGACTTATTCTTTACTATTATTTATGTGTTAGGCTTGTGCATTACACTTCTTTCCATGAGCACGCTTGGGTTTGCACGGGATATTGGAACACTGCTATCATGTCCCCCGTTCTTCTCTTCATTAAACTAGACATACCCAATTCCCAAATGACATTCAGGGGTAGAGAGTACTTCTTTCCTTCGCTTTTGTCTTACTGGAAAGTTGGGGGTCACCCACCACTCATTTCATTATATCAAAGGAGGGTGACTATAGAAGGTGAATCTCAAACCACAACAGTGGGGCAGGAGATGGTTAGTTGTAACCTTAAACAGCCATGAGATTCTTCTCCACTTAGCTGTGCCTTGCAAACTCTTTGACACAACTCATCAAAGTAGGGGCAATTTCATGACTGTCCCCAGTTAGTCATTGGAGGAAAAAAAAAGGAGGGTCATAAAGATCCAAAAAGGCAAGTTTCTCCATTATTGAACTCACGCTCAAAATATATCATAATAGATCACAAAAAACACCTTCCAAACATTACTTTATCACGCCTCCTAATGAGCCATAAGAGACCAGACAAGACTCAAAGAAGTGAATTATCTATTTTCCAGAACTGAGGTCCCTGGAGTTGTTAAGTATCATTGCCAGAACCACTAACAAGGTTCTACGACTAGGTTAGTAGCTGACCTCCGTGTTTCGTTCAAGTGGTAGTTTAAGAAAAACCAAAGGTTACAAAACTATGACTACGTTCATGTAGTAGGGCCTTAAGCAAGCAGCATTTCCTCCTGTTGGCGAGACTGGATGAGTAGACTTGCGGAAATGCCTCCTGCTGTTTGCTGATCATGACCCCTGACACTAGACTACTCCTCCCCTTAAGCCCCAGAAACTATAGTTTGCTATTAGCTTCTCATTCCTGGTTTGTTTGAAAAAGACTCTTGATTTGGATGTGATGGCCATAAACCAGAGGAGGAGCTTTGGTGGTTTGCGTCGTCACTCACAGTGGAAAGAGGAGCCGAGAGCCAAGCCAAGACATTGGCCAATGGACTGCAATGAACAACTTGATTACAATTAGGACAGCATTCTTAGCATCCTGGTGGAAGGCAACCTGAGGGGTCCTCGGTGCTCTCTGAGCTTGGTGGCTCTCATGCCGACGTTTCATTATCCAAAGTAGGTAACGTCATCAGTGCCAGAAGGGAGAGGGGTTTGCGGAGAGGAGGAAGGCGAGAAGGAGAAGGAAGTGGAGGAGCACCATGGGATCCTTGGTGCTCTCTTCAGCTTGGTTGTTTTTCTTGCTGGCATTTCACGACCCAGACTTGGTAACATCAGCAGCACTGGTGACATTACCTAGTTTGGGTGGTGAAACGTCTGCAAGAAAACCACCAAGCTCAGAGAGCACCAAGGAGCCTTCATTTCAATCCCAAAGCTCCAAATATTCTCTCCTTTATTGAAGGCAACCTTCCAACACGGTCAGTATATTTTTTAGAGACATGATCTCCGGAAGTAACGAAACCCAGATAGGTTTGTCCTGAGACACTCCCTCGTGGCATGGAGTTGTAGGGAGTGCGTCATCACATTTCACCTCGGGCTGCAATCAGCTTCTGCTGGTGCCCAAAGGGGGTGGCTTTCCATTATAGTGTCTTCTAGGAATTCGTTTGTAGGGACAGGGTGCGTTGCTCAATCAGATTAGATAACCATGGTCCAATGTAAAATTGACATTGGCGAGAAAAGAAGTCAACCTTTTGTTGAAAAACAGGCACCCTTGTGACTACCCGACTTTCTGGGCAGGGATGGGGCGGGGATGAAAAGCCAGCTATCCAAACAAACATGGGTTCATGATCAAGGCAAGCATTCAATTTACACTTCGAATAACCTCATGTGAATACTTTTAGCAATTCCAAATCCCGGCAGAGCTCATTTTAAAATCCTGCCGAGCTTCTCCCAACCAAAGAAGTGGACAGGAAAGTAGACCTAGATTGCTTCCACAGGCAGTCCTTGAGTTAAAACTGTTCATTTAGCGACCGTTCCATGTCACAACGGCACTTTAAAAGGTGACTTGTAACCGTTTTTTCACACGTACGACATACCCAGGGTCAGGTGATCTAAGTTCAGGTGGCAACCGGTTCACATTTACGGCGGCTGCAGTATCCCCCGGGGTGTGTGTGTGTGTGTGTGTGTGTGTGTCACGCGATCCCCTTTTGTGAACTTCTGACCAGCAAAGTCAACGGGGAAAGCGGCTTCAATTAACCACCGTGTTACTAGCTGAACCACTGCAGCGGTTCACTTAGCAACCGTGGCAAGAAAAATGGTAAAAATGGGGCAATGCTAACTTAACCACCACCCGGCTTAGCAGCAGAAATGTTGGGCTGTACATCAAGGACCACCTGTATTGTTACGAATCGTACTGAGCCGGCAAGCATTTCTAATAAGAGCTATCTTAACGGTTGAGATCCAGCCCGACCAGGAAAATCGGAAAAATTAAAAAAAAAAAAAATAAAAAGTACAAACCGGCCCTCGTTCTTACAGAAAAGGAACGTGTAGGCACCTGTAACGTGTTTAGTCCAGCCTGTTTGCCGGATTCTGAACCATGTGTCCTCTGCAATGGCAACAGGTTTCCTGGTTCTCTATGAAGTGGGGGGGGAAAAAGAGAGAAAATTAATACCGGTTTCTGGTGTTTTGTTTTTTTTTAAAAAAAAAAACATCAAGCATTTTTCATTCCCTCCTTTGGTTTATACCCTGCTGTAACTAATGCAGGCAGCATGAGCCACAGACGCATTGTAAAGGGGCAAACTAGATCTGACTTTAAGGACGTGCGTTGAACGAGTACATTCCTGAACACGCAAAAGTGGGTGATCTAGAAGCGCTTGTCACGATTTGGTCCTTCCTCTCTCTCCTTTTCTTTGAAACGCTGGCTTTTTTCCTACTATTTTTTTGGTGATGGCTGCAGCCCAGATATCTTTGGCGGCTAGCCTTCTGGAAGCCACCATCTATCATCATCTGTTTATCCTGCATTTGGGGGCAAGGGGGGGGGAATAAACGCAAAGCAGCGACGATATTTAGTACTCCTGACATCTGTTTTCCAAACAACGACGCTGCAAGATTGTTTGGGGGTGAGAGAGAGAGTGACTGGCCCAAAGTCATCCAGCTGGCTTGTCTAAGGCAGGGCTACAATCCGTGGTGTCCCGTTTTTTTAGCCTGGTGCCTTTAAGCATGACACCCAACGGGTTCTCCAACAGGAGCTTGCCCTTACTTTCTTCTTCCTAGGCTGAGAGAGACGGAGACACTGGCCCAAAGTCACCCAGCTGGCTTTTATACCTAAGGCAGGCCTAGAAGTCACAGTCACCTGGTTTCTAGGCCAGCAGCTTACTCCAAAGTGGAATTTATTTATTTATTTTATTGGATTTGTATACCGCCCTATTCCCGTAGGACTCAGGGCGGTTTACAGGGCAGTTAAAACCATGAATACAAAAAATTAAAAACAATTAAAACAATTAAATTAAATTCAAGCCCCAAAATCTAAAACCCAGTTAAATTAACAACCCCTCAGCCTGGGCCAGACAGCTCGAAGAGCCAAGTTTTCAGGTCCCGGCGAAATGAGCGGAGGTCGGGGGCAGTCCTAAGTTCCGTGGGAAGTTGGTTCCATAGGGCCGGCGTGCCCACAGAGAACGCTCTTCCCCTGGGAATAACCCGCCGGCATTCATTAACCGGCGGTACCCTGAGAAGGCCCTCCCTGTGGGGGCGCACAGGACGATGGGAAGATGATGCCGGCAGCAGGTGTTCCCTTAGTCCGGACCCAAGCCATTTAGGGCTTTATAGGTCATTACCAGCACCTTGAATCTCACCCGGAGGGCAACCGAAAGCCAATGCAGCTCACGGAGAAGAGGTGTTACATGGGAGTATCGGGAAGCTCCCATCAAAACTCGCGCGGCTGGAATAAATGCTACTCCAGCCATTACTCCAAACTGGCTCTCATTAATGTTAGGGTTGTCCCTCAATCTGTTCCAAATCAGTAATGAAGCACAAGCCATGAACTTGCAGAGCAACCTGTCCAGGTTTTTGGGTTACCTCTAAACGCTTAGTCAAAATCCCCTTTCTTATGACTGGACCGATTGGCCTCCAATGTGACGGGTAATCTGCCTTGCTGATTTACCTGTCTCTCTGCTTCTTCCTGGAGATTCTGCTTCCACTTCAGAATAGGGTGGGGGGAGCTCTGGGGGACCAGGGTAAGGGGGAGGCCACAGTGGTAACATGTTGAGAGAACCTGTGGGGTTAAAAAAAATCATCGTATCAATAGAACAGAGTAGAGTAGAGTAGAGTAGAGTGGAATAGAATAGAACAGAACAGAATAATAGAATAGGAATAGGAATAGGAATAGAATAGAATGTAGAGTAAGAATGGAGAATGGAATGGAATGGAATAGAATAGAATAGCTTTATTATCAGTTTAAAGGTACACTAATCAGCATACATTAAAATGAAATTTCATTGCATTCAGCTCTCAAAGGGTAACCCTCTGATATACACTACATAACCATGACAAAGGGTTATGCATATACCCACCCAACACACACACACACACACATATCTGTAGACTATCTGTAGAACAGCGACTTAACTGGCTAGGGCAGTGTCTCCTTTAAACCTTTCTAGCCTGGAGCCTTCCAGATGTTGAGGATACAACTTACAAAATAAGAACCCTGCAAGCTTTAGTATCAGGCCTTTGAGATCTGCACAGACCCCACATGGGTTTCTCACTGAACTGTCACTCTCCCCCAGCGGCAGACCGAAGTGGCTATTGACTTAGCCTCTTAAGCCCGGTCTCAGATGCCTCAGATGGCAGATAACCGGCCTATCTCCATATCTTTCTCAGCCAGCTGCCCTTAGGACTGGGGACAACTCTGTCCTTCAGCAAGAGGGAGTGGGAGTGGAGAGTCAGTCTGTGTGGTGTGAAATGGAGGGAGGTGCTCTCTATTTCCTCCCTCCCTCCCAGGAATTCAGATGTCCCCGCCGCCACCTCTGCACGGAGAAAAAAGAACCACGCTCCTTAGACATGAGACTGACTGGGTTAGGGTCCCTGCACCTAAAAAGAAATGCTTCTTGTTGAGAACTGATTTCTTTTTTTGCAAAGACAAGCTGACTGTCATGGTTCTGACAGATGGAACTCTTTCAAAGAACTTCGAGGCGTTGTTTACCTTAAAGAATCTTTATTTGAGTAGCACAGTGATATGGCCCAAGGGCTAATCAATAATCAATAAAGACTTATTATTACTGAGTAGCATAGCCTCGGCACTAAGACAATCAAAGCCAAAAATTTGAATTCCCCTCCCCTGAGCACATAGTATCAAAGCACAATTCCCTCCTCCAGTGAACAGTCATAAATCACATTCCCCCAATTAGTTTGAAGCGTGGGCTTCCCCTCCAGCTCTCCAGCCCAGTTCTTATCATTTCTTATTTCAATAACCTTGGTTCTCACACTAGGTTCAGTGTTATTATGTCTAGCTAGATTCTCATGCACATTCCTCTCCCCAACATCATCTAACTCTAAAAGCAAAAAGAAGAAAATGGCTGCCTCTCCATCTGTTGTCAATGCAAAAACATCTGATGTTAGCAGCCTTGACACTGACATCAGTAGAAAGCTTTCAGGAGCCATAGCTTGGCGGGAGGGACACAGACTTTGCATGCAAGGGAATCCCTTCTTGCATAGATAGGTAAGGGTGAAAAAAAAGACATCAGCCAGAAATCTTGGAGAATCACCCCTGGTCTAGGTAGCCTTCAACTTACGGCCACAATTCAGCCACAAATTTCCATCGCTAAGTAAGGCAGTTGCTAACTGAGTCGTCTCCCCCTTGTTACGACCTTCTTGCTACAATTGTTCAGTGAATCCCCGAAGTTGCTAAGTGAATTATGCAGTTGTTAAGCAAATCCAACCCCCCCCCCCAGGGTTGACTTTGCTTGTCGGAAAGCAGCTGGGAAGGTGACAAAGGGTGATCCCATGACCCCGGGACAGTGCAACTGTCGTAAGTACATGCCAGTTGCCAAACGCCCAAGCTTGGATCACGCGACCATCGGGATGCTGCAGCGGCTGTTAAGTGGGAAAACTGGTCATCGGTTGCTTTTTTTTCCCAGTGCTGCTGTAACTTTGCAAAGTTACAAATGGCCGTAAGTCAAGGACTGCCTGTAATTTCAACCCAGACTGGGCAAAACAGAAGAAAACCCACTTTGTATGTTCCTTTAACTGGGATAAGGAGGCTAAGCTTTTCTGCGGTCAGGGAAAAGGCTGGCTTCGTTAAGCGTTTCTGGGAGAAAGAACAAACAAGTAGCATTTGGGAACACAAATAACGCCCGCCGGTACTCACGGGTTGTCTGCGGTGCCGCAGGGTGGGCGTAGGTATAGATGGAGGCGGTGGGGTATTCTTGGAGATTGGTAGCCTCTTTCAAAATATCTGTTGTGTTGAGAAAAAAGGTAAAGGTTGCGTATCAATGAGATTCAATGCATACGCCAGGGGCCCTCAAACTTGACCACTTTAAGACTGGTGGACTTCAAGTCCCAGAATTCCCCAGTCAACAGAATTCAACAAGGGTGGGACTTGGATCATTTATGGCAACGTAATAACTCTAGACTGATAACGCACTTAACTCCCCCCCCTTCAGCTCTGTCTGCTTTTCTCCTACACAATGGCTGGGTTTTATCCAACATGATCCAAACTGTTGAACCTCATGGATATACAAACCTAGTTCGCAAGGTGGAAAGGTAGGCCACAGAAGCCAAGAATGGGATGAGAGATGGAGAAGACCTCTGACATCATCTACATCAGGGGTCTTCAAACTTGGCCTTTTATGACTGGTGGACTTCAACTCCCAGAATTCTCTAGAGCAGGGGTAGGCAACCTTGGCTCTTTTGTGACTTGTGGACTTTAACTCCCAGAGTTCCTGAGCCAGCATGGCTCAGCTTGGAAACCTCTCCTTTTCCCCTCAGCACAGCTGGCTCAAGAATTCTGGGAGTCGAAGTCCACAAGTCATAAAAGGGCCAAGTTTGAAGACCCCTGACCTATCACTTCATCTGCCCCACTTTTATCCTATCTTCTTCCAAAGGAATAACATCAATATAGATATGGTGAGGAGCACGCTCTCTGTTCACCACATCATCTGGCAAATGTCACGGCTTTATGAACATTTGAACCAGACTTTCCTGAATCCTAGTCTAACATGCTGTCACAGGGGCATTAATTAATTGTGGCACTATTGCACTCTCTTTTTGGTGGCTTTGTGGGAACCTTCCATAACCTCGTCCTTTCCAGTTTTGTCGGACTGTATCTCCCCCGTGGCCATCAGGTTGGAGAAAGCTGGATGGATAATAACTCGTAAGCTAGAGATGCTCTCTGTAGAAATGTAAAATAAATAAATAAATAAATAAAAGAAACCTGCTGCCTATTTGTGCGTTTTTAATCAGGTGACCCCTTGCTTTCTTGCCGGAGAGAGCAAAATAGAAAGAATAAATCTTAAGATAACTGTTCCAAGGAAAACAGCTTACCTGAATCTACTAGATCTCTGATCATGTTTAGGCAATCAGAAGCTCCATACTGGAAAGTGAACTTGAAAACCAGAAGTCCCTGGGTGGAAGCTGAGAAGAAAAGTCTATGCTGAGATCTTAAATTCAAAGATGAGGCATCACTACAGAAGACCTAATCTAGGTCTCTTCCTTTCCTGTCTGCCTCCCTCTCCTGCAAAGCTATGAAAGCTACACGTGGATCTTTCCAGATGTGTTTAAAGAGGCAGTGATGAGAATTGTACAGGCAGTCCTCGACTCACAACAATTGGAACCAGATTTTCCATTGCTGACTAAGACAGTTGTTTAAGTGACTTGCGGCCAATTTTACCATTTCCTGCCACGGTTGTTAAGCGAATCACTGCAGCTGTTAAATGAATCACGCAAGGATTAAGCGAATTTGGCTTCTCCCATTAACTTGGCTTACCGGAAAGCCAGCTGGGAAGGTTACAAATAGTGATCCAGGGGTGGGGAACCTTGGCTCTTTTATGACTTGTGGACTTCAATTCCCAGAATTCCTGAGCCAGCTGACATAAACCCAGGATGTTACAATGCACACCAGTTGCCAAACACCTGGATTTTGATCATGTGACCATAGGGATGTTGCAATGGTCGTAATTTGGAGGACTGACTTTTTTCGGTGCTGTCGTAACGACGGCTGGTCGCTAAACGAATGGTTGCAAATGGAGGACTACCGGTATTCCAAGTTTTCAAGGTCAAGTTCGAGTAAGACTGAGCTAGAGGAAGCCTTATTTTGTTTCAGTCTAACCCAGCCAAGCTGCCAGGCTGAGAACGGTGAGTTGACAAAATACAATTAAAGAAAAAAGGAAATCAAAAGATTGGCAAAACTACTGATCTATATCAAATATATTTATTTACCTCTCTATGGATATTTTGGCTAGATAACGCGGACTTGCACAGGTGTGGGGTCTTAAAAGTCTCTCTCTCCCAACCTTTTCCCAAATAGCCAGCCTGCAGTGTGAACATGTCTGCCTCCTGATTTTGGAGAGCTCCTGCACAAAATGTTGCGTTCCTAAAAAAACTTTAGGATGTCCCCAAGTTTGCTATTACTTTCCTCTGCTTGACTCATTCATTCTGGCTACCAAGGGACTGGGGCAAATAAAGGGAATTGTCATCACAGTGAGCTAGGACATTATTTTTCTTTCCCAATGGGGTATATTTTTCTGTCCCAATCCCTGACCATTTCCACTGACTGGCTGGCTTGGATCAGAGATCCTCCAGAGAGAACTAGACATTTAGCTGAAAAGACAGATAAGCAGATAAACCAATTATGAAACCTACTCAGAGTTCCTTGGATGTGTTGAGGTTTGGAGTCGGGCTCTTCCTCCAGAAAGCAATCTCCCAACAGCTGCAGAGGAAAACGAATGATGGTCGATCCCTTATCTTTATGCTGGAATATTATCTAGGAAAGCAATTAAGATACAGATTCAGCTATCCTTTATTGTCATTTTTCCCCCCCTGTGGGCACAATGGCACGCATTAAAAATGAAATTTGGTTGCTTGCTCTCAAGTGTACACATACATAACACACATTTAAAACATACTATATACAACGTATGTATAGACCTACACCCTTGCATGTAAGTAACATATAAATATTAATCACTGCCCATCTTGAGAAATCAGGATAATTTCACGAGAGTTAGTCTGGGGTTACAAACGTACTCATTCCAAAGTGTACCTTAAGGAAAGTACAGGTAGATTTTGACCTTCCCAGCAGGCTTCTGATAAGCAAAGTCAACGGGGGAAGCCAGATTTGCTTAATGACTGCCTAATTCACTTAACAACTACCTTGCTTAGTAATGGGCTCAACGGTGGTTGTAAGTTGAGGGCTACATGTAAAATACGTCTAATGTCCTTTTCAATACAAAGTGGGCTGCTTACAAGTTAACAACAACAACAACAACAACAGAATTGGAAGGGACCTTGGAGGTCTTCTAGTCCAAGCCCCTACTCAGGTAGAAAACCCTATGCCATTTCAGATAGTTGATGGAGGAAATCACTAACCTATAAGGAGACTTATTCAAATGCTCTCTCAAGACTAATAATGGTCCTGGTCAAATTCACCCACCAGAAATGAAAGATGGACTATCATGTTTCTTATCAAAGAGAAGCTGCTGCCTTCTTCGGCCATCTTAATAATAATAATAAAGTTGGAAGGGACCTTAGAGGTCATCCAGTCCAACCCCCTGCTCAGGCAGGAAACCCTATACCATTTCAGACAAATGGCTGTCCAGTCTCTTCTTAAAAACGTCCAGTGTTGGAGCATTCACAGCTTCTGGAGGCAGGTGGTTCCCCTGGTTAGTTGTTCTAACTGTCAGGAAGTTTCTCCTTAGTTCTAGGTTGCTTCTCTCCTTGGTTAGTTTCCATCCGTTGCTTCTTGTCCTGCCTTCAGGGGCTTTGGAGAACAGCTTGACTCCCTCTTCTTTGGGGCAGCCCCTCAGACATTAGAACACTGCTACCATGTCACCCCATCATCCTTCTCTTCATTAAAATAAAGGTAAAGGTAAAGATTCCCCCGCACATGTGTGCTAGTCGTTTCCGACTCTAGGGGCCGGTGCTCATCTCCGTTTCAAAGCCGAAGAGCCAGCGCTTGTCCGAGGACGTCTCCGTGGTCACGTGGCCGGCATGACTAGATGCCAAAGGCGCACGGAACACTGTTACCTTCCCACCGTAGTGGTCCCTATTTTTCTACTTGCATTTTTACGTGCTTTCGAACTGCTAGGTGGGCAGAAGCTGGGACGAGTAACAGGCGCTCACTCTGTTACGTGGCACTCGGGATTTGACCCGCCAAACTGCCGATCTTCTGATTGACAAGCTCAGCGTCCTAACCCACTGAGCCACTGCATCCCTTAGCCATGAAGAGAGTTGTGGCCACCCAACTCTGTTTTGATCAAAATAAAAGTTGGTTGCTTGCTGGGAAAAAAAACACCAGCAACTGTTCCTTATATGTTTTAGCCTCTGGGCCAAGAGCTCTTACTTTGTATTGAGTGAGGTACAGCATCCCCTTCTTGGCTCCTCGGAGTTCTTCTGGAATATCTGGTTCTCCTTCCAGAAATAATACCACTTCACTATAGTGAGCGAGGACCCTGGAAATACAACAGATGGAGCAGAGGATTATAAGGCACCTCAAGGGGAGAGAGGCAGGCTTCATAGGAAGGACAAGTCAGGCTAGATCATTCTACTGCAGTGTTCCCCAACCTGGACCATTTGCAGAGATGTGGGCTCTCTAGGGCAGGGGTAGGCAACCTTGGCTCTTTGATGACTCATGGACTTCAACTCCCAGAATTCCTGAGCCAGCTATGCTGAGGGGAAAGGGAGAGGTTTCCAAGCTGAGCCAGGCTGGCTCAGGAACTCTGGGAGTTGAAGTCCACGAGTCACAAAAGAGCCAAGGTTGCCTACCCCTGCTCTAGAGAATTCTGGGAGTTGAAGTCCATGTCTCTTCAAGCTGTCCAGATTGAGACAGACTGTTTTCTGTTGTCCTGGTGCCACCAACACCTGCCCCTTGGTGGCAACCACATGCCTCGACTTGTCCAAATGATATGTTAGGCCACCGATACAGAAAATTGCAAGACATTTCTTCTCCCGTTAAGTGTTGTCTTAAAGAGGACACCCAGTGTTCTTTGTTCTTTTGATGTTGTTGCTTGAGATAGGAACACAGTTAGTTTTGCCAAACCACGCACACAAGATTTTTCTGGCTATGCGTCAGCTTTCAGTGCTGTGGAGGGGCCTTGAAACCTTCCCTGTGTAATTAATTGAAGATATTTTAATTGCTCATTTCTGGATTTGAGAGGTTTCTACCCTCCTGACTGCCCTTTTCTCATTGTCTGTCAGCCTTCTGAGCTGCACCAGGCAAGGTAGCCAACTCTAAGGAAGACTGAAACTCTGCTTTATTGAGATAAGATTACAGAAAGGAAAGTTTGTGTTTTTCCTCAACTTCTCTCTTCTATCCCAGTAAGGAGTCGCCATGAGTGAGTTTGTAATATGATCTCCTTTTCTGGGACTTAAGCAGTGGTGGGATTCAGCCAGTTTGCACCACTTCGGCAGAAACGATAGCTAATTTTTTTGGGTTGCCCCAGGCCCAGAATGGACTTCTGGAAGCGGCATCCACGCAAGAGAACCGGTTGTTCCCCTATTTGAATCCCACCACTGGACTTAAGCAATGCTACTGCCTTGCTTTTTCAGTAACAAACTTGGGAATATTTCTTTCAAAGCAATCTTCATGGCTCTCTAGATTGTTTTTCTAGCTCAGGGGTAAACAGTGGGGCCTTTGGTGCTCTCCGAGTTTAATTGTTTTGTTTTTTTTGAGCATTGATAACGTTACCTAGTTGGGTAATGCAACTTCTGCAATGAAACAACCAAACTCAAAGAGCACCAAGGAACTTCACAAGGCATACAACTCAGTTCCAATCTTAAGTCCAACAAGCAAGCATGCACACTTATTTATTTTAAAAGCTACTCTCCTCTGTTCGGTCCGGTTCCACTTTTTTTATGCTATTCGTATATCCATTATTCAAAATGCAGCTCAAGTATTTATCTTGTCCCACTGTCTGTGCTTTTCCTTCTAGCATAATAACCAGTTTAAATATTTTATTCTGATTTATGTTTAGCTCCTAACATTGACTTGATTCATATAACTAACTGGGATAAAATCTATAAACCTCGCTTACTATTTCTTAGAACAGTATAGTGTGCATAATGTAAATTGTTCATTATCACCACCCTTAATGTTTACACCTGCTTGACATTCTAAATATTTTCTAAGTATTTTTTTAAACAGCGTTGGAATATATATTAAAAACGGTATCTCACTCCTTTGTTGTGCTCCACAAAATATTCGTTTTTCCTAATGCATAAACAATTGCCATTTGCTTCCCCTTTAATAATACTGAATCTCTCTCCTAGCTAATATTATGGTTTCTAGCTTTTAGTTTTCAACCAATTTTAATACAGCCTAATCTCACATTAAATATTGGAAATCAAATCCTGAGCAATTCTAGATATTTCCACATTTGAACTAAATCAACAGGTTTTCCCCACTCCCCGGTAACTACAGTCTTTAACCCCTGTAATTTTGGATATATTTAATTTAATTTACCTTTCCTCAGAATTGTTGGCTGACCTAGAGAATTGATATCGCGTCACCTCCATCGTGAGAGAGAAGTCCCTTTTCTTTCTTTCTCCGATACTCAAACTCTCCCTTCAGATGAGGAGCACTGGAAACAAAGAGAAATATCAGGATTATGTAAGTATCTCTGTGATGTCAGCAGGTGAGGTAACAGCCCTGACTTTCAGTTGAAATTGGGGCTATTATATATCCATTTCTTTCTCCATCCTTTTTTTTTTGCCCCTCAGGAGCTGCTTCCATGGAGCTAGATCAGGGGTAGGCCACCTTGGCTCTTTGATGACTGGTGGACTTCAACTCCCAGAATTCCTGAGCCAGCCATGCTGAGGGGAAAAGGAGAGGTTTCCAAGCTGAGCCAGGCTAGCTCAGGAATTCTGGGAGCTGAAGTCCACGAGTCATCAAAGAGCCAAGGTTGCCTTACCCCGTGGCTAGATTTATACTAGGTTCCCATTCCCCTTTTCTGCCAATACAAAGTTTTCTTAGAACTATTAGGAAATTCATTTTTTAAAACATATGACCATCTTCTTTGTTCCATCATTTGCTTACAGGAGTTGTATGCACGGTCGGTCCTTCCTTCCTTCCTCCCTCCCTCCCTTCATTCCTTTCCTCATAATAACCTAACAGTACATTAGCAACTCTTCAACCTTTCACCAAAACACAAAATGAAAATGATGATATCAATACAACTGACTTAAATCAGTAATGACTATTTGAATTCCGTGCTAAATGGAGGACTAAATGTAAGGCCCATCCACTTTTCCATGGGATTAGAATACCCATTTTAAGAGACAGGAGTTGTTAAACAAACGTAACAAATAACCAGCAGGTCTATTAACTTGTTTATTTGACACACAAATTGCAAAATTGCTGAGATATTTTTCCCCCCTTAGCTACAATCTTGCCACTATGTACAAAATATATGATAAATGTACTACACATATAAAAATACAATATGCATTACATATATACAGTACAATGTGCAAAACATGGCAAAAGTCAACATATGGAATTGATTGTAGGGGTGCAAACAGCAAATACGAAGGCATCATGGTCTCTTTTACAAAGGCAATAAACCACTGGATGCTCAGCTCGCCAGCATGAGGTGTTTTTTTTTCTTTTCCTTAAAAAAAAAAATATCTAGCCATTAACGAGGCAACCTTTACAGACCGGTATATTCATCTTCTTATTTTCATAAAGTGAGATGCTTAGACATAATTGGGAGTATGAAAAGAAGAAGAGGAATACTTGTCACGCGAAGCACGATGTCTACCGCAAGCAGTACAGTGGAATAATAATAATAATAAAAATCTCCCTGACCACAGAGATCTGTGCTCATGTCTTAATTCAGTTTCACAATAAAAAAAAAAGGGTGTTCCTATTATTCAACACTAAGACAGAAGCGTCCTCAGAAATTATCTACATCTTCAATATAAAATAACACCCGCCCACTCCCCCAGCACGGGTAACGTTTGGAGGACAGTGCAGAAAAAACTTCTAATTTTATTTTCCTGGTAGATTAAATAATAATAACAATAATAGGGGGTGTGGGCCTTGGCGAGAGAAGTGGAAAAATGCTTTGGTTCTTCCCGGGCAATTTTGCAATTACCACTTCTTTTAAGGCTCTGGATTCCTGATCCTGCATCGTCATGAAGAACTGGAAAAAATAAAATACAAAATGCTGGTTTCTCGGTTCGCGTTACAAAAACAACGAAGGCACAAAGAAACCTTCTGTTGTGGTGGCACTTGCCAGTTGTTGTTGTTGTTTAGGCTAGGACTGCGTATTAGTTCAAAAAAACATTCTGGTCTCGGCTGTGGGCAACACACAGAACTAAAAGGCTCTCCAAGCTCCAATTTAGATGTGCATATATTTGAAACGCCTTTTAGGCTACACAATTTGTTTGCAGATTGTAAACGTAATTCATGGGAACAAATCACTTCAGTTTTTACAAGGTATTTTCCTCCCAATTTTTACAATTATGCAGAAAGCATACTTTGCATGTCCTGTTAACGTAGACTATAATTCGCTGTACAAAAACAAAAAAACGCCTGGGAAGGGGCAAGGAGGTAAAGAGCTGCCAATGGTTGTGATTTGTTATTAAAAAAAAAAGGACAAGCAGTCTAATTTATCAAAATTCAAAAATTCAATACAGCTGTATATTAGCTTTGTCTAACTACGTAGTTTGCTCATCCAGAAAACAGGTGCAACTTCATTTCCGTATTCCAGTTCTAACAGAACTTTTACAACTATTATCGTTGGATAGCAATTGAATTCCAATGCAGTGTGTTAGGAATACTTCCACTGACTTGATCAATGAGGTATAATCCAGCCAAAATAAAACACTTTAGAATCCCATGGATTACTTGGAGACTTAAAAGTACTTTGGCTTTATCGTGGTTAGTGGGTCTAGGCCAGGAGTAGGCAACCTCGGCTCTTTTATGACTCGTGGACTTCAACTCCCAGAATTCCTGAGCCAGCTGTGCTGAGGGGAAACGGAGAGGTTTCCAAGCTGAGCCACGCTGGCTCAGGAATTCTGGGATTTGAAGTCCACAAGTCACGAGGGGGCCATAGTTCCCTCATGCTGGCTCAGGAATTCTGGGAGTTGAAGTCCACGAGTCATAAAAGAGCCAAGGTTGCCTACCCCTGGTCTAGGCCGTATACAGATTGTGCACATCAACAACTACTTATTTTGTCCAGAAGTATTACAGAAATCCTTGATGAAACTTAAGAGGAAGAACAGGTTTTGGAAAGTAACCCATTAAATATAAAGAGATTAACTAATTGGTTCTGGAGTTATAGCTGTGACTAGGTAAGTCATGTCTGTGTGTGCAATATATATATATGCCTGCAGCGCAATTCCAAGTCAGTTCACTCAGAAGTCAGTCCCAATAAAATAACTAAACTTATTTTCTTAGTCAAAGGAGACTGTCGACCCACTTTCTTCCTAACTGCTGCTGCTGAATCAACCGTCTGAAGTATTTTTAAAAAGAGAAGAAACATTTTTATAGTCTGTTCCTATTGGGCTGCAAAACAGCTTGAAATGCCCAACCCAGATAGATTTGTTAAGCAGAATTTTTTGCCTGTATAAAAAAAACAACAACACTCCAACCTGGAAATCATAACCTTGACACAAATATTAACTTTCTCTCTGTGCACAATTGCACTGATTTATCCAATATGTCCATAACTTCTAGTTTCTGAGAACAGTGATGGAATGCCATCATTGAAATATCACATGGCATCATATATACAGTACACGATTAGGCATAAGAATAACATGCTACCTTGAAACCTATATTGGAGGAGATTGAAGAAATATATAACCTTACAGCAGAAACTGATCTCATTTTGCTTATTTGTTCTCTCTTTTTTTTCTGCAATCATCAAGGAAACTACAACCAGAAATGAATTGCAGAAAAATAGGTAACCGTGTTTCTCTGTGATCCATTTCATCTAGGACGGGAAAGTGAGACTGGCATAAACAGACAGAACACCTTGACAAAGTTATTCTTCCCTTGTATACCTGCAAACAGCAAATCTAGCTATGCTTCTATATTAAATTAATTTGCATTATGGAGAACGGTGCCATAGCCTTCTTTCACGCTTACAACTTAGTCATCCCTTTTCTGACTTCTGGGCAGCCCTGTTTGAGATTACATTGCAAGCATGTATATTCTGTACACACAAGATCAGCTGGCAAATAAGCTTAGCCTGATTCTCCTGCAATAACCTTTGCTAGTCTCTTCCTTCACAGTTTTTGAAAGAAGCAAGCAGACCTAAGCAACAGTAGTTTTCACTTCCAGATGCTGCAACTGCAGGTGGGGTGATCCTGAAACTCCCATGAGTGGACCAATCTCACAAATGGGGGGGGGAAAGCAGGCAAAACTAAGCAAATGAGAATCACATAGCTGCAGTAAATTTGATTATCTGCTCGGAAGGCATGCTTAGTGCTACTAAACGAATTCCAAGTGTTTGTGCGCAGAGAAAGACGAGGCTAGCAGTGCAATTTGTAAGGAGCCAAATGTTCATATTACCAAAAAAAAATAAATCAAGTGTACAGAAATTATCCAAGCAATAATATATATGTCTGTATATATATATATATAAATATAAATATAAAGAAACTGTTCACAAATATCAGATTCACATACACTTGGTAAAGATTGCACATCTCAGGATGTCCTATTAAAAGCAAACCATTACCCAGATATGTTTTATAATAAAGTTCTGCTTTGAAATGCACAGAAAACAACACACACTCTTAACCTAAAAATAAATAAGATTCCGTTATAAATGTTCATGATCCCTTAATGGTTTTTTTTCCCCCCTAGAAGGAAGTTTCACACTGGTTATCACACTTTGCTGTCTGGATTTTATTCCAGGCTGAGTTTGCATTTTTGTTGTTGTTGTACATGCTCCCACATGGCTTGGATAGCGCACTGGGCATGAAGGCATCTGTGTAGCATGGCACTGCACAATACTATTTAATTTTTTTAAAGCTCTTATGTACATGCTCTCCGCAGTGGCAGCCTGGTCAGTCAGAGGACAAAAATCTGACAATTGTGGCACACATTCTAAGCAAGAGAGATATAGCCGATGAGCAGGAAAGAACGAACTATTGCTTACAAGCTCTAAGAAATTACTTCTCTAACTGTGTGGATCAGGCTCAATAGTCAGAAACTGGTAGGTTCCAACTGGATTACACAGTGAGACACACACACACACACACCTGCGTTGCCCAGGAGAAGCTTTTTAAAGCCAGGCTGGTGACACGTTTTTATAAGCTCTATGGATCTCATGCTTCCATTCTACTCCAATACATGCTGCTTATACAGTATTAACGTTTTAAAATGACAAAAGATAAAAGAAGCTTGTTCAGTGTCAACAACTGATCTGACAGGCAGGAGGTTGAAAAAGAGGGCTCATTTACATTTACGGGTATTCAGGTAGAACCAATATTGGAACTACTGAGATGCACCATGTGTAAGAAATATATGTAATGGTGTAAGTCAACTCTCCAGCCTAGCATGTTTCTGTAACTGCTACGGGGCCAAGGAGATGAAAAAATTAGAAGTACCAAACCAGGGAAAGCTAATGAGACAAACTGTCCCTGAAATCCAATTGGGGGTTTTGCTAAACATCCACATTTAAGCCTAAAGATACAGTCAAGCAGATCTACTCTTCTTTGGGTTAAAACATCATATATGATGCATCTATGGAAACATCCTAATTGACGGCAATATAGAGCTCGTATCTCATAGCTGTTCCTGCTGAAGCCAGGGTAGAGTATTAAATATCTTGTCTCAAACTGGTATTTGTGGGAGAAAAAAGGATATTTAGTGGAAGACGTTTGGCATATCAAAAGATTGCTCTCCCTCAAAGGATGGGGAAATGGAATGGTAAAGGTAAAAATACTTACTTTCTCTCAAAGTCATATTTCATACTGTCTTGACTGTAAAACACTCCCAGCTGTAGGCTAAACCACAAATAAGGTTTAGCTCTAAAACAAAACGCAAAATGTAAGGATGTTGTTCCAAACAAAGATTCCCAAAATGATGTTTTGCAGGGAAGTGGTTGATGTTTTTGGTTTTGGCCTGGAGCTACCTTGACACCCAGGAGTATTTCCTCGTCTTGTCTCGACAACTGGCATCTTCACAGCTATGGCTTTTAGGAGAAAACAAACGGCAACTCTGCACTGCAAATACACAATCGGCTCAAACAAGTTGTGCATTAGATAACAAAACACTAAACAACCCAGCGGACACTGCTTGACATGACCGGATTTGTTCTCCTTGAATCAATGACAATTCTACGGGATACCCAAGAGCACAAGCAAAAAAAAAAAGAAAGAAGCTCCCATCTGCAGAACCAAGTACTGCTTTAACGAGAAAGAATCCAAATTCTGACAAAGTTCTATTTTTTTTTCTCCAAAAAAATTATTAATAATAATAATAATAATATACAAATTCATCTGGTTCTGGGGAATGAAAAGAGAACTTTTGACTTGGAAAAAAAAATCCGATTGAGCAATCTTTTAAAGCAGTGCTTCCCTTTGGCAGCTTCATTTGTGCGTGGACTTTCACCCCCAAAATTCTGTCAAGGGTGATGCCCACCGTGGAATTATGGGACTGACTGGAAGTCTACATACCTGGAAATTGCCAAGGTTGGGAAACACTGCTGTAGAAGGTTGTGGAGTTCGCTTTAAATTTCTTCATGATTAAAAAGGCAGCTAACTGAGATTTACAAACACAAGCTGAGACCTGTTGTTTACAGGGGTGTTTATTTAAAAAAAAAATCTCCGTCTTCGAAAGAAAAAAAACAAACAATATAGGCCATGGTGCAACACTGGGAAAGATTTGAATAGCTCTGATGGTGCTCAAAAGCAGATGATGCTGAAGGGATTTCTTTGTCAATTGTTCATTCCGGCTCTAGGATTTGCATGCAGAAATTCCTGGCATAGCCAAAGGATATCAAAGCAACACGTGCTGTGAAATTCTGGAATTCCCGCGGTCTACTGGGAAGCAGATGAGCGCTTTTTGATAGAACTTATTCAAATTGTTATGTGGGTGGTGGCACTGATTTACACATATAATATTTAAATTTTTTAAAAATGGGAAATTCTGAGAAGTTTTAGGACAACCTGACTACGGAGGTAGAATGAACACGCTGGAACATGGAGGTCTACAGCTCTGCTTGCTTTTGTCAAATTGCCAGCTCCTTTGGTGCAACTTCACAACTTATGCACAAAAGGAGTGGGGCTTGCATTGCCATGGCATGACACTTTTGTCAGACAGAATTTCTGTCCTCCATGTTTCTTTTTCACAGCAGTTTTAAATTTTGTTTAAAAGATAGTGCTGGTTTCAAAACAGGGTGTGTGTGTGTGTGTATTCTATTAATTTTAAACTGTTAAAACTTAATTCAAAATCCACAGAGTGGATGAACTGGAAAAAAACCCACACCTAATCATGAGCAGTGCTCCATAAGCACAATACTAAATTCTAGAATAAAGAATAATATTCCAAGGACTTTCATTTTTGTCAAGAAACACAACATTTAAACAGCCCCCGTCCTTTAATAATTCAGTTAGCATTTTTTTTACTGTATTAACCGATTGTCCTCAATTTAAAGTTTCATGGTGATTTTTAATTTTTCTTTTAACGATGGGGTTTCAATCGTTTTCTAAATAATGGCATACTGGGGGGGGGAACAACAACAACATAATCTCCCAGACGTTTTAGATCCCATGTTTATTTACTTATATTTCATTGTTTGTCTTTTACTACTCTATTTCTTTTTTATATGCTCCTTATCTTTCTTGGTTTGTGCTTCTTTTTTCCCAAAAGGGCTTAATAAAAACAATTTTAAAAGAAAAAGCAGCTTTCCTATAATAGGTATACTTTTTTTTTAAAAAAGGCCACAGGGCAGGGGTCTCCAACCCCTGGTCCGTGGAACAGCACTGCAGCATGCCAAAAAATGGTCCACACAAATCAGCAAAGCCCCATCCGCGGAATGCAGGCAGAAGGCAAAATCACACCCTTTTCAGTCCATGGAAAAAACTCTCTCTCCACACAACCCGGTCCCTGGTGCCCAAAAGATAATAATAATAATAATAATAATAAAGTTGGAAGGGACCTTGGAGGTCATCTAGTCCAACCCCCTGCTCAGGCAGGAAACCTTATACCATTTCAGGCAAAGATTGAGAGTAGCTGCTGTAGGATATCTTCTAATCCAAATTAATGGGAACACCGGACTAAAAACCCCCAAAACATTGATTTTAAGTACTTTCAATATTTTAAGATGACAACTGAGGTCTCCCAAACACCGGGGCATTGGAGGGGGGGGGGTTTGAAGCGTGTGAAATATTTTTCCCAATATGCACCAGTTCCTGCATGCCCTCTGCACAAATTAAATCAAGGTTTGAAAATAAATGCAACTGATTATTGACACGCCATGACAATGCAGGTTTACAGAGGTTTGCCGTTGAGATAGGCCAGTAACTGTCAAGGAGGGGGCGGGAAATACTTCCTTTATTTTTCTTTCAGATGCTGCACACAAGACAGTCCCCTTTTCATGTGCGAAAGGAGGTTTCTGTAAAGGCACACTTTCCGGCTGCGGGTTAATACAATTGTTTGTATCACCAAGAGAATACTAATAATAAAAAGGTCAGAAATAACTGAAGGAGCCTTTTTAACCTCTCAAAGGCGGTTTTCAAGTAATACGGTCGGTTTAGAGCTGAAATTCTACGCCTTCTCACAGGAGAAAGAGCTGCTCTGAATAGAAGGGGGCTTATTTCGGAATAAAGATGCACAGGATTTAGCAGCGCCACAAATACAAGGCGGCAAGTCTAAAATGAAACACCCGCTCGTCTTTTTCAAAGAATAGCCGAGTGGGAAGAAAGAAGCTTTTTTTTTTTAAATCATGAAGAAATCCAAACGTAAGTCTAGTTTCATCCCTTTTGTAAAATCCCATTGGTTTGAGCCGAGTCAAAAGGTTTCTCACAATGCAAATGAAAGCTTTGTCGGGGGTCTCCGTGGAGACAGAAAAGGTGCTACGGCGTTCATTCTTAAGCCAAACTCACCTGAATCGTTGCTCGTGACACATTCTCATAAGCTTACAACAATCACAATCCTTTCTCCTTGGAACATTCTTTTTTTAAAAAAATAATAATAATAACAGCAACAAAATAATCTTGTGCTAAGATAATTATAGAGATGAGCTTCAGAACAAAAGGAGAGTGAAACAATGGACCTTGTTATAAGCGGAGCTTGGAAAGCAGAGCCGGCCGAGTCGGTTCTGCCTTCTCAGTTTAATCCCAGTGCAACTGCAGATCTTGCGGATCAAGGAAATCTGTTGAAAACATGCTGGGGGCCGTCGAGCTGAGAGGCGTTAATCCCGAAGAAGCCGTCGGCATGGTGAGGTCTAACCACTCCATATTGTCTAGATTTGGGTCTGGGAGGTCAAGCGATAGACACGAACTGGGAGTGAACTGTGAATCCGAAGTCTCCATGGGTGAGTGGGAGTGATCTAGTAGGCCAGTATGGTTGAGGAGGTCGTTCTGTAGATCCTCAATGACCGAGAAGGATTCCTTGTCCTCGTTGCCGCCGGTCAGGTGAGGCATCGCGTTACCTGGTGGTAGGGTTCCTTCCAAAAGAGCTTCTAACTGATTCTCCAGAGCTAAAGAGAAAGTGCTTGTGGGTTCTAAGGAGAGAGGAGGGGCCATCTGGACTTGCGGGGGTGGACGTGACACCACTGTGTTGACTGGCATGGTGGTGATGTTGGCGGTGACTGGCCTCATCTTGGAAATCAGAGCAGGTTCCTCCTTCATGGGCATAGAGATCTCTGCAGAAAAGACAATGGCGACTAAATCAGTAATATTTTTTTTAATTTTTATGCAGCCTGTATTGTTTTCATAAATATTTCAAGCTGGTGAACATACTTAATGCTCCTTCCTCCTCCTATTTTGTCCACAACAACAAGCTTGTGAGATGGGTTGGGCTGAAAAGGGAAGGGTTCACCGAAAGACACCCAGCCGGCTGCCAGCCCTAAGGTGGGACTAGAACTCACATCTCCTGGTGATTGGCCCAATTGTCACCCAGCAAATTTTCATGTCTACAGTGGAACTAGAATTCACCTCTCCTGGTTTCTAGCCTGATGCCTTAACCACTAGACCAGGGGTCTTCCCACTTGGCCCTTTGATGACTTGTGGACTTCAACTCCCAGAAATCCTCAGCCAGTGTGCCTGGCTGAGGAATTCTGGGAGTTGAAGTCCACGAGGCATCAAAGGGCCAGGTTTGTAGACCTCTGTACTAGACCAATCCAGCTCTATATTTCACTGAATCCATAAAGTAAAAGGGAAACAGCTCACTTGAATGGATTGCTTTAACAAAATACAAAATCGAAAATTTTTTGATGCCCTAAACTTATACTATTCTTAAGCCTCTGAGTCAATCTTGACTTCTGTACTTTGGTATAAAGAACTTACCAACAGTATTGGTATAAAAAGGATTTTTGCATGAACTACAGTCCTAAATGATTTCCCCGGGGAAAAAGCTTGCCACAAAACATTATTATTGCTTTCTATCAAGGGAAATAATTTAGGACTATAATCCATGAATTGAACTGAAATTGTCATCTGTTGATTATCAAACAGATACCCATGTCAGCGAATCAACTATTCAATTTTTTTTCTTCTCCCAAGACTTTCTTTGTGACTACCCCTCCATTTGCCCATTAAGGAATTATCAATAATTGTCTGATCTGAGACAGAAACTGGGACCAAGCCAAACTGAGATGGTTTCAAGATTGCTTTATACCATCAAAGACGAACACAGAGGTAAGTAACCAATTTTCGGTGTTGAATAACAAACAACACAAATAATCAGGTACTGGTACAATCCTAAAATAGAACGCTTGAGAATTGGCCAAAGAAATCAGAGGTTTTGCCCTTTGGTTAGCATTACGTCTGACTCAGGATCCCCATTTCGCTGCTTTCCTCACAAGGCTGAATCCAAAGACAAAATTCCTGGATTCAGATTCTGATCTGTCAGAAAACTAACCATCTAGGAATCCTGATTCAGATATTACATTAAACCACGACTGGAGGTTTCGCCCTCTCGCCATGTTTGATCTGATTCAGCCAAAACACTGCCGAATTCCAAAATGGTCCACTTACGGATGTGCCAAGCGAGTCGATCCAGCCACAGGATATTCTGAAAAACCTCTGGCCTTAAGCCTGCCTGTTAACATTCAAAACATGATGGCTTGGCTGGATCACTGGGAAAGCACTTCCAGCTCAAATGATTCACTTTCAGAAACTGCCAAAATGCCCCTGGAACAGTATGATTTGGGAGGAGGTTTGGCCTGGTCCAGAGGGAACAATGTTCTGTTCCTGGACTAATTTTGTAGTTCTATAAATTCTGTCCAGTAACAAATACAAGTTGTTCTCCCATTAAAATGAAAGCAATGGATTCTACATCTTATTCCTTAGAACACTCATAACATGGTCCTCTAGTCTAGATGAAAGACATTCAAAAAAATCACATCCTCAAATAGAGTCATGTGCATCTCACCTCCGCTCTTAATGAGGATATCAAAAAGATCGTCCATATGCTGGCTGTGGGCATTGGAAATCTGTCAACAAAGGAAAATTCTTCTTTATTTTACCATACCATTTCCCAAAGTACAAAGATGATTTGTATTCTATGATAGCTTGGAATCATGAAAGAATGTAGTGGTGTACAGGAACAACCTGCCTCCAGAAGTGGTGAATGCTCCAACACTGGAAGCTTTTAAGAAAAGAATGGACAACCATTTGTCTGAAATGGTATAGGGTTTCCTGCCTGAGCAAGGGGTTGGACTAGATGACCTCCAAGGTCCCTTCCTCCTCCTCCTTTTTTTCTTTTTCTTCTTCTCATTATTATCATCTGTATTTAAGCTACAGATATACAAAAAAAAATCCCACTAGTTCCTGAAGAATTAATAATCTGATACCTGTCTCTATTAATGCATTAGAAAGCTAGGGACATATTGGAGGTTCGAGATGAATTGCTAAGAATTCATTCTGCTAAAGCTGAAGTCCAAACGCACACTTAATCAGAAATAGGCCCCCGCTGAATTCAACTGGAGTAAACATGAAATATGTTCGCAAAACACATTTCTGAGAAATATGTTTGCAAAACAGCCTGAGAAAAAAACACACACTCTTCTATGGTACAAAGAGGTCTACTATATAACAGGGAGCAGAAATCAAAATAAAAGGACCTGGCAAGGAACATCTGTTCAAAGCATGTTCATTACAGCATTTACTATACAGAAAAAGAGCAGCAAGCATTTTCCCCTGCCAGTTAGTAAAAGTTGCTTTTCTGCCATGAATGTCCAGGTGCATTGACCTTTGTCCCAAATTTTCATATTGTTCTGTCTTATGGAACAACTAGAGGAAAGATCATGCCACTGGATGACCATGGATCATCATATAACAGATGACAAGCTCTCATCCATGCCTGTCCCCAACAATATCTATTGACTGCCAGGCTCTGCCTTGCCAGTAAATTCATAGTGGCAACCTTAATATTTATCAACCCACATCCCAAGAAGGAAAACGGCCTTATCTGAAAGCTGCACGGATCGTTTAATGGAACAAAATAATTGGGAATAGTATTGAGACTAATTGCAGTGTGCAACACAGGATTTCTTTTTTGAACTGGCTTTTTATTTGATCAGGCACCTTTATTTTCAGAATTAGTTACACACCTGCCCAGCAACAGTTGCTTGTAATTTTTAGTCTTCTGGCTAATAAGCAAAAACGTCAGGAGGGAGCAACGGAGAACGAAAATCAAAGGAAAACAACAGGGCCAAAGCTTTAAAGTAACTTTCGTGAAGAAATTGAGTTAAATTCTCTTTTCCCTGGCAAGCTCAATTTGGTGATTCCAACTGAAATGCTTTGTGTGCAACGCCCTTCCAGCTGGCGGCTTGAGCAAAACTTGGCAGGTTCTTCCCCAGCGTTAAGGAGAGGAGGAGAGACAAACTACCATTTCTTCGGTACTGAACACAACAGCAGCATCTGTCATGATCTGCCAAGCAGAATTTCTTGCTGAATCAATCCAATATCTGGCTTCCTTCCTCCTCTATTAAAAAATCTCCTCATTCTCTTTGATCGTTGACAGCCTTAATTAAAAAGCTGTCGCCCAACCTGCTGGCTGAGACTGTTAAAAGTCATATTCCATCCGCTATACTCACAAGTAAGCAGGCCTTTTATCTTGTCACAGATGCCCTGTCCTTAGACGACCTTGCTTTTTTTTTTCCTTCCTCTTAACACATTTTTGGTCTCCCTTACAAAGAAAACTCTCTTATTTTTTTTGTTTTTTTCTGATGAAGCATTCGTTGAGCCAAACCCCAATTCCATGGTTTGGCATAGCTATCTTTGCCTGCCCTCTGAGGGAATGTTGACATGGCAGACACTCCAGAGACCAATTCGCTTTAAGGTTTCAGAAAATTGCAATTATGCATCTTCGCCTCTGTTCTCTTCTTTTTCTTTTTCTTTTTTTTAAAGGGCCAAGCAGCAGTGGGCTCACATCACATCTCTTTATCGGTTCCTTATTGAAGCTGGGTGCCTCAAGAACACATATTAAAGAGTAAATGAACAAATGTCTGTAGCTGCTGTTCGACTTACTTCTCGCTGGGAAGACTGCAGGCTGCGAGTCTGTTTGATGGCTTCTTCGTAGCGTGGCGGGTCTTTCGTTTTGGTTCCTGAACTGCTGAACAAGGACGGTTGCAAAAGGTATTGCTGGGACGGAGCTGGGGAAGGCGGCTGGCAGAAACAATGGATTCAGTCAGCACACGAAGGGGGCAGCAAAACAGATTTTCAATAATGTTTTTTAAAGAGACCCAGCTCTCCCCCTTCCCTTTTTAAAATTTTTTTATTAATTTGCTCACTATGACACGTGGCGTATTTATCCTGCTTTGTCCTTAAAAGCGATCTCAAATCAAGGGGTTGATAATTTTGCACAGCCCTTAGAGGGGGCGGCCTGTAAAGCACCATGAGGCGGTATATAAGGCTACGTGTGCTATTGCTATTACCGTGATGGTGATAGCGGATACAGGCCTGGGTCTAAGAGAGCGTTCTAAGGTAAAGGTAAAGGTTACCCCGCACATGTGTGCTAGTCGTTTCCAACTCTAGGGGCCGGTGCTCATCTCCGTTTCAAAGCCGAAGAGCCAGAGCTTGTCCAAGGACATCTCCGTGGTCATGTGGCTGGCATGACTAGATGCCAAATGCGCACAGAACGCTGTTGCCTTCCCACCGTAGTGGTCCCTATTTTTCTACTTGCATTTCTAACGTGCTTTCGAACTGCTAGGTTGGCAGAAGCTGGGACGAGTAACAGGCGCTCACTCTGTTATGAGGCACTCGGGATTCGACCCGCCAAACTGCCGACCTTCTGATCGACAAGCTCAGCGTCCTAACCCACTGAGCCACCACATCCCTTTTAAGAGTGTTCTAGGCATGTAAACTACCTGCGTGTGCAAGAGCCTTCGTGCTCGTGACAAATGCCTACCACTAGCACATGGCCCCTACAATGTGAGCTATAACAAGATACACCCCAGGGCTTAAGAGATTATGCAGCCTGGTATGACTTTACCTTTTAAAAAATAAATAAATAAATCTCATTCTCTTCCAAAATGTCCTTGAGATTAAAAGCCCTTATGCAAAGATTGTGTTAATTTTTCTTTTCTTTTTTTGGCTCCCCCACAGTGCAAAGAGGCATCCCACGGTCACCCCAGCCTCCAAGCAGTGTTCTACCTTCTGAAGAGGATTCGGTCCATTTTGCACTAAGGTTGCTTGGTTCCCTGAGCGAGGAGGCGTCGTATTTGATGCTTGCTTAAACAAAGGTTGCTGCAGGTTTGTAGCAGACGGATTCTGATAGGAAAACACCGCGTTAGGTGAGGTAGGAGCAAACACCTGTCAAAACCAAAAACATTATTGAGAAACCTCTCCGTAAAAAAAAATGTAAACGTAAAAAAAATTGCAGGGTGGATAGCAAAACGCTAAAAAAAACCAACCAAAAACAACCCCTAATATTTATAGCACAATAGTA
Organism: Vipera berus; assembly: GCF_964194415.1. Classification (NCBI taxonomy): domain Eukaryota; kingdom Metazoa; phylum Chordata; class Lepidosauria; order Squamata; family Viperidae; genus Vipera; species Vipera berus. Next base: position 7,587,207 of record NC_138216.1, read on the forward strand.
TAACTTAAATTGAGTCCAATCGGTCCAGAAAGGAATCCAAGTATTTTCCTTAAGAAGGTTATTTGAGTTAGCCCTTGCATTGTTTCCAAACAACATGACCCTCCCTGGGTGTGAGGTGTGAAGATGTCGAACGGCCGAAACTTGCAGAGGAAAATTCCTACGGTCTTTGCAAACCAAAACATAAACACATGTGCCTATCCGTGCAAAGTAAATCAAGCATTTTATTTTTCAAATAGGGGACCAACATTCTGGCTAAATTTGAACATCACAACAGGGCAATGCATGATTAAATAAAAGAGCTGTGGTGGCGCAGTGGTTAGAATGCTGTACTGCAGGCTAACTCATTGCCCACAGCCTGGAGTTCGATCCTGACCGGCTCGCTCCTTCTGAGGTCGGTAAAAAGAGGACCCAGATTATTGGGGCAATAGGCTGACTCTGTAAACCTCTCAGAGAGGGCTGTAATGCATTGTGAAGCGGCATATAAGTCTAAGGGCTATTGCTTGCGAAGAAGGAGGAAGGAAGGAAGGAAGGAATAGTGGCACAGTTGTTACAATGCAGGCTAACTCTGCTCAATGCCAGGAGTTCGATTCTGGTTGACTGAAGGTTGACTCAGCCTTCCATCCTTCCGAGGTCAGTAAAATGAAGACCCAGATTATTGGGGGGGGGGGACAATAGGCTGAGTCTGTAAACTGCTTAGAGAGGGCTGTAAAGCATCGTGCAGCGGTATATAAGTTTAACTGCTATTGCTATAGCTAAATCTGCATGCTGCATGTTATTCCCTCCCGGATCTTATTTTATTGAAGAGTGACTGCACAAGCCCATACAAGTAATAAGAATACAGAACTTTAGCTACAGGAGATAATCCCTTAGTACATAAACCTTCACCAACCTTTCTGTTCTCTGAGGTTTGGCCAGCTGCATGCTGCGGGGAAACATTTTGTTTGGGGGCTGACATGTGCATCTGTGGCACTTTGGGGGCCAAACCAGAAGTAGAGACTTGTGTGATGGCTGGAAGACCAGCTTGTGTTTGAACCTAGAGGATAAAAATGGATGTCTTCAATTTGTTGGATGCAGAAGATAATTGCATTAACATCAAGGCAGCCAAGATGGCATTATTTTTCACTCTGCAGATCTCCAAGTCTATTTTAAATGGAAACAAAACGAACAAACACTATGCTGGACTTCTACCAAATTTAAGCCCCTCCGAAAACTATATGGAATAAAATGGTTATCCATCGACTACAATATACTACGAACTGGTGAACTGGACACATGGGGATGCCTTAATAACCCTTCTGCAGCCAAATTCAAACTTTTTATCACATGGAAAATGTGCATGTCTGCCTGTATGTACGTGGATTGCCTTATGATGACAAGACACTTTTTAGGGATAATACTAGAAAGAAAAGCATAGTCAAACTCAGGCACCTGTTTAATATATTAATTGGATAAGAACCTTCTCAGCTCAAAGTGAGCATTTGGATTTTTGCTCACTTAATTTTGCCCTAGAAAATGGAGGTGGAATAAACCCCAATCGCATTTAGATTCCCTATTAGACCTCCTGTTACTATTTCAGCCCCGATTCTATAGCACTTCATTGGAAAAGGTAGAAGAATTGAGCTTATGGCATTGTCATAACCTCCGTTCATTCCGCCGGGACCTGAAGACCTGGCTCTTCAAGCTCTCTGGCCCAGGCTGAGAATTTTAATTTTAATTTTAATTTTAATTTAATTAATTTTAATTTTAATTTTAATTTTAACTGGGGTTTTATTTGTTCAGGGACGGATATAATTTCTTTTTAATTGTTTTTAACTTTTGTATTTTTGTTTTTAATCACCCTGTAAACCGCCCTGAGTCCTTCGGGAAAGGGCGGTATATAAATGTAATAAAATAAATAAATAAATAAATTGTCAGTTTCCCACTCATTACAAGGATCTGTAATCTCTTTGAAAATGAAGGAACGCAAAGCAATTGCAATGGCGCCAATTTATCAATCAAAAACCCTTGCAATTTGCTAAGACAATGCCGGAGATCATTTGAAGGGCAATCAGGTCTACAGGGGGCTCTTTTAACTACGACCCTAATTCCACGAGACAGCCTGTTACCCCAAACCATCGTGCATGTTTCTGTCAAGTGGATTTTCAACCACGATTCATTTGCCTTCGGAACCGGAAACTGTTTTGTTTTTTTTCACAAAACGCGACAGGAAGCTCCCAGGTTCGTCCGCACGACCTGGGGAGTTAACAGCTAGCACGTTTCAAATTGCATTCACGAAATTTCTCCTGGACTAGTAGTGGGCCGCAGATTAAGGTAACCCCAAAATGTACCTGGATGTTGCTTACAGGGAGCTGCACCGACGTGGCTGAATTTGGACCCTGCAGAGAGAGTGGCAGTAGCAGTTGGGCAGTTCCCTGAGCAGTCAGCAGGGCTTGAGGATGGGCAACGAGCGCAGTTTGCGGCGGTCTCTGTGAACTCACATAGAACTGAGATAGGACCTTCTGGGGCTCAGCCTTGGCTACGGGTATCTCCTGCTTGACAACCACGGCCTTTTTGGCAACCAGATTTTGGAGATCTGCTGGCCTGGGCTGCCCTAAAACATGGCTGGCATCAGAGGCCAACGGCCTTGCCGTGGTGCTGTCTGCTAGCGTGCCTTCTTCTTTAACAGAGTTGTTGTTGTTAGGCTGCCGATTCGAAGGCATCGGCGTCTTAGCAGACACCTGGGCTGGAGGAGGAGGAGGAGGATGGCTCCGCTTCTCGACCTCCAGCTGCATCTTCAACACTTCCACTAATTTCTGCTCTTGTTCCAGTTTTCTCTTGAGCTCTTCGATCTGCTTCTCTTTCTCTTGAAGCTTGCGATCCTTCTCAGTGACGTCCAGGTCCATGCCAGACGTATGGCCGCCGTCTTCGTTTGGGGTTGCTCGAAGAGGGGAAGCGCTCGGGAACTGCGAGGGAGACATCATGGTTATGATTTCCGTCAACGTATCGGCCATGTTAGCATCGTCCGCTCCGAGACTGGACTGTTCCGAAGGAGAGGGGGAAATGGGCAAAGGGGAGCCCACGTGTTCCAGGGGTCCCATTTTGTGGCCAGTTGCAACAGGGGTTGTTTCTGAGGAGGAACTGGGAGCAGAAATCATGGCCTGCTTATTTAACGGCGCAGCGGGGAATGGAGTAGTGGCTTCTGCAGGTTTACTGGTTCCGTTAGTGGGAGCAGCTGCAGCCACCGTATTACTTGTGCCAACAGAATTATTGTTAAGATCCTGATAGGGTTTCAGACGCTCAATGAGGTCTATTTTCGTTCCAGACACAGGCAATCCTCTTAGCTTTAATTCCATTTTCAGTTCAGCTACCTGAAATGGGGGGAACGGGGGGGGAGGAGGAGAGGAGAGGGTGATTTTTTTAACAGAAATGAAGTCGTTAGGATGAAGCAATCCAATAGAAGAAATGGCCAGCCCCTGGATGCAACGCCCTCCAGCAATATATCGTTTACTTAAATCCTGCAGAATAAAACCGAAAAGTATAATAATGTGCCCTGAATAATGGGCATGAAATATTAAAATTACTACAAGCAAGGGAGCCGTGTGCATCCCGCCTAAAGAAGATGTTCGAACTCAGGGCTTTGTTTGAAACTTCCCTGTCTCTGTATCTATAAATCTCTACTCCTGTGTACATCTACATCTCTGCTGATGGACAAGCTGTGTGGTAAGATGTCCTCGGAGCTCTGACGTCTTGGGCTGGATAACATTTAATTTTCATTCCTTTTTGAAAGAATGCATTTTTAGAGCAGCTTCAGTTCTGCATGTCTTTGAAAGCCAAGAAGAAAAAGAGGTATTTTGGTTTAATAGTTCAAAAGTCTTACTGAGTGAGGTTCCTGAAACAAAGAAACCATCTCAATCCAAACAGTGAAAATATTACTATTTACAGATATAACCTCTGGAGTTGAGAGAAGAGGCAGCTATACAGACCACAGCATTAATTTGTGTAGTTGCCAAAAGGCCTCTGTGATATCCCTACAGACAGTCCTTGCAGGTTGGTTATTTACAACGTTAACTGAACGCGTTCAGAAGTTACAGGATTTCAGAAATCTTTTAAAAAGGGAGTGAGACTCAAAAGATGGCAATCTTTTTACACTTGAACACTTCTCTAGAAGCTTACAGTCCATTAGCTTCACTTCTTCCTGTCATAATTAATCCGAGCAGATTTCCCCCTAAAATGAACAATGGATTTGTGTAAAGCCACATGAATAAGACTAATTACTTTTTTGGGGTTAGGGTTGGGCTAGAAATAAACGTACCGTTGACATTTAATCATTAAATTTTAATCTGTTTATGGCGGGGGCTTCCCACACTTTGTGGTTCTGCAACCAGCCACAGGGCTGCAGCAGGCAAAAACAAGGCACAAAGGCGGTAATGAATTCCGGCAACGCTCACTCAGCCTGGGCAAGCCTGATCAGGTTAAAAAAAACAAAAACAATGGGACACCCGGGAACGGCTCATGACTCCAGAGCAAACCCTGATCCACAGTTTTAAGAGTCTCTGCACCAGAAGTTTCTTCTCTGCTAAAAAGGCCAAGGAAAATATTTCTCTTTATAGCAGAAAATACCAAAAAGACGGAGTCTAACTGCATCTTAGGGATTAACCCTTTATTCGTTTTAAAAACGTTAACTGCTAACAGCTGCAATTTCGTTTTTCCCAGCTGTACGAAGCAGAACTATTAATAGGCAAGTACTTGAAGGCAGAATGCTAAAATTATCCCCCTCTTGCCTGCCTTTCTAAATCACCGGGTTGACATCCTTTGTGTCCTGCTATCCGATCCCATTTATCCACTTAATAACCACTACAGACAAGATAAGCTGAAAGATTACGGCCAGCTCTCTGCAGTCCATATCTGTGGAGCCATCTCCTCTGCCACTCTAACCCTGGTTCGTAGCTGTTATTTGCAGAATTCGTTGTAATCTGCCTTCCCTGCCTTGTGCATAATTTTATTAACTTCTCTTATGTCTGTTATTATTATTGCTTTTAAAGCAGCAATATATTTCTCTCCCCATTCCCCTCTGCCCCCCCCAAAAAAAACCAGTTAGTTAGTTGTCTGTGTCCCTAGAGTAGTTAGGTGCTCTTTTCAGCATATTTTTCAACTCGGCACCAACATGTCTGAGTTTAGCCTTATAAGGTAAAGGTAAAGGTTCCCCCGCACATGCGTGCTAGTCGTTTCCGACTCTAGGGGCCGGTGCTCATCTCCGTTTCAAAGCCGAAGAGCCAGCGCTTGTCCGAGGACGTCTCCATGGTCATGTGGCCGGCATGACTAGACGCCAAAGGCGCACGGAACGCTGTTACCTTCCCACCGGAGTGGTCCCTATTTTTCTACTTGCATTTTTACGTGCTTTCGAACTGCTAGGTTGGCAGAAGCTGGGACGAGTAACAGGCGCTCACTCTGTTACGCGGCACTCGGGATTCGACCCGCCAAACTGCCGACCTTCTGATCGACAAGCTGAGCCACTGAGCCACCACGTCCCTCTTATAAGGTAGACCAGGCTAAGAATCAGACACCGTGTAGACCTGAATCTACTTCCATCACAATGGCTACGGTAACAGAATCTTGCAATCCTGAATGGGGTTCCCTCGGTCTCCCTCCTTTGAACTAATTGTGAATGGGGAGGAAGGACTGTCTGAGGTGTTTGTGAACTTGCATGACCCTGGCTTCAAGTTTCATTCCTTTATTTCACTGACATAGTAGGTGGTCTTCCCTCTGCCCGTCAAGGCCCTCCGGGTTTCTCAAGCTTGGCAAGAATGCTGGCAATTGAGGTCCACAATCTCGCAAGTTGCCAAGCTGGAGAACACTGTTGTGTTATCCTCTGCCGAAGGGAAGCCAATTGGCACTTGTTTCATCTCGTTGTTTTTTTTTTACATATTCATTGACTTCTCATTGCAGCAGCATTCTTCTTGGGCAAACACCCTGCTGGTGACAGAACAAGACAGCGAGATTGTGATTGGGCATCATGCAAAAAAAAAAAAAAAAGAGAGAGAGAGAAAAAAAACTCACACGGCCCCACCCACAGGTGATATGGGCCTGCCTCCTCGGCAGTTCGTGCGTGAAATTCCCCATTGTTTTCCACTGAAATCTAGCATGCAGAAATTTGTGGGAGACACGCTAGATCAGGGGTCCTCAACCTTGGCAACTTTAAGACTTGTGGACTTCAACTGAAACTGAAGTCCACAAGTCTTAAAGATGCCAAGGTTGGACAGCCCTGCTCTAGATCTAGAGCTACATTTTTTGTAAACTGAAAAACAATACCACATTTTAGCAATTTTCCACATGGGTGAGTTGGCATCTGCTAGCAGGATAAACTGGGAAAAAATAAAACGGTTCCAAAGACAGGTGAGTTAGAAGTCATTCTGGGATCATAAGGAACACTTTTTTTCCTTGGAAGACGCTTCACACTGCACTTGTTGATTTTATTATTTTTACCTTCAAATCATCCAAGCTGGGAGGAAGAGGCCCTGGCTTTCTGTTTAAAATATTAGTGTTCTGTCTTGGTGTGTTGACAGCTGCTGAAGATGTGCTGTTGTTCAAAGTATTCAGTGGTACATTCCCAGTGTTACCCTGTTTGTCATTTACTGGCCTTCAAAGGAAGAAGAGAAAGAAGAAGATCAGCCTTAAAAACCAAAAGTATCTTTTCCATCCATTTCTTTCAACACATCCTGACATTTTCCCCCCCTCTCTTTAGCTACCAAGCATGTTATCTATTAGGAGTGAGCTGGAATAAGGTAAAGGGTAAAGGTTCCCCCGCACATGCCTGCTAGTCGTTTCCGACTCTAGGGGCTGGTGCTCATCTCCGTTTCAAAGCCGAAGAGCCAGCACTTGTCCGAGGACGTCTCCGTGGTCATGTGGCCGGCATGACTAGACGCCAAAGGCGCACGGAACGCTGTTACCTTCCCACCGTAGTGGTCCCTATTTTTCTACTTGCATTTTTTACGTGCTTTCGAACTGCTAGGTTGGCAGAAGCTGGGAAGAGTAACAGATGCTCACTCTGCTACGCGGCACTCGGGATTCGACCCGCCAAACTGCCGACCTTCTGATCGACACGCTCAGCGTCCTAACCCAATGAGCCACCGCGTCCCGAGCTGGAATAGAGAAATGCAATTTTAAAGCTTCAAAATAATCGTGTTTATTAGCTTTGAAGATGATTTTATTCTGTTCCTGTTACTCCCTAGACTCAACTGCAATGTGGAGACAGACCGGCCACATTCATCACACAAAAAGACATACAAGGAATGGCCTGGCCTTTCCCGGAAAATTAAAAATTAAAATAGGGAAAAGAATTTCTCTATTCCAGCCCACTTTTCATCAATAACGGGTCTACCTCAGTTATTGATCGAGCTGTTCAGGAAGGATTTTACCATCCTGCAGAGCAGGTTTTGAACACGTACAATCCATGCTTATCCTGTGTAGCTGCGGAATAGAGCAGGGGTCCCCAACCCCCGATCCATCCGAGGCACGCCAGCAACCGGGCCGCACAAACCAGCAAACCCTCACCTGTGGGATGCAGGCAGCACACAAAACCACGCACTCTCCGCTCCGCGGAAAAACCTCTCTCCACGTAAGCGGTCCCTGGTGTGGCCAAAAGGTTGGGGACCTCTGGTACAGAGCATATACCAATATATAACATAGGAACGCTATATGAGCAGTATCTGCATTAGGTACCTTTTGGACCAAGTGAGATGCAGTATCATTTGTATGAACACAGTTTATTACCAAAAAAAAAAAAGACTGTTATCCACTTGGGCTTTGGGGGGAAGTATGACTGTCTCCTGGCCACGGGGAGGAAAATTTAACCCCTTTGTGTAATGCTTTCCTTGCCAATCTCCTGCCCTCCCATTAGCGAAGAGGAGAAATGGAAAGAACGGCTTGGATTCCAAAGTGCAAATTTAGCCAAAATGCAAACAGCACTGAGGAAGAGGCCGGTGACCCCAGTGGAGGAGGACTGCTGACAAGAGTGGAGGAAAGAGACTCTTCACGCTCTCCGGGAGAGATGAGGACACCCAACCAAGCCAAGAACCGTCCAAGGTTCACCTACTTGAGCGGTGCAGGAAGAATTGCCTGGTAATTGTAATGTTGCTGCTGTTGGCTCAGGATTTGCAGTTGCAAAAACAGCTGCTGCTGCTGCAGCAAGCGAGCGTAGTTGGTGTCCATCGGGGGCTGGTTTTGCTCTCCTTTCTGATCGGGGGGAATATACTGGTGATATTTTAGTTTCTTCACTCTGGGCTTCGGCTCTTTGCATTTCTTGCTCCGAGGTCTGTCACTGGGGTTCTTGGGGTGAGGTTGCTGTTTTCAGAAAGAGAAGACAAAGCGACGTTTTGATCCAGAGCCGAAGCGAAATCCCAAACTGCCCTTCTGTGTTACAGTAGAGGTTTTCTTTGTCTGTCTGTTTGTTCCTTTGTCCGTAAAGATCAGAGGCTTCCGAACTTGGCAACTTTACGACGCGTGGACTGACTGGGGAATTCAGGGAATGGAAGTCCACAAGTCTTAAAAGTTGCCAAGTTTGGAGACCCTCTGCCTTACATTCTTTTCTCCAGGGACTCAAGAGGCAAGTGACCTTGCCCTCCAATTTCATCCCAACAACTACAAAAGAAAGAGTAATGACTGGCCCCAAGTTCCAAATGGAGGGAAACTAACCAAAGAGAGAAGCAATCTAGAACTAAGGAGAAATTAGTTAGAACAGTTAACCAGTGGAACAACCCGCCTCCAGAAGCGGTGAATGCTCCAACACTGGAAGCTTTTAAGAAGTGACTGGACAGCCAATTGTCTGAAATGGTATATAGGGTTTCCTGCCTGAGCAGAGGGTTGGACTAGATGACCTCCAAGGTCCCTTCCAACTGTAATATTATCCTTATAAAGTCACCGAGTGAGCGTTCATGGCTGTGCATGGATTTGACCAATACAGGTAGTCCTTGACTTACAACCAAAATGGAAGATCTGAAATTCTGTTGCTAAGGAAGCTAAGTGGGCTATGCCCAATTTTTACAGCCCCTTTTTTTCCCTGCCACGATTGTTAAGCAAATCGCTGCGGTTGTTAAGTGAATCATGCAGTCGTTAAGCAAATCCAGTTTTTCCCCTTGACTCTGCTCATTGGAAGCCAGCTGGAAAGATTGAAAATCACCTATTCCTAGGATGTGGCAACCATCGTAAATACCCGTTGATTGCCAGAGGCCCGAATTCTGATCACATGCCGGTGTGAAGGCTGCAGTGGTTATAAGTGTGAGGACCAACTGTCTAAGTTACTTTTTTTCAGTTCCGTTGTAACTTTGAGTGGTTGCTAAACGGATGGTTATAAGTTGAGGGCTACCTGTACACATACCATTATACTGCAATGGTTCTTGATCTGGAAAAGAAGGATTTTTACAGATTCAACAGTAAGAATCCCAGGCTGAATTCAGCATCTATCTATAATTTATCTATAATCTCAATTCCTGGCAAATAGATGGGGAAGAAATGGAGGTAGTGACAGATTTTATTTTCCTGGGCTCCAAGATCACCGCAGACGGGGACTGCAGCCAAGAAATTAAAAGACGCTTGCTCCTGGGGTGGAAAGCCATGGCAAATCTAGACAGCACACTAAAAAGTCGAGACGTCACCCTGCCAACAAAAGTGCGTATAGTCAAGGCTATGGTCTTCCCAGTTGCAATGTATGGCTGTGAAAGTTGGACCATAAGAAAGGCTGAGCGCCAAAGAATTGAGGCCTTTGAACTACGGTGCTGGAGAAGACTCCTGCGAGTCCCTTGGACTGCAAAGCAATCAAACCAGTTGGTCCTAGAGGAGATCAACCCTGACTGCTCTTTAGAAGGCCAGATCCTGAAGCTAAAACTCAAATCCTTTGGCCACCTAATGAGAAGGAAGGACTCACTGGAGAAGAGCCTAATGCTGGGAAAGGTGGAGGGCAAGAGAAGAAGGGGACGACAGAGAATGAGGTGGCTGGATGGAGTCACTGAAGCAGGAGGCGTGAGCTTAAAGGGACTCCAGAAGATGGTAGAGGACAGGAAGGCCTGGAGGAACGTTGTCCATGGGGTCGCGATGGGTCGGACATGACTTCGCAGCTAACAACATAATCGAGAAGATGATTATCTTTGGAGCTGCCTTAGCATTTGCTTTTTCACTTAAGCAGATGCTCTTAACCATTTCACTTAACTCTCTCCCCAAAGCAGACCAAACCCAATCTTTACTGATAGGAAAATACCGCTCTGCGTTCTGCCTTGCTAATTACTGAGACAGAAACACTAGTACATTAATAATGCTGGTTGCCAGAATTGTAGCTTCGCCTCATCAGTCAGGAATTATTATCCTAAAATTTAGGCCGGCGTCTCTTAAATTGTGATTTAAGGGTTAAAGCTTAGCGTTACAGGCTAAGGACTCTAGCAAAAGTCGGCATAACTTAAAGGTGATGTCAACCTTTTGTCTATTCAATTCAGTGAGATATCTTATAAAAACAAATGTTATAGAAACTGGCAGATGTAGCTCGTTTCCTTCAGTCATTTGCAAAACCACTAATCCAGCTGGCGACATTCTGAAAAATACAATTACTATATTTACAATATCAATACCCAAGGTAAAAAATATTTATTTTAGGAAAATGATTAATAGTTACTGCAGAGCTGGATGGTGATGAAGATTTCATGCTTGCTTGCCAATGCATACATGTGGTTTCCCCCCCCCCCTAAAGTTTTAAAAAGCTCTTGCCTGACTAATTATATATCTCATTATTCCTGTTTAAAATGTTCATTTTTGTTGAGGAAAGTGGTATAATTAAACCAACACCCACTGTTTTTGTTCTGCCCTACCTTTATTAGTGTTGGCCCACTGCAGTGTTTTGTGGCAGTCACAGAATTTGTGGTAAGAGGAGCAGCAGTCGTGCGGGCGACATGCTGATCTGTGACAGGTGGCTTCAAAAAGTCAGGTCCTGGTATTGCTATGGGGGGACACTGAGAAGAAAACAAAACAAGAAACAGCTATTTAAACATTTTCCAACCTTCAGCAAGCGTCAGCTTTTCACAGAGATGTCGTGGTATTTCATTATAGCTATATTCCCCTAAAAGCAGTCCAGTGAAATTCAGGAAAACTGCCCCTTGTTCAATAATCAATCCAAATACATTTATGAATTAATTGTGCTTTGTGCAGTCGAGTTTTTCTTTTCTTTAAAATAAATTGGGAACATCTGTATGCCTCAGCTGGATGCCTTTTGATCTTGAAAACTGTAGGAAAGTTTAATCATGTTTCGGAAGGAGAAAATGCTTAATTACTATGTATCAACTGTATGAAAGCTAGTTTCTTTTCTTTGCTAGCTAGCTGATAAGGGACTTGGAGAAATATCAAGAGCACTTATGTACCGCTTTGCGGTGCTTTACAGCCCTTCTCTAAGCAGTTTACAGAGTCAGCGTATTGCCTCCAACAATCTGGGTCCCCATTTTACCGACTTCAGACAGATGGAAGGCTGAGTCAACCTTGAGCCAGCGAGAACTGAACTGCCAAATGAACTGCTGGCAGCCGGCAGTCAGCAGAAGTCGCCTGCAGTACTGCATTCTAACTATTGTGCCACCATGGCTCTTTAAATCTTAAAAGAAATATTAAATATAAAGGCAGCTTAGCATGCCAGAGTAACCTTTAAATTTGCAGCCAGCAACTCTGCACTGCTTCCTGTGCAACACGTCACATCACACTTTTGATGCTCCACTCTTGCGTGAATAGAGCTCCCTGTGTGCACGCACGAGCCAGCCCACCCCTCATGCAGCCTGGTCCCTTCTCCCCTCTCCCAGCCGGGCTGCCAAGCCAGAAAGGTTGGGGACCGCTGCTCTAATTGCAAAGGACAGAGAAACGATGATTGAGGTGGCATTTTACTCCCAATACTAAAGACGTTACGATAGAACGGGTAGAAAAATTTCAGGCATAGAAAACAGCCCATTCCAACAAATTGGCATAATGGAAGTACTGAATGCTGTCCCTAGATAGGTTGGAAGGCTAATTATGCTCAAGCATAAACAAGCCACCTGTCTTGATTTGATTAGCTCTTTATTTGTGACAAAGGGTCAAACTGGACCTCTTGGCTTTTCTCCGGAGGGGGATATAAGGACATAAAAATGGGGAATATTTGAAATCCAAAGCTAGAAAGACACAGCTATTAGCGGGAGAGAAGCTGCTTGGTTGACATCAGAAGGCAGCAACATTTCAAAGGGCTGGCGGCGTACCTGTGTGGCTGAAGAAGCTGGGGTGACCGGCGAGGGTGTTTCTTTCATTTTGGGCTCTCCGGGGGAAGCGGTTGACCCTTGGGACTCCTGGCTACCAGGCTGATCGGGAGATAAAGCATCGCTGCTGTCTTCATCAAACGAGAAGTCCTCCACAGCTTGAGGATAGTTCTCCTGACCAACCGCTAAGGAAAGAGAAAAGTTGTTCTTTCAGCTAAGCCATGACGGAGAGAGGAGACGTTGGCGAACACAGGCGGTCCTCAGCTTACCAGCACAATCGTGGCCAGAATTTTCGCCGCTCAGCAAGGCGGTTGCTAAACGAGTCAAGCCCATTTTTTTTTTAGCAAACTCCCTGTGCCATGGTTAAGTGAATCACCATTACTCGCGAACCCGGCTTACTCTCATCGACTCTGCTTGTCGGAAGCTTAACTGGGGAAGTGCAAAGAGCAACTGCACTGACCCAAGGATGCTGCAGCCATCACAAATGTAGGCCAATTGCCAAGTGGCTGAATTTTGATCATTGGGACCACGGGGAGGCTGCGAGGATTGGTCACTGGCTGCTTTTTTTCCCCAGTGCCATTGTAACTCTGAATGGTTACTAAATAAGTGGTCGTAAGCAGAGGACTTCCTGCCCAGTGACTGCACCAACTGGAAGTGAGGGCTTGTGTTCCCAGTCACTTTTATTCTAATCCATAGATTTTAACGTACGGATTGTTTCTGATTTTTCTTTTTTTTCTTTCCGTTATCTCTTTTTTAGAAAAGGACAATGGCTTTATCAAGCAGGTGATGGGAGTAGATGATTCTTTTTTTAGGGGGAAACCATCCAGGTGGTACGTGTTCGCTCACGGCGTATGATTTAGAATCGCAGAATCGCTTCCGCCAATGCAACAGAAAAGCTGAACGATATTATTCCATACAACTCCAAAATTAATACTTTCTTGAAATACAAAAAAAAAAAGATGTTAGACAGACACAGGCGGAGACACACACACACACGTTTGCGTATTCTTTTTTCCCTTTTCCGTTTTCCCTATTTTTATTTATTTTTTCCGGTCTTAACAGACGACTCTCTGGAGTGACAAACCAAGAATGGTCTCTAGAGGAAGTGTCACAATAACACAAAGGCACATTTCTGATGGGTATTGCAACACTTCAGGCTTCAGATTTTTCACGAACTACGATTTCCGGCAACGACAGACCTCGCGGTCCTACTTGCCTATAATTGCTTCTTTGACGCTGGAGTCCACAGGGAGAATATTCTTCTCCACCAGTTCCATGGGGCCCGGCCTCTGAGCGATCTTCTCGTTTAAGTCATCGGCAAGTCGCGCCCTCTTTAACTTCATCTGAGTGGCCTGGAGAGAGGGTTCTGCAAAGGTTTCTGGGGAAAAGAACTACCAACGGTTAAAAGAAACCCTTGGAAGTGCTACACAAATACTGCCTTCAAGGTTTAGTGCATGTGTCTAAAGTTGTAATGGAGATAGTAGAGCAGATAGTGTAGAACTAGAAAAAGAGAACAGGGGAAGACTCCGGAGCTTCCCTATTACAGCAAACAGAACAAATCTGAAGTGAGACACTTTCTATGTAAAAACAACAGCTCCAAGGAAATAAGTTTTAATCCTACTTAGTTAAACTTGTAACATTTGGCATCCCAGATGGAGGTAAGAAAGTGTTTTAAATCTGAGTTTTAAATCCAGTTCTCGGGCTTGGCGAGCTTGGTGCTGTCAATAAGGTGAACTATAAACTTCAGTTTATAACCTGTAATAATTAGATTCACACGTACAACATATTAAACCAAAGTCCAACAAACCATATTGTGCTTGGGATATGCCCACTGCTGTTTAGTTGGTGTAGAACAGGGCTCTTCCAACTTGGCCCTTTTATGACTTGTGGACTTCAACTCCCAGAATTCCTCAGCCAGGCACACGTGCCTGGCTGAGGAATTCTGGGAGTTGAAGTCCACAAGTCATAAAAGGACCAAGTTGGAAGAGCCCTGGTGTAGAAAGTCACTCTTTTTAAAACCAGTTGTCGGGGTTGGTAATGTGGGAAAACATATTCAGAAATTCAGAAATTTAATCAGGAAATAGGAAATCAAAGGGGGTTTCTCACCTTCAAGAATATGCATCCTGACTAATTCTGATCGTTCAGGCCTACTGCGTATTTTATGCTTCAGAAAGTTTTCAGTCTGGAAGAAAACAGGTTAAAAAAAATGCACACTACACTTAGCAGGTAATAAGCACAAAATAGTCCCAGTTTTGCTGACATTGATGGAAACCGCAAAGCACTGTCAGACAGCCATTTTATTATCTGACAATGCTTTGCAAGATGTTGCCCGATATAACAAAACTATGTTTAGTATTTATTTTAAATCATCCAAAAATTCAGGTTCTTGATCATCCATTCCACAAGGTGTAAAATGAAAACTGAACCACTTCAAATTTTATATTCCAAATTTCGCTGCATTCAAGAACAAGAAACTTATTCTTTCAGATCGCATGCTTCTACTTCTCAAAGCAATAACACAAATAGAATTGTATCTTTATACAGAAGCAGAATGCTAAGTAGTCTATAATCTGAAATTCTTACCAAATCTGCCACAGGTGCAACACCAGGGATATTATTGAACAGACTTTGAATTTTAAAACAATTGTCATTTTTCCTTATAATGTAGTTTGTTTTTCTGAGTATTTATATTGAGTACTTTAAGCTGCATTAATGTATCTATCAGAGGAAATGTGAGTTGTTTTTGCCATAAACCTGCATTATTTGTTCACAAAAGCTTACAATATATTACAGTCTCATGTATCCAACACAGTCTAAAACATTATAAACATTTTAAAATGTCCATATACCTATGGGAGTTTTTAAATTTGTTTTTAATAATAAATCACCAAGCTATTTCCCTATTTCTCTTGGTTTCTAAGCAAATGTAGTAAAACAAAGAGACTGCCCTTCAAGAAAAAAGTGAAGATAATTGTGTAGCACTTTTGTATCCTCATCAGTAAGTTTGGAAAATTGAGATGATAATTTAAACTTATACTCTGACTTCTCAAGTTTAGAACTATGAGAGAAGACGGCCTGGTTTTAATTGTTTAGCAAATAATTTTAATTCTTTATCTTTAGGTTGAAGGAATAGATAATTACTATAACGGCCTTTGCCCAAAAGAATCCTGAGAGTTAATCATTAAATATATCATGAATAATTACTGGCTTCCAAATGCAATACTTCAACAGCCAGGTATGAAGCACACGTTACTAGGGAGTATATATTGTCTCATCGCAAGGATTGGCTGAGCTAATTTTGAAAGTGTTTGTAGGAATATGTGGTTATTCAAGCTGTTGCTGAGGCTTGAATGGTTTAAATCAGTTCTCCCTCAATTTCATTACAGAACGAACTCAAGTTTCTTTTCCAAAAGCCTGTAACAATTTCTCCTCGCTTCCAAAAGCTCTTCGTATAACACTTTCCCCCCCAAGACAATCATATGCAAAGAATGAAATATCATGTTCGAACTTGATTTCTTACCCTGGCTCTTTCCAAACTCTTTATTTGCTCATGAAACACAGCTGGGCTCTTCAAAGCTAAAAGAAGGAAATGAAAAAGGGTCATGAAGACAGGAGATCATAAAGGTATATATGAATATCTTACATTTAAGCAGGTTAGTTTCAGCTAGATTAGTAGGGGGCTAACTGACCTCTACAGAAAGATTGGCTGACAGCAGCTGTAATGAAATCGCCCTAGCTGCATTGTACTGGATTCCAAACACTTTAATTAACTTCATAAATATGGAGTATTAGCTAAAAGATGAGCAGAAGATGGCCTTTTCGCACGACTCTTAATATGTAGGCCAATTATGTAATAGCTATAATAGTAGTAGTAGTGGTAGTAATAGTAAAAATATCTGTCTTGCATCAGGAGCCTCGTGTCAAATGAACAGGGATAATTAACATCGGCATAGCTTCTTCATTCTCTTTTCATATTCTGTACTTTGCTTACTAAGTATTTTTTTAAAATAGTATTGCATGTCCTGTATGTTTTAGGTTGCAAACAAACAACAACAAAAAAACACCCCAGCAACACAGTTACACCGTATAAACAAATAGCACAACAGATAATGACGGGATCCTAACCAATAATAACGAACAAAGTTCTGCTATTTCCTAGAGTTTTCAAGCAAGATAAAACAATCCCAGTAATTTATTTTTTCCCCTCGTTAGGTGGTCACTGCAGTCCCTAAAGCAAGGGTGTCCAACCTTTGGCAACTTTTAAGACCTTTGGACTTCAATTCCCAGAATTCCCCAGCCAGCCATGAATTTTGGGAGTTGAGCTCCACAAGTCCTAAAAAGTTGCCAAGTTTGGACACCCCTGCCCTAGAGTATTAAGATGCTCTTTTTGGGGCATCTCTTTCAACTCAAGGTCCAAAATGAGATGGCAAGCAAATTAGGGCAACTTGTTTAATGCCATGATACAGCCTGACCTATCCATGGATCTATTACCATTACAGCAATATTTTTCTCAAGCAAACCTCAGCTATGCCAGCACAAGGTAAACAAGATGGTGTTTGCATGATACGTGAAAAGCAGAGCAACACAACTATGCCTGCTTTGTAATCCTCAGTACGCAAAAATGTTGGCTAATAAAAAAAATGTGAATCCTTGCGCTACATCACAGTAAGGGATGAGTGGCAAACACATCTGCTTGGAAGAAAATGAAGACCGAGGAAACGTAGTTCACCAACTTTTTTTTTTTAATTCCATTTATATCCCGCCCTTCTCCGAAGACTCAGGGCGGCTTACAAGCTTAGCAGTAGCCTTCATTCTATGTATATGCCTGCTTATTAGGGCTTTCACACACAGCGGCATTATTACAAAGTCAGCTTAATTGCCCCCAACAATCTGGGTCCTCATTTTACCTCCCTCGGAAGGATGGAAGGCTGAGTCAACCTTGAGCCTGGTGGGACTCGAACCTGCACTAATTGCAGGCAGCTGGTGTTACTTAAGGAGGCATTAGCCCACTGCTCCACCAAGGAGCAGTGTGCAAGAGGACACCAGAACACAAACCCAAGGTTTGCCTTTAATCTGTCGATGGCTTGATGCCCTTGATTCGCCCAGACTCAAAAAATAAAGGCTCTCACTCTCATTTCTGCATGCCAGATTAAATTATTATCAATCATTTCCCCCTTATTTAATTTCCAATTGCTCATAATTTCATTGTGATGAATTCCAGGTTTAATAAGGTAATACATTTTCCATCAATTCCCTTTAATTTTCAGATATCAGCCGAAGTAATATTTACAGAGTTGTCATCCGGCCTTTAAATTTGGATGGGTACTGAATATGATCGTCTATTTCCTTTCATCTTTAATAAGACATCTAAGCACTCAGTGTTACACAAGCTTCAGAAAATGAAATTAGCCTTACGTGGCATGATTCCCTGGTCCACCAGCTGCTCCCTTGTTCGCCTTTGCTGTAGCTTCAGCTGAAGAACTGGCAACAGAGAAAAGGGATTTATTACTTGACAAGACGGAACTCTGTCTCACAGTTATAATGGCTGCATTCTTTTGAGAACTAAATACTAGCTGACATAAATCCTTAACATTAAATGCTTAATCGGATCCAGGGTAGGTTTACTGCTCAGATAGTGAGACTGTGTACAGGCCACCCTCATCATAACTGTTCAAAGTCACAACGGCACTAAAAGAAAGCGACTTGTGACCATTTTTCACACTCACAACCGTCACGGCATTCCCCCAGGGTCACGTGATCAAAATTCAGAGGCTTGGCAACTGGCATGTACTTATGACGGCTGCAGTGTCCCAGAGGTTATGTGTCTGTCACCTTCCCAGCCAGCTTCTGACAAGCAAAGTCAACGGGGAAGCCAGATTCGCTTAAGAAACCATGTTACTAATTTAACAACTGCAGCGATTCACTTAACAACCATGGCAAGGAAGGACATACAATGGGGCAAAACCCACTGAACGTCTGTCTTGCTTAGCAACGGAAATTTTCGGCTCAATTGCAGTCCTAAGTCAAGGACTATCGGTAGTGTGTGTACACAACACAGATGATTATCATCCGATGCTTGGTGATTATAATCAGAGGACCTCTTAAGATACAAATGCTTTTATGGGCAACAATATACAATCTCTCCGGTGTGGCTTCATAGAGTTCTGCAATAGGCAAACACTTCGGCTGGCATTATTTCTCCTACAATCACACAGCTCAGCACCACAAACATTAAAACCAATGTACAGAGAAGACATTGCTCTGATCGACGGGTATATATGCACACAAAACATCACTGGAACCCAAGTAACGTAATTTTTTGCAGATGCTCTTGCCTGGGTGCTGTTAACGCTCGTGAAGGCATCGTAGGCCAAAGGCAATCTCAGTCGTCAATGTTCTTTGCAACAGCCCTTAGAGCTCAACCTAGAAACTGGACAAGAATACTAGCTGGCTTGTCTCCAGCAGAAAACTTGGAACGTTTGGGACGGCGCTATTCTCTGCCACACCTAGGGGGTGAGTCAGGGACGTGGGGAAAGAGGAGTAAGGGAGAACTCCATGTTTATAGCATCCATAATTTTATAAGCGTTCCAGAAGAGCGACAGTAGGGAGCGTTTTATTTTCTGTGCAATCTACTTTTTAATCTGTTTCCAGTTGTATGATAATGTTTACCCCTGGATCTGATTTACAGTAGGAAAATAACATTTTGTAAGCAAGTCTTTATCTCTCTTTTTTAAACAATGGTTGTAAAATATTTGGAATTGGGAATCTACGTATGATACCTTTATTCTCTTCCTTAAAATAAAAAGGACGGTACATTAAAATCAAATTAATATTAAGGTATTAGAAACAAAAGCATCCAATTGACAAAATAAGTAATCTTGCTGCTAAAATATATTAAAAACAACCCTTGCATAATGGTATTGTCTTTTTTTCCCCAGAAAGAAAAATATAAATATTTTTAAAGGCTAATGATTTTAATATGCAATGTATCTTTTATATATATATTAAAAAGCATTACAGTTGTTTTGACTATGGTTTTGACATAGCCAGAAATCATTAGCTTATAGCAGAGCAAAATAAAATCTCAACACTTTTTTGGGAAAAAAAGTAAAATATTGCATAATACATTATCCTTAAGACATGAAACTAGCAACTAGAATTCAGTTTTCCATTACTTCTTCCAAATCAACAACGTTATTGTGTCACCCAGAAAATGATGAAGATTAATTCCCTAAGGAGATTAAATAGTAAATACTAATAAGAAAGCAAATTTAGAAAAAAAATATTTTCTTCTGGGGGAAAAAAAATGAAAAAGCTAAACTTGCTAACCTTTATCCAAAAGTAAGAAATGCATGACTTCTCTCTACCTATAAGTATACAAATTTATTTTTCAACTCAAAATTAGCTAGGAAATCTCCATCAGCAAAGACTTTTTTATATATGGATTTTTTGAAATTTTGTAAGCTTCTTGAAGTCACCCAAATCTGAGTTGGGCAGTTATATACAGTAATTTTGTTTAATAAAAACAAACACATATAGGGATTGAATGCATTTCTGGAGGGTTTCTGCCATAATATTAAGACACAGTACAAAAAGTGCTTCTTCCAAGGAAAAACTTCATCATTATAGTTACAGTTAGGATAAAAAGTCTAAACAGAAGCCAGTTTTTTTTAACATAAGGAAAGGCGACTCATTTCCTTATTTTTTCCAAAGCTGGGCTAATTTTTCCTTGGCAACAGAAAATAACTTGAATGGAGCTTAGGCTGTAACTCTGTCCACTTACTGCAGAGGCCAAGTCAGTGAGGCCTAAGAACAAACACAAACTATTAGGAAACTGTAACTAATCTTTGAAAAACTTTGAACATCAACTATTTAAGTTACAATTATGTCAAAGAGTTCAGCCGGGTTACATACAATGCCAAACATCTGCATCTAGCAGAATGTTGTCAAATCTACCCGTTTATTAAGGTAATAAGACAAGTCACTGGAAGTTGCAGCTGTTAGTACAGATAGTCCTCGACTTGCAACAATTCATTTAGTGGCTGTTCGAAGTTACTGAAAAAAAGGGACTTATGACCGTTTTTTCACACTTACAACCGATGCAGCATTCCCCACGGTCACGTGTTCAAAATTCAGATGCTTGGCAACTGGTTCGTACTTATGACAGTTGCCAGGGTCCTGTGATCAACTTTTGTGACCTTCTGACAAGCAAAGTCAATGGGGAAGCCAGATTCACACAACAGCCATGTTATTAACATAACAAATGAAATGATTCATTTAACAACTATGGCAAGAAAAGTCGTAAAATGAAGCAAACTCACTTAACTAGATGTTGAGACTCTAGAAAGAGTGCAGAGAAGAGCAACAAAGATGATTGGGGGACTGGAGGCTAAAACACATAAGGAACCGTTGCTGGAATTGGGGATGTCTAGTCCAGGGGTAGGCAACATTGGCTCTTTTATGACTCGTGGACTTCAACTCCCAGAATTCCTGAGCCAGCAGGAAGTTGAAGTCCACGAGTCATAAAAGAGCCACGGTTGCCTACCCCTGGTCTAGTCTAATGAAGAGAAGGACGAGGGGGGACATGATAGCAGTCTTCCAATATCTCAGGGGCTGCCCCAAAGAAAAGGCAGTCAAGCTATTCTCCAAAGCACCTGAAAGCAGGACAAGAAGCAACGGATGGAAACTAACCAAGGAGAGAAGCAACCCAGAACTAAGGAGAAACTTCCTGACAGTTAGAACAATTAATCAGTGGAACAACCTGCCTCCAGAAGCGGTGAATGCTCCAACACTGGACGTTTTTAAGAAGAGACTGGACAGCCACTTCTCTGAAACAGTATTGAGTTTCCTCCTGAGCAGGGGGTTGGACTAGATGACCTCCAAGGTCCCTTCCAACTTTATTATTATTATTAACTAATGTTTCACTTAGCAACATGAATTTTGGGCTCAGCTGCGGTCCTAACTCAAGGACGACCTGTATAGACTCAAGAAAGAATAAACAGTGTTAGACACCTTGACTCTATTGCAAAAAAAAAAAATATCTAGCAATTGTAAGAACAACTGCTGCCAAAAGTACAAATGACATTAGCTGAGCAGAAATCCTATTTGTTACACGGATTACCAAAATATTTACTGCTGCCAGAAAGCCAATGCAACCTAAGCCATGGGCAAACTCCTCTGGAAGAACCATGCCCCAAACAATATCATAATGCCACTTCATCACACCGGGTTGTTTTTGCCAAGGAAAAGCAATAAAAATGTTTTATCAAATCAGCACAATTACTCTCTTGCCGTAAATTGGAGAGGGATTATGCCTCTGTCATTCTTTTCAATTGGTCAGAGAGCTTTGACATTTTCAATCTCATAAAACGTACAGTCCATAACCAAACTAGACTGGCTGTACAGTTGTATTAAAATATAATAACATTCTCTGAAAAGATGATACATTAGCTTTTAATTTGTTTCTTTTTTTGTGATGGCTTTATGCTTTTGTTTCTGTTAGCCACCTTCAGCCGCTCAATTCTGAACTAGTATTCAGGGAAATAATCAGGAAATAAACATTTAATGTTAGATTTAGGTCTCCGGAACAAATGTATTAAGACAATGATTCTCAATCTTTTCTTCACCACGGACCCCCTTTAAGTATGTTTTGTGGCCACGGACCACCAAGACTTAACTCGAGATTTAAATCATAACATTCAAGCCTTCGTGGACCCCATGATGTCATCACAGCCCCTCCAAGAGGTGATAATACGCCTTTAATGATAATATGTCTTTCACCAGAGCTATTTGTTATAATTGCATTTTTGAATATTTCAACAGAATTTAATCCAGACTTCAACAACTTCTAAACTGTTTTTAGTTATCTGAAGTACTATAAGATATATGATATCTTTCATATTTGTGACGTAAATTATTTAGGTAGCTCTGTCTCTATTTGATTCTCGTTGCACTTCAACATCCAAAGGAGAGTTATGCTAATTAGCAGCTGCTGGAGCGAGCACTTCTGCTAATAATTTCCATGGCAATTAACAGAAACACGTTCATTAAAGAGTTCTACAATCACTGAGACAATATGCTGTCCAATTCAAATGATTGCTTTGAGTTGAACCGAAAATAGAAAGAAAATCAAAAGGAGTGGTGTTCAATCCGTTTTGATCAAATCAGGAGATAAAATTCCAATTGCCAACTGAGGCAGTCAAGCCAGGAGAGGAAAATTGCGCCAGGCTGTTGATCCTTCTTCTCCTGACGTTCCTTTCTTGACCCATCACTCCTGGGAGGCCCCCAAATGGCACCCCCAGATATTACGTTACCCACACCAACCCCCTCATTCTTATTCCTCATTCTCCAATCTTACCATCAGTCAACCCTAGTAGGCCAGTAATCTGGCATAAGCCGCTCAGCTGGATGTACATCTTCTAGTCCAGACATGTCAAACACAAGGCCCGGGGGCCAGATCCGGCCCGCGAAGTGGTTTCATGTGGCCCGCGAAGCCATCCTGGAAACAGTGAGGGAACGGCCCCCACTGCCTTGGCCCTGGCCCAGAGACCCTCCTCCTGCCAGAGACCCTCAGATCTGTCCGAGTCCTGCCCAGGCCCCCATAGGCACCCTTGATGCGAACCATGTAGAGCTGGCCACGCCCAACCAGTAGGACATATACACACTAGCCACGCCCACCTAGTAGGCCACGCCCACCCTGGCCATACCCACCCGGCCCCTTGAGGGCAACTGCAATGCTGATGCGGCCCTCAATGAAATTGAGTTTGACACCCCTGTTCTAAACACTGTCCGGTCACTTCGCTCCATCACTGGAGGTTCTGAAGAAGAGACTGGACACCCATTTGTCTGAAATGGTCTAGGGCCGTGGTGGTGAACCTATGGCACGCGTGCCACAGGTGGCACGCAGAGCCCTCTCTGGGGGCACGGGCGCCGTCGCCCCAGTCCTAGGCCTTCATCTGGGTTTTATAAAACCTTTTCGCTTCGGGCCTCCGCCGCCATGTGCAAAAAAAAGAGAGGTTCAATCAATCAATCAATTTCAACTTCTCGCGGGGGAAAAAACAACATCTCGTAAAGTTGGAATTGATTGAACTTTTTAGTCCCGCCCAGTCTGCCGTTACCACCGCAGCCACGCCCACCCAATGGGCCATGCCCACCCGACGATACATAAGTGTGTTTTGGGTTGCAGTCTGGGCACTCGGTCTCTAA
This sequence comes from Vipera berus, assembly GCF_964194415.1. Taxonomy (NCBI): domain Eukaryota; kingdom Metazoa; phylum Chordata; class Lepidosauria; order Squamata; family Viperidae; genus Vipera; species Vipera berus. The sequence goes on from NC_138216.1 coordinate 7,610,639, forward strand.
ATGGTTCTCCATCACTGGTCTAGGGTCTCCTGCTCGAGCGGGGATTTGGATGAGGAAGTCCTGCAAGGCCCCTTCCAATCCTGATATTCCCTTCTATTCCCCAAACTACCTAATGTCGGTCCTCTTCTCTGGGTCCCCTCTTCACTAAGTGCCCGGAAAGATGAAAGATGGAACTTCTCACTCGGCAAGGTCACCCGTCGTCTGACCTCACAGCTCACACAGGTAAACCAAACACAACAAAAGCTCCAGAGCAGGACAGTCTAAGCAGGAATCCACATCCTGGTATTCAATCTAACAGTGCCAACAACTGAAGCCCAACCTGCTTGCCAGAACTTGCGGCAGGGCTGGAACGGTCACCAGTTAGACCAGGGGGGGGTGTCTTCAAACTTGGCAACTTTAAGACTTGTGGACTTCAACTCCCAGAATTCCTCAGCTGTCTTCAAAGGGGGGGGGAACAAACAAACAAACAAAAAACACGAAAAGTTCAGCTGCCTTTTGAAAAAAGCACCTTTGGGATAAATAAGAGTTGTGCACAAATGTTTTCTTTCGAGCTCAAAACAAAACGCCGAGAGCTGAAGATTCCATCAACCTATTCTAGGGTTGGTTGAAATTCTGTTAAGAATGAATGAAGTTCATTTGGCCCTTCACGATTTGACCAAAACAAGATTGAAAACAGATTCAGATGTTTCACCAGTACGATAAACAGTGGGAATTGACAACAAGCCTTTTCAGCTGCCTTGCATCCAGCTGGCCACGAAACAGCAGCAAAGAAATTCAGAAAATTCTCCACCTACTATCCTGCACTCCATTTTTAGCCCCATCATAAAATACGTAAATAGAATTATTTTCCTTTTTTTTAGCAACAGATATTTTTTTAAAAAAAATATATATCGCATGTACTGCAAAGAATGATGAGTGCATAAATTCTTTATTAAATGTTATTCTATTCTGACGCATGAAAGAAAATGAAGATGAAACACTGAAAAAGTACGGAGGAATCAGCAGTGGATATAACTTGTTGCCAAAACTAAGGGCCAGGATGGAATTGTCTGACAAAGTGCTAGGAGAAATCTGCTAAACATTTACACAACTGAAGTAAATGACAAGCCCCAGAAGGCTGATAGGTTGGATTGATTTTGTTACTCTTAAAGCGGAATTGTTGCACAGAAAGATTTAAATAAAAACAATCCTGACACCAGCTATTAGAAATATTCATCACCAAATGGATACAAAATACGAAATGAGACAATAGTTTAAATCTTTTTTCCCCCTTTAAATTTTGTGGTGCTAGAATCTTGTTGCTGTTTTGCAATAAGAATTAAAACACACACACAAACACACATTCTGATTATTTTAAGGATCAAAGCAAACAAATGGAAGTGCATGGAATCTGCAGGTCAGCTTTCCTTGCATTGAAGTATGACTAACACAATCCTTTAAAAACAGTTATATAAGACAGTCAGTAAGAGATTAAAACTATTTAACTGTGAAAAGCACTGAATACGCTGCTCTGAGCTGCACAATGACTGATCTTGGTTCAGCACGTTGCATGAACGCATTCCCTGTGTTTTATTGCCATGTTCTCTTGTGTGAGCCAAGCCAGCTATCGGGTTTGGTTTTTTCCCCCCAATAAAACCAATTCAAACAAACCTGATTTAGAATAATGTGTGAATAAAGTCTGAGGTGGCTGTTTGCATCTTACAAAGAAAATTGTAGAGAAATGGCATCTAGAGAAGGAAATTCTTAGGAGAAGAACACATGCGTTAATCTTTGGATATACCCCAAAACTAAACAAAAAAAACCACCAACCATATATTTGCAAAAGCCAACACGTTCAATTTTGCCTGAAAGACAGAAAGCTGTTGCAGCTACTCAGCTAATCTTCCAAGAAGACCCTGGTGCTTAGCCTGAAACAAGAACTGTCACAGTCAACTAGCATTCATGGTTTGAAGAAATGCACTCATTGTTGCTCCTACTGTTTGCTCTGTTAAGTTGGGTGTTAACATACCATGTCTCAGCATAACTTTTGGTCAATCTTGAAGCTCAACAAGTGACTTTTGGCCAGTCAGCACATCTCAGTCTAACTTATTGCATAAGAGTAGTTGCATGAAAAATAAACTATTCTGAACTCTTTGGACAAAGAACGGGATGCTATGGTGATTATCAAGGACAGATAGACAGGAAGAAATGACAGCTGCAGTCATGATATCAGGCATCTCTGAACATCTCCAGAATCTATCTATAATCTATAATCACAGAAAAGGATAAATTTTTTGATACAAATCAAATAATTTCTCTGTCCATTGGGTTTTTCTAGCAGGAAAACTTTAGGAATACCTGTAAATACCCTACTACTGTAATAATAAGGAAGAGATAGAAGGTAACAGTAAGACAAATCTTAAAACCAATTAAAAACTACCTCCAACTTTCCCACAATCCAGCGTAGGTTTTCTCTTAATATTTTTTTAATTAACTACAGTATTATGTCCTTCTATGATAAGGCAGCGCTATTGTCTTGGACTGAATTATGGATATTCCAGACATCCTGTTTTTGTATTGCTTTCCGCTCATACAAGAAAAATGTTGATCTTTAAGGAAGACGACAGTGAAAAATGTAAGACAACTTTCAGTGCTGGAATGGATGCAATTGCAAAATTTGAACATTAAGATATATACTTCTGCATAGTATGGACCACAAAGCAGCTGCTGTTTCCTCAGTGTTTACCAGACTTATTCTCTACATTTACGGTATATAGTTCAGTAGGAAAGGAAAAAAAACCATTAACTGGTTTGAAGGAAGTGCCTATACACACACACACACACACACACACACACACACACCAAAGGAAACAAACACTATTCTTTGGCTCACCACCAAATACTTCTCAGCCTTTTCCAAAAGAGAAAACTAGACTGAGATTTGGAGGAAGTATGAATGCAGGAGGAAAGGTATAACAGGACTTTTGCATTATACATGGAAGACTAAGGTAGCGCACATTCAATATCGAAGACAAATACTTGACGGATAAAATGATTCTGCAAAAAACGCCTTAGCTTGTAAAATGTAATGCGTGCACAGGTTGATTCGGGGAACGAACATACATTTTCCTACTCCTCAAACTATTGCACATCAGCTCTCGTTAGCTCAGATGGCATCACTGAATATTTATAGATCTCCCTACTCGATCATTTTTATTCTAAGCATTTAACACAGGAAAGAGCTAAGCTTTACAAAATTTAACTACAAAACGCACGGGCAGAAAAAGAACTAAGCTCTATCAAAGCAGGAGACGCTCAAGGAAATCCACAGTAACGATACCACCAAAATACTTCCAACACTTCCGATTCTATTTGCTCCCAGCTGTAAAACCCAACAGAAACTAAAAGGAGTAGTAAGTACATCGTTAAAAGATTAATTCTGCTTCAAGAATTGGAACTGGAGAACACAGACATGCATCCATCCGCCAGCCACATTCCTAACTATTGCTTTGCACAGATTCCATAGCCACCTAGCTCTATGCCTCCCTTCGAAATAAAACAGTATTTAACGGCGGGTTACGCTTCTTCCTCGACCCCAGAACTGACCTTCCTTAAGACACTTCGGGATGTCTGGATCAAGGCATTCCTTTCCCTTTAAGGACTCAATGTCTTCAAAAGGCAAAATCTCTGGGAAACTCTGTGGCTGCTTCTTGGAGCTATCGATCATGGTGGGAATTCCTTTAGAAAAGCAGCATCTAGCGAGGGAGAGAAAACCAATCTCCTGGCCAGCTGTAGGCTTGCTCCTTTCAGTCACTTTGGCAATAATTGAGCAATTATGTCTTTAGAGCATCTGAAAGCAGCCATTAGCCTTTACTTCCCAGCTTGACCCAAGAAAGATTCGAATGACTAAAAGCTGAGGGAAGAGAGAGTTCCCAAACTCCACCTTCCTTTCCCAGGCAACTGCTCCGGATCCTTCCCCCTTTTTTCAACCACCCTGGTTTTATCCTCCGGTGCTTTGCATTCAGTATGCAGTTTGATGGTCAGAATCATCTGACAAACACTGAGTCAAGCAGTTAAAAATAAATCCCTGAAGGGGGAAGAAGAAAAAAAATAAAATAAAAAAATAAATCCCAGCCGTTGCAGAAGGAGCAACATTTGGCGAAGCTGTACCTGAGATGACAAACTCCTACCGGGGGTCTCTTTTTTTTTTTTTTGCTTGAAAGTTGTTGTTTTTGGTGGGAGTTTTTTTTGGGAAACGCTTTAGGCTGCCTGACGTGTTGCATTTTTTTTTTCCTTCAGTTTCTGATATGGACCGTTCTGATCTTAATACGCTAATAGAAAAGGGGTTTGTGCATAAGCTAAAACAGTTACAAGTTAACACTACATTGAAATGCAGATCTGTGAGCTTTGATTCGCCAGTTATAGAGTTTTTAACGTGGTGTGTGTTTACCTATCTACCGGTCACCTTTCCCCCCCCCCCCCGGTCTATTTTGCTGGCCTTGACCAGGAGAAGGGAAATGCCTGAGCAATGTGGAATAATCTCAAAAGGAATGAAAGAAGAAACTGCCCGTGCACACGCATACACGGACACACCCCCTTGTTTAAAAACCTCGTGGGGAGAAAGTTTTCACCATCTTGGTGCAAAGCCAGCCTTTTTTTTCTTTCCTACAAGCCTCCCAGGATAACCGCCCCGCTCAATGAACACACCTCAACAGTCAAGTAGGAAATCAATACAGGCGCGTGTAAAGAGACCACGAGAACGACAAACAGATTTGCTCCTGCACAACAACCCCTGTTCCTTTTCTGCAACGAAAAGTGTTCACGTGGCTATGCAGAGGCAAAACAAAACAAAACAGCTGCTCCAGTATGGAAACAGACTCCGAGTGATATAATGTAGAAGAGAAAGAAACTTACTGAAAGACAAAAACAAAAACAGATATGCCACCACCCCAGGGGTTTGGTCACTGTACAAGCACTCACCATGTTGTTCGTTGGTTTGTTTTGTTTCGACAGTCATTCTATCCGCCTACAAATCCAAGGAATTACCAACTACCCAAGTCAAGAACCACCGATTCAGCCAACCGAATATTAACAAGGAGAGCGCCATTGTGCTATGCTGGAGAAAGCGGGGGGGGGGGGCTGAGCAAAGCCACATAAGTTCCCTGGGTAAATTGGGCTGGTCACTCCCTTTTGAGTGACCTAAAGGAGCTTTTCCAAAAGGCAACTGGACTTTCTTGGGGTTTTTTTGCCTTGAAAAGGTTTCACTTCTCAACCAAGAAACGTCTTCAGTTTGCAAGAAAAAAAACCCTAAGAAAGTCCAGTTGCCTTTTGGAAAAGCACCTTTGGGACAACCATGACTGGATGATTAAAAATCTCCATAGACATCTTTCTTAATAACCAACCTACCTTACAGATTTGTGGGGGGAAATAGAATATGGGGGCATTATCTATCTATCTATCTATCTATCTATCTATCTATCTATCTATCTATCTATCTATCTATGGATTTACTCTACCATATCTGTCTATCTGTCTGTCTGTCTGTCTGTCTGTCTGTCTGTCTGTCTATCTACCTACCTACCTACCAACCTACCTACGGATTTACTCTACCATATCTATCTATCTATCATCTATCTATCTATCTATCTATCTATCTATCTATCTATCTATCTATCTATCTATCTATCTATCTATCTATCTATCTATCTATCTATCTATGGATTTATTCTACTCTTCTGTCTGTCTGTCTATCTATCTATCTATCTATCTATCTATCTATCTATCTATCTATGGATTTACTCTACTCTGTCTGTCTGTCTGTCTATCTATCTATCTATCTATCTATCTATCTATCTATCTATCTACCAACCTACCTACCTACGGATTTACTCTACCATATCTATCTATCTATCTATCTATCTATCTATCTATCTATCTATCTATCTATCTATCTATCTATCTATCTATCTATCTATCTACCTACCTACCTACCTATCTACACACACACATACTTGAGCACCTTGCAGTATTGAAAGTTAGGTATAAAATAAATAAATAAATAATAAAGTTGAGGGAGGTATTATTTAACTTAGCAGCTGAAAGTCCATCTTTTCGACCAGGAATTAATAGGTAATTCCAACATTTGAATGACATCTAAATAACATGAAAAGATTTGCAATTCTCTGCTAGGATGAGTTTCATGGTGCCTTTATTCTCTTTTTAATTTGTATGACATTTCTTAAGTGGCAAAATTCTAATACTTTCTTTATGCTGCAGCACTTATCCTCATTAAATCACTCCAGAGAACCACCCCCTCCCCCTCTTTGGGCTTTTTAATCCCTTATTTTCAATGTAAGCATTCTTTTAATCTTTTCAGCTAGTAATCAAAAGCAGCTTCCAAAACCAGCCATCCAATCAGCGAAAACAGCTTTCCTTAATGGGTCCCTGGAATTATTATTGTGGCAAACCAATTTTTCCAGAGAAAAGGAAATGATTTTTTTTTTGCTTTACTGCCAGTTAATTTGTCCTGCCACTTTGGGAACGACACAATATGCTATCGGTTCATTCCAATCCCTTTACCAAATTCACGGTTCCTTCTCCATCCAAGTTAATCAATCCAGTTATAATTAGTATAAATAAGGTAAATTGTGGCCTTTGGAGAGCTGGAGAGAAAAGTATTGCCGCTTTTGAACTTTGCTGTTGGAGAAAATTCCTGAGAGCGGCTAGGGATATATATCAGAAAATGATATTACTGTCAGCCCTTCAAGATAAACCAGAGCAGGAAAAAAGACAAAAGAAAATGCCTCTTTATTGTTCTGGGTACATTAACAGAAGCTTGAAAGCCTGCTAGAGTTTCCCTTTTGCCCCTCCTATATCAAAAAAGAATCAAGGCGGGGTTATTCTCAATTTGTTCCTCACATTTTCTCCCCTTTTTGTCTTTTTCAGTCCTTTTAAGAGCTCAGGCATAAGGGAATCTCCCATTTCAATGGAACCCAGGCACTTAAAAATGCATCACAATCAGAATCCCAAACATGTTAGGCTCCATTAACAGCCTGGTCCCAAATACCTGAGGAAAAAGATTGGTTTTCAAAGCTTTCCAGTAAGTTAACAGGCTTTTGAGGCTCTCTTGTGAAATCAAGAAGAAGAACTTAATATATAGATAAAGGTAAAGGTAAAGGTTCCCCCGCACATGCGTGCTAGTCGTTTCCGACTCTAGGGGCCGGTGCTCATCTCCGTTTCATAGCCGAAGAGCCAGCGTTTGTCCGAGGATGTCTCCGTGGTCATGTGGCTGGCATGACTAGACGCCAAAGGCGCACGGAACGCTGTTACCTTCCCACCGTAGTGGTCCCTATTTTTCTACTTGCATTTTTACGTGCTTTCGAACTGCTAGGTTGGCAGAAGCTGGGACAAGTAACAGGCGCTCACTCTGTTACGCGGCACTCGGGATTCGACCCGCCAAACTGCCGACCTTCTGATCGACAAGCTCAGCGTCCTAACCCACTGAGCCACCGCGTCCCTGTAATATATAGTCCTCGACTTAATATATAGATAGTCCTCGACTTACAACAGTTCATTTAACGTTCAACGTTACAACAGCACCGAAGCCAAGAGACGTGTGACCGTTTTTCACACCTACGACCGTTGCAGCATCCCCAGGGTCACATGGATCAATATTCAGACACTTGGCAATCGACTCATATTTACGACGGCCGCAGTATCCGGGAGTCCTATTGATCCCCTTTCGCAACCTTCTGACGAGCAAAGACCACGGGGAAGCCGGGTTCACTTAACAAACCGGGTTACTAACTTAACAATGGCTGCCATTCACTTAAAAACACAGGCAAGAAAGATCATAAAATGGGGCGAAACTCACTTAACGAATGTTTCACTTAACGACAGAAATTTGGAGCTCGTTTGTGGCCGTAAGTCAAGGACTACGCGTACTTGGAAAAGTTAGAAGCAAATGAAAATTTGGATAACAATAACAACAAAAAAGCACGACATAGGCTCTAACAACTCAGAGTTTAACAGTCAATACTGAGTAAATGATGTGCAGCAGACTGCAAACTACTGAAAGTGATTGATTATACACATATTCACACAGAGAGAGGGGGGGAAGGAGGAGGGAGGGAGGGATGGGGAGAGAGGGAGAGGGAGATATTAAAAACATACAAAAATGGGCAACTTTTATAATACAAAATATCCCCAGCCCAGGCCCCCAAAATTAAGATGAGTATTCTCTGCCATAAGACTAAAGTATGAATTTACTCTACCACATATATATTACATCTGCACAAGCTCAGAGAAGTTTCCACTGAGCATTAATTTGAATTTCAAATACTGCAGTTGTAAAACATGAATTTCCTTTAATTAATTATGGCTATCGTGACAGATATGGTCATACATCACTGTTAACAATGCCGCAACAGATTGGTATAGAATGCATGCCATATATTTTGAACCCATTCTCCCCTTTAGTAACTAACATGAACAACATATGTTGACCGAGTATATGTTTCTTAGATGACCTCATCTTTCTACCCTAAAGGGATGAATCACTGCAAAAACTCTCTTCTGTATGCTGTATGGTGATTTCTTACTCATCAAAAACAATTTTGGTACATAAATCAACTTTGTTTTCCCATTACTTCACTATGAGCTTGAGAAGAAGAACTCTTACTGTTGAGAAGTTAGAAGGAGACCTAAATAAAAGTCTTCCTGGCAACTGCAGTAAAAACAAAAACAAAAAAAAACAAATACCCCAGGGACCACTATCAAATTTGGCAGGATGCTGAGACAATTACTCCAGATGATTATTTTTACAAGTTCATTTTTTAAAGAAAGAATTTGTTGGGCCAGATATTTAATTGCAAGAAATACGCATATAGTATTGATTTTAAATAATGTGTCTGCTTGCTTATCTTCAATAGATAAAAATAACAGTTTGGTAATGTACCAGAGACTTGGGTTCTTAACATGTTTTAGGAAGGGGAGGGAAGAAGTGAAACACTTTTAAATGTTTTTTTTCCATTGAATTTTCTAGATTTTAATGTCCCGTCAAAGACACAGGAATTATTAAAATTATTCATTTTTCAGTTTACAAAAAGCAACTGCACATATGTTTTGGGTTCATTTTAATTCATCTAATACAATAAATCGGCATTGTATGGAACCACTATAATGAATTGCATATTTATATTTAAGCTCATTCATAAACAGCTAATTAGAGTGAGCAATGAATTGTTTTAAAGGTCAGCATCTAGAAAAAAAAATTCTGCACACAGTTTTGCCCCCCAATAAACTGTAACCTATTTTAAAAATTAACAGGACAAATTTAAATCTCTTTTACATCTACATTAGCTATTCTGGTTTCAAGCTTTTTAACACATTAAGGTAAAGTATAGATTATCTGAATATATTAGAAAGCTTGGGGCTGGTACAAGGAAAGTTGGAAAAGGAATCTAAGTTTTACACATGTCTTTCAATGTTCTGTAGTTCTCTCTCTTCAGAGCGCCTTTTTACAAACTTAGGAATAATTACTTTCTTCTAACAAAGGTCACCACCTACAAATTAGCTAAGGCTATTTTTATCCCAATGGAGCTACCATCAAGCTTTGCCAGAACAATTTAAAGTGAAACAGGAAACACAAGACAAATGTTTTCCAAAGTGGGTAGAAATAGCAAGATCAAAATGAAGATCCCTTTGTGAAGCCCAAACCCAAATCAACAGCGACAATCCTTTAATCGCTTGTTCACGTTTTATTATCTTTTCTAAGCCTTCCCAGAGTGAACACCAATAAATTACCAGAGGAATTTATGGACAGATAGTTTATTAAAATCATACAATCATCCATGAGGTAAACACTACCTGGCTACAATTGAGCATTTGCTATGCAGCAACTAAAGGTTGAAGGACTCGCTGGAGAAGAGCCTAAAGGTGGGAAAGGTTGAGGGCAAGAGAAGAAGGGGACGACAGAGAATGAGGTGGCTGGATGGAGTCACTGAAGCAGGAGGCGTGAGCCTAAATGGACTCCAGAATATAGTAGAGGACAGGAAGGCCTGGAGGAACATTGTCCATGGGGTCGCGATGGGTCGGACACGACTTCGCAACTAACAACAACAGGGTGGAATTGAGGCCTTTGAACTATGGTGCTGGAGAAGACTCCTACGAGTCCCTGGGACTGCAAGGCGATCAAACCGGTTAGTCCTAGAGGAGATCCATCCTGACTGCTCTTTAGAAGGCCAGATCCTGAAGTGGAAACTCAAATCCTTTGGCCACCTAATGAAAAGGAAGGACTCACTGGAGAAGAGCCTAATGCTGGGAAAGGTTGAGGGCAAGAGAAGAAGGGGACGACAGAGAATGAGGTGGCTGGATGGAGTCACTGAAGCAGTAGGCGTGAGCTTAAAGGGACTCCAGAAGATGGTGGAGGACAGGAAGGCCTGGAGGAACGTTGTCCATGGGGTCACGATGGGTCGGACACAACTTCGCAGCTAACAACAACAACAAACAACTAAAGGTTGAGTTGAGCTGTCTTGTTCTTATGTTCTTAGAAGAAGCTTGCAGAACTTCTTACTGGGGCAACAAACTAAACTATTTTCTATAAATAAACCTGTAAGTCCGTAATTTGGGAGCAGAAGAGATGTTCAGACATGTTTGGGCTTCTACAAGCAAGGTATAGCTCACTAGCAACAAATTAACTCAACCGAAGCATCAGTCTTAGTACTTTATATTGTAAATAGGTCATTTCACAGATTGACAGCAATGCCCTGAAGTTTAGTTATGAGTTGTTTGTAGACTGCCTATTTCGTTGACTAAAGGCAGACGAGACAATGATTTGTCATAAAGACATCAGCCATAAAATGACATCACAATCAATGCATATTAATAAGCAAGGCTCCTCCAAGAGATTCTCAACTCCAGGATAAAATTCTAAGCCCTGAATAGCTGCATCATCTACATAAAGTGGTTTATTCGTTTGTTTACCAATAAGAAGTACAGAGCATCGACAGCGTAACAATATGTTTCAGAGGAGATACATTATATTTGACAGCAGAAAGCTTAGATTCACTTATGTGAAAGTCCTAGTATTAGTTAGAGCACATCTTCTGGCTGACGCCTACCTACGGATTTGATGTTCTGGGTGTTGGTGCAAGACGAATATGGAATTGTTAGCTTGTTAGAAAATACCGACTCATCAATTCTTTTCCACTACGTCTTTTATTTACCCTGGAGGCTCTTTAGCCCTGCAGTTTCTCTTAACTTGATTTGCAGAGAGGAGCAAGTACATAGTTCTGAAATAGCAATGTACCGAACTCACGAACTGAAAAACCCAAGCTTTCTGGAGAACCCCATTCTCTCTCCAGGCCATAAGGAAAGTCACTTCAACTGCTGTATGTTTTGCAACTTCTGCAAATAAATCCTCAAAACTAAAAGGGGTTCTTGAACGATCTATTTCCCTGCCCAGTCCCAAGTTTGGCATGGTCCATATAGGAAACAGTGTGTTCTAGAATTTCCAACACACTGAGTTTCTGAATCAGCGAGATATTTCTAGATCCCTATTATACAGTTTCGGTTGACAGCCATCCATCCATGTTCAATTTTCTAAGAATGCGTAAGGGACTTACGCAGATCCTTTCTTGCTAATAGAAACAATGCCAGCTTCTCATTTCTACAAATAAAATTAGAATTGAATTGAGATCAGAGGCTGGCACTTACCAAAACATGCATACATAGCCCACTAATGGCTATGCATATTTCACTACAAGTCTAGCTAGTATTCTGATTAGATCTACCTCTCTAGCTTTTTCAATATATACTGTAGATGAGTTCCTTTAGACCCTGTTAGTCATTAAATATATAAATACGTCACATTCCAACCTACAAAATGCATCTGTATACGATAACTTGCAAACAAATTCTTCAATAAGAAAAAAATTATAAGCACTGGGAAATCAACATTAGGCAATCAAGAGTTATACAGTACGACTTAAATTTCAGCAATTATAAACAAATCAAACAATTGAATAAAACATTATAAATAAAGGAAATCTGAAGTAAAATTAGTCAAACGAAATGATTACAACAGAATTTGCAGGAGAATAGTTCAAAGTCTCCATGGAAACAAGATTATTTTCCTCCTATGAAACTCTTCTCTGTATACTCAGCACAATACTGACAAACATAGCCAGGTTATCGCCAAAAGAGTTCAGCGCAGGACACAGTTTAAATCTAAACTCTCCTTCACATTTAACGCCCTCTTGAAAAAAATTATAGTACTGACAGAATAAGATGACAATTAAATAGTGTCATCAACCAGCTCTGGCCACCAATAAGTTAAGATTTTCCAAGTGAAGAACCTGTTTTCAGTTGAGCATAACCCAAGGCCTTTACTGGGGACTCCGTCCAAGATGAAATTGCCCACTATGGCAAAGAAAATATATAGTTTGATCATATTCCAGGTCAATGGGAATGAATAAAACGTATCCATTGTGTGTGTACACGTTCTGACCACAGTGGAAACTGAAGCTGTCCCAACTCAATGTATACAAATTACTTTATAGCCAATTATTTTATTTTTCATGCGTTTGATTCTTTTGTTGCTATATGTTTCTGCACTCTATTATTTTTTTAAAAAAAATCTAGAACAAGACAAAAACCCAATTGTTAATGCTTGCATCTTTTCCTAACCCACAGCTTTGCATGAATCTTTCTGTAATTTGAATATTTGAGCCAAGACTGCTCTTCAAATCTAGGGAAAACTGAACTTGAAAATAAATTAAATTATAGTGGTTCACTCCCAAATGGGAGCCAAATACTTTCCGCATCCCTTGTCCCTACTCCCCAAAGCAGGATTCATCATTTTTTGCAACATAATCACCAAATGGTTAGTTTGCACACTAGTTTGCAGACAATAAAACAACACTTAACCCTGTTTTTCTAATTCAGGGGACTACTCTAGAATGCAAGGTTTAGCGGCATTCAATATGCAGAAGCTGCAGTATAGCAGAATGTATAAGGTCCTTCAATTATACTTGAAGATGATTGTTCTTTTATTAATAAATCATCCACTAAAGTTATTAGTTATAGTTTTATCCCCCAAAAGGCTGAGTAAAGACTTAATAATAGATAACAGTGTAAGTGGGAAAAATAATTCAAATATTGCTACTGGAGATTTCACATCATCAAGGAACTTGGAGCAGAGCAGAAGTATCAATAACCACATTTTGTTAGCATACTGAAAGTAAATTTCATTAACTTAAGAGCAATGATTTTAGAATATTCTACACTGATGCAGGGGTCTTCAAACTCGGCCCTTTTATGACTCATGGACTTCAACTCCCAGAATTCCTCAGCCAGGCAGGCTGAGGAATTCTGGGAGTTGAAGTCCATGAGTCATAAAAGGGCCGAGTTTGAAGACTCCTGGATTAAAGCATAGCCACTGGGTTGTTTGTTGGCACATTTGTGCGGAAAATTATGCACTAATGGAGAATGCAGTAAAATAAATTTTCACTTTATTTATTTTACGATTACAGGTACGTCTTCAACGTACGACCACAATGGAGCCCGAAATTTCTGTTGCTAAGTGAAACATTTGTTAAGTGAGTTTTGCCCCATTTTACAACCTTTCTTGCTACAGTTGTCAACACAATCACTGCGGCTGTAAAGTTAACAACACAGTTGTTAAGTAAACCTGGTTTCCCCATGGATTTTTGCTTGTCAGAAGGTCCCAAAAGGGGATCAGGTGACCCCAGGACACTGCAACGGTCATAAATATGAGTCAGTTGCCAAGCGTCCACATTTTTGATCACATGACCCTGAGGATGCTGCAACGGTTGTAAGTATGAAAAACGATCATAAATCACTTTTTTCAGCACCGTTGTAACTTTGAACGGTCACTAAATGAACTGTTGTAAGTCGAGGACTACCTGTACACCATTTATTACATGACATCTCACTACATATAATACAATTTTATTGATAACAGAGTGAGCGCCTGTTACTCGTCCCAGCTTCTGCCAACCTAGCAGTTCGAAAGCACGTAAAAATGCAGGTAGAAAAATAGGGACCACTCCGGTGGGAAGGTAACAGCGTTCCGCGCGCCTTTGGCGTCTAGTCATGGCCACGTGACCACGGAGACGTCCTCGGACAAGCGCTGGCTCTTCGGCTTTGAAACGGAGATGAGCACTGGCCCCTAGAGTTGGAAACGACTAGCGCGCTTGTGCGGGGGAACCTTTACCTTTACCTTTTTATATAGTGAACCTTTTTCACTACAAGCTAACGAAGAGCTATTTCAGGGTACAGGTATTTTTTTAAAAAAAAACACCCAACAACATACAGAAGACACATTTTAAGGAAGAAAGATGTCTTTTGAAAAGATCCCAGGCGTGCCAATTTTCACCACCTGGTTTCAAAGCCAGAACATTTTATCAAGTAACATTAACAGCACAGTTTGACAGAACGCTTGGCATTCATGCAAATGAAGGTATTCCTGCCTTAATGGAAATGCTGGCATAATCGCAACAGCTGAAGATTTTTCTTTTGACTGCTTGCATAGTGTAAAGAGACACTGCCATTTCAAAGCTGACCTTTTTTTTCCCTTTCAAAACATGAAGTATCTTTTCAAATACATTTTAAAGAAGAAATTGTAGAATGAGTTTCCATCAGGTGTCCTAAAATAAAGAGAAGTTTTGCTTTTTTTTTTTACCATGAAAATGAAAGCGGAATTACCTGGGAGAGAAAAAAATCCTGGAGATTTTACTTCTATGGATAATGACATACTTTCAAAGCACGTAGACTCTGAGAAGTACAAAAACTATGGAGAAGAGAAATAATGGAATTCAAAGCATCTTAAACAAATACAGATACCTCAGAACCCAATGAATCATTCTGAATCTCCCAGACCGGTGCAATTTGGGAAATAAAGATCGATTCTGTGTTTGCTCAGAACGTTACGATACAGACAATACTGTCTGTCCAGTCACAGAGAAATTCTCCCATGGAAGAAAAAAAGAGATATTATTGAAGGACCAACTCAAGTTCAGAGCCAAGCCCTGAAACCTTCCGATTACAAATTTATTTTATTTATTTTATTTTAATTCCATTTATATCCCGCCCTTCTCCGAAGACTCAGGGCGGCTTACAAGCTTAGCAGTAGCCTTCATTCTATGTATATGCCTGCTTATTAGGGCTTTCACACACACCCCAAGCGGCATTATTACAAAGTCAGCTTAATTGCCCCCAACAATCTGGGTCCTCATTTTACCTACCTCGGAAGGGTGGAAGGCTGAGTCAACCTTGAGCCTGGTGGGATGCGAACCTGCACTAATTGAAGGCAGCTGGTGTTACTTAAGGAGGCATTAGCCCACTGCTCCACCAAGGCAGTTAAATTAAACTTTCCAATTAAAACAAAAAGAGCTTATTTAACTCTTTAACCGTTGGGCAAGGAGGACAGGGGTCTGTTAGGAATAGCAGACCACGATAAATTTAAGTATTAACTCAAGGAGATATTTTCTAGCAGTGCAGCTCTTCAAAGCACAGGGCCTAAGCATCTTTTATTCTCACAAGGGAAAGGTTTTTCTTTAGCCAAAGCCTGACGTGTTTTTGCAATTGAAGATGAGTAAGGGCCAATGTGATGCAGCGGTTATGGAGTTAGGGCAGGGGATGCAGTAGCTCTAGGCCAGGGGTAGGTAACCTTGGCTCTTTTATGACTCGTGGACTTCAACTCCCAGAATTCCTGAGCCAGCTGGCTCAGGAATTCTGGGAGTTGAAGTCCACGAGTCATAAAAGAGCCAAGGTTGCCTACCCTTGCTCTAGGCAAGTCACTCACACCCTTCTGACTTCAAAGGGTAACGGAAAAATTGGAGGAGGACGTGATCAAGCATATTTAGTTATTTGTTTATTACATTTATATGCCGCCCATCTTACCCTAAAAAGCAACTCTGGCCGATAGGCTGCCCTGAATTTCTCAGGGGGAAACGGGCAATGTAAACATAGAGTCAAATAAATAAGGACAGCTTTAGGGAACAAGTTAGGAAAGCATCTGATTTTCGAAAAAGATATAACACGCACACTATTGAATCTTCAGGTTCACAAAGGAACAATGTTTCGGATCGGTGGGATTAAAAAAAAAAGGCAACAACAACAAAAAAAATAGAAACCCAACATAGTTGTGAAATATTAATGTGTTTATAGCGGGTTTAAGTCTCAAACAAAGTCTTTAAATAAAGACCACTTCCTTTATGTTTACCATTATTTGCACTTGGTCTTATAGCACTGACCAAGAACACGTATTATTTCTCTGCTGGACTTCTGGTTAGAAGGCTTCTATTTATTTACTCGTAATACTCTTAGGCTTCCTGGCTCAGTCATAAAACTGGATATTTATGTAGAATTCTTAAAAATAGAAAGATAGCAGGAGGGCACAGAACAAAAGCAGAAAAAGCAAAATTCCCCAAGATTTCTGCTTTACCACAAACCGCTGCACCGTGTTGTTTAAGCAGCTACAGTTCCCTGACAATTAAATGCTGAGGTTTCTTTGCTTAGAAAGAAAGAAGGAAATATGCTGGGATTGTACAAAAGCATGCATGACATATAACATGCAGATAGAATGGATTTCCTATCTCTCTTCTTCAGAATTTCCCCTTGAAACTAACTATAAGGAGGAGACTTAGGACTTTCTTACCATAAAGGTTAAAGACAGAAACTCTGATGCCAGCAAAGGTGATTATAGATGCTCATTAGAAGATACAGCTATCAGCGGTGACTGCAATTATGCCTCCAAAATAATAATAATAGAAAATCTGTCTTAATTAGGGTTAGGGTTAGGGTTAGGGTGCAGGTTGTCTTCGACTTATGTTCATTTAGTGACCGCCTGAAGTTACAATGGCAGTGCAAAAAAAGCGGCTTCGGCCCATTTTTCATACTTAGGGCTGTTGCAGCATCCCCACGGTCGGGTGATCGAAATTCAGGCGCTTGGCAACCCCGCTCACGTTTATGACGGTTAAAGGAAAATAAATAAAGGTTATTCTTTTATAAATTGTATAAAATGTAACACCAATGAATTGTATAAAATGTAACACTAAGATGTGGGGCTATCTACAGTATTTCCTGCTTAGAGAATTCACACATGGTAGTGACGGATGTAAGGAAGTTGCTACAATAAGTCTTTTGGATGTAAAAGTTCAAAGAAGATCTTTTAGAAATGTAAATGACTTCAAAGACTAACTGAAGTTTCTTAGGGGGGCATGTATCGAGAAAAGAAAGTATAATTGCCTAGTTTGAAACTTGCTCAGTGCGCTCTTTGAACCCAATCCAACTTGGGAAGGGTCTAAGAGGCCGCGTTTGCAAACGCTTTCTTTCTTTATTATTTTCTTTATTATTTTCAATTTCTTTTCAATAAATCTTTGTTTTTGTTAACCAGACTTGTCTTTGAGTTGTGAGTATCAAAAATTGGGTTTTTAAATCTCACACGGTCGCAGTGTCCTGGGGTCACGTCATCCCCTTTTGCGCCCTTCTGACAAACAAAGTAACACGGGGAAGCCAGATTCACTTCACAACCACGTTACTAACTTAGCTACAGTGATTCTGCTTAACAAGTGTGGCAAGAAAGGTCATAAAATGGGGCAAAATTCCCTTAACAAATGTCTCACTTAGCAACATAAACGTTGGGCTCAGTTGAGGTTGTACGTTGAAGACTGATTGTATCTTCTTAAATTCTTATGTTGCTTGCTCTGTGGTGGCAAAAAAATACTTTAAATTTATTTTTTTTTTAAAATGCATTGTATTCAAACTTGATCGCTCCTATGTCCCACCCTACTATGTACAATGCTGTCAGTGCTAGAGGCTATTAGTACAGTATTCATAGCGACATGCCTGCCGCTGTTTCGTATCTGCACAAGATTTATTTTTTTTCATTTAAAACATTTACATAGCTGCTAGATAATAAGCTAGCAAGATGTTTTTACAATGCCATCAGATCACACAGCTCAGCTTCATAGAATGCAGAAATGAAGCTTACTTACCTCAGCTTCGGTCTGTTAATAATAGAATTTCATTAAAGGCACACAATCTAAAGAGAGATTATCCCACCGCATGAAAGAAACCTATTATCCTATCTGGAGATGGTGAAACTGGTTGAGCAACTACTATGGCATTTGGTGGAAAACTACTAACTCAGTCCTTCCAGGTAAGAGATTACTCAAGACTGCTCAAATTGACTTCCCATCTTTTGAGCAGTGCTTTAAAGATACTGACAGAAGACTCTATTTAAATGAAATGAAAGCTAAAGATGACACAGAAGACATGAGGTTTTTATATACTTCATGTTTGTGAGCTAATTAGCTCCACTTCTTAGAACACAAACCTTAATGACGACGACGCTTCTGATTTTAGAAGGAATCCAAAAAATTGTACTTGAAGCTCTTTTTCCAAACAGATAAGCTTTTCAATTTCTCCTCTTTTTTATTTATTTTTTATTTATTTATTTATTTATTTATTTATTTATTTATTTGTTTGTTTGTTTTATATACTGCCCTTCTCCCGAAGGACTCGGGGCGGTGTACAGAGCAAGGTAAGTATATAGTAAAGCAATAGTAAAACAAATGAAACCCCAAAATCTATCAGGCCAGGCCGGCTTGCTGGAATAGGTAGGTTTTTTTTACAAATGGGACTTTCTATCAAGGAAACAGTATTACTCACGCGTTTTACAAGGCCAATATGAAACAGCATCCTTTCCTCAATCGGGAATGAGGAAGACAGACAGTCTAAAAATATTTCTCTGACAAGTCTTACAAATGTATCCTAAAAAATTTTTAGTTCAACTGAGAGTCTGATTGATGGAAACCAAAAATATTCAGCTTTTAAAAATTAACATTTAATTTTATTAACTAACGAGTACAACAGCTTCAAAGTTTATTGTACCTAGTCGTTAGATCAGGGGTCTTCAAACTTGGCCCTTTTATGACTTGTGGACTTCAACTCCAGTCTACAAGTCATAAAAGGGCCAAGTTTGAAGACCCCTGCATTAGATCAACATCCCTCTCTCTCTCTCATTCTCTCTCTCTCTCTCTCTCTCTCTCTCTCTTACACACACACACACACACACACACACACACACAAAACAAGAGTTCTTGTTTAAAATCCTCCCTCCTCCAGGCTGTTATTTGCCCTAAGGAAGATGCTATTCCAATGACCTCATGGTATGAGGCAAGTGTCTGAAATATCTACTGCTACTCTCACTTTGATGTCTCAATTAAATGGGCTTTCCCCAGAAATGTCTTACAAACAAACCACACACCTTACGTTTGCTTACTGAACCTAATGTCAAGCTTCTCCATTCTCCCTAATCATAAATATCCAGGAATCTTCACAAGTTTATTCACAGCCCTACTTTATTTCTGCGTTTTGTTTACTGCCTCACTTGAATATATGAAGCTGCAACCCATTTTTCACATGAAGGAAAGACATTCCAACCCACTGGAAGTTATTTCCTATTCCTGTTTTCTTTTTAGGTCATTTACATGATATTAGCATCATGACATTTTGACAAGCCATTTTACTGAAACGTCTGAAACCTCATTCACCCAATCTCTACACTCAAGATTTTTTTTAAATACTTCAGGATAAGGAACATTCTGAATTCAATGAAATTTGGGGATTATTTTTTTTAAAAAAACTGTTTAAGTAAATGCTAAACTAATTTCCAAATAAGTTATCCACAAAAAAAAAGATCTGGAAACTTACATTAAGATTAAATATCAATATATGTATAATTTTTCTTTCTTTTTAAAAAAAAAACTGTTAAAATTCGGACATCAGTTGCATTTCTGGTTATGTTTTTAAAGCAAGGGGACAGGGTCCCTAATAAATCTCACTAAAAGTGACAAGAGATTTAACTGAAGTGTTTACCAAATGAAATGACTGTACAGAAATTCCTCTACAAGCCTGTGAAAATGTTAGAAGAGAGTTGATTTTAGAGATCAGTTCTCTGGAGACCAGTGGAGCTTGGCCTGTGGGTCTTTTCACATGCTTTAATATTTGAAATCTGTTCCTTGCAGACATTGACAGATGCCTTGGGAATGCTGGAGTTGTGGGAACTGGCAGTACTGGGAACAAGGACAGGCTAAATGGGAAATAGCGCATACAAGATCTGCCTCCTCCTTATAAGCTAAGCGACGTCATTGCTTAGATAGAAGGCACAAGTTGACAAAATGATGCACATGTCACAGTTCCCTCCCCCTCGATTTTTTTACAATATTGGACCCCTGAGCGAATTTCATTACATATTGCAATTTTGTATTTATATCCTGGAGCAGCACTGATCATAAAATATGGCCTAAGAGCGACAGTAATTAAAATATTAAAACTTTAAAAACCACAGGACTGGATTTAAAAGGTAGGTTTGCGTATCGGGGGGATATCAATTTATTTGCAACAATTTGTTTTTCTCATTTAAAGACCATGAGGAACAACTGCGTCCTGCGACTTGGGATGATAAAAAGGTTAAAAACAGCAAAAAAAAAATTAAAATGAAAGCTGGAGAGTAAAGGATTTGAAGACTAAGTGTAAGCAAAGTAACTTTCAAAATCGAAATCCCGGATCAGTACTAAAAGCTTTTTGAGGAAAGACTTTGGAGGAATTATATTTTTAGAAGACTGGTCTTGCCAACGGTTGATTTGTACTCAACTATATAAAATAACAACTAGCTCAGAGGCCAGAAAATGTCATACTTCCTTTTAGACCACTTCTGATTTGTGTGGAATTCCCTCTGGACCCTGGATAACTTAACATACTGCATTTCCTAAGTTCATGCTGAGAAGATAAATGAACTTTAAGCCTGCATTTTTAACACAAAAAACAAGGCAAGGCCTCGTGACACAACGAATTCCTGTTGACAAGATATACAACATTGTTTTCACGCTCTGTATTTCAAACTAAGGCAGCAATGGAAAAAATATATATATTGGACCAACCTCCATTAAAGAAGCCCGAGCTGAACAATGAGTTGCTCCAATAATAGTTTATATGTTCAAATGGGGGCAAAATCATAATAAATCATATGGGCTCCACACAATATATTTCAGTCCCATCTGATACTACTGTATTGTTAAGATGTAAAGAGATTCTTGTCAGAATAGATTTTCAGTCAAACGGGATGACTAAAATGAAAGAAGTAAACATTGAATATAGAAAGGTTTTTGTTTTTTTAAAGGAAGCTATCAACTGTTTAACCTGTAGTTTTTAATCAAAGTTTTGTGCACAAGCAATTCTGCCAACATCGTAAAGAATGGTTTGGGGGTTCTTTTTCTTTGGTTTTTGCTTTTTTTGTCCCCCCCCCAAAAAAAACCCCCCAAAATTTAAACTGTTGATTTTTAATGTGAAGTGTAAAATCAAGTCACAACAAGCAAAGGATGGATAATCCATTTCAGGCTGCAAAAGGGATTATAATAAAAGCTGCTCGAAAACTAGGATGAAAAGCTTATTGGAAGAAATCCAGAGAGTTCAGGATACATGGCCAATGATAAGCTACACATTCTAAGCATGCATTTTCAGGATCTGAATGGACTTGTTAGAACGTCTTTGAGCAAAGCCCATTCCCCTATGCTGGAAGAGGACAAAGCCAGGGAATATTAGAAATACTGCAGTTTTAAGCAAACTGGTTCCCTCCGCTTAGTTAAAGCTGCACAAGACTATCGTTTTAATAGCTCATTCTCAAGTAAATATTAGCTCCCGTAATTCTAAACACAGGCTCTAGAACTGTATTACCTTTGGCATTATCCGAGAAGGTGAAGATAACTGCCTGAATGAGTACTGCATTAAAATACTTTCAGTGGGACATAAATGAAATTGTGGTCCCACAATTTAAAACAGTTGCTACACGTCACATGCACTACTGCTATCTGACTGTTATGAAAGCAATGAGCCATAGTGGCACAGACGAGTGTCTCACAATTGTTGTGCTGCTACATACAGAAACAGAGATTTATGAGTCCTCTTTAACACATCGTGTCCAATTCCCTGCAAATATCTCCACAGCTACCTCCATGAGATTTTTAAAAAAGGTAGTTAAAGAAGCAGAATTAAATTCACTATTAGGAGTAGGCAAAGTTAGAAGATCTGATGCCGTAGAGATTTTTCAAGATAAACCCTGATATTTCAGACCAAAACAGCTGTTAAAAAGATGTAAGAAATTTCTAGACAAGCATGCAGCAGTAAAAAACCATATGCAAGTGTGCGTTTTCCCAAACAGATGCAAAGAATGAAGATCACACCAAATGGAAACATGTTCAATTTTCAGACTAGACATGCCCAGATTAAGCTTCCTGTTTTCTCGCCAAAAGAAACAGTAAAGGAAGACATAAAAACAAACATCCGTTAAGTTCTATAAATGACCAACGAAACTAACATTCCAAAACTAGATATTAAAATATAGAGGACGTTCATTAGAGGAGCATTGTCTACATGAGTAATTAGTACATTATCTAAGCACTGGAGGATCGCTGCATCTGGAAATCCTACGTTTATGACAGAAACAACGTGACCCATTTTGCAACATTACAGAACGTTTAGCCACTTATCTTGTAAATGGGTATAAAACCATTTAGGTAACTTGGGTAAAAAAAAAATTAAACTTGGCATCAGCCGCACTGCATACTTACCATTCTTCCTTTCTTTGAGAGGAGGTAAATATTGGTTTGGTTGCAAAGAGAGTTCTTGAAATTCATGGGCAACTGCTTCACTGTGAGGACTAGGTGCAAGGCGTGATAATAATCCCAAATCATCTTCCAGGTCCACTGTCCTCTTATGTTCCATTGTGGTCTAGCAACTAGAGATAGTGACAACAAAAATGACTTATTGGAAGCATATTGACAAAGCTGTTCACAAAGAATAATGACAAATATTCAACTACTTCAGCCAGATTCAGAAGAAACTCTTCAGTTTTAACAGTCAGCACTCTTTATGACATGCGCCATGTATTTTTCTACTCGTTTGCGGATAGTAAATGGCTATAAATTCTCTTTCTGCAGCTCAACAATCTCAGCCACTTAACAAGATTTTCTTGCTTCGAAAATGCTCTGGTCATTTTTATGACTGAAGTCACATCCTGTGGACTTTGCCTTGCTTGTACATGTGGACAAACTCTATCCCCAAACTCCATTTTTGTGGCTCTGGGTTTTAGTTTCTTGAGGTTTGTAAACTCTTAATAGGTAGGACAATCCGTTTCTGTGACAAATTGATTACCTTTTAATAAAATGTGGCCTACCTCCTCAAATCAGTTAACTAAAGTTATTCCTTCACATGGACTTATCTGGACATAGTTGGCTAGATTAATACACTATCAATCGTGATATGTAAACCAAAGGTTAGGGTACATAAAACTATCCCCAAACCAAGTAAATTGTATCATGTGAATCCTGTTAGCAGATTACATCAGATTAGTCCAACGTGCAACATAGACAGTATTGCGTCTTCTTCCATTTTATAATAAAAATAACCAACAATGCACAAACAGCACAGCTGAAAATAAATGGTATTATGTTTAATAATAATCTCTTGATGAATAATACCATATGTATCTACGGGACATCGGTACTATAATTTTTTTCTTTAGCAGCTTTGTCAGCATACTTCCTCTTCAATCCAGTCAAAGGACCTCCTTTAAACATAATACAGATAATTCAGCCTTGATGGAACACCAAGTTCTTGGCTTTTGCTAAATTTTGACTAATTAAAAACAAACCATGTTGGTATATACAAATAATGCCGAGGTTAGAAATCTGTTGAAAGAATGTTGCTTAGCAAAAAAGGAGCACTTGATTGGAATAAAAATCCCAGAATCCCTCTGCTACCCAAAATTCAAAGTGTGTGTGTGTGTGTGTGTGTGTGTGTGTGTGTGTGTGAGAGAGAGAGAGAGAGAGAGAGGGAGAGAGGGGGAGAGGGACAGGGAGAGGGAGAGAGAGAGAGAGAAGAGAAGAGATGAGATGAGATTTTAAAAACATGCAAAAATGGGCAATTTTGATATGCTGGCTCATATGTGATATTCTCTTTTCCTTCATTTGAGGATAAATTGTTTGAGAGCAGCTTTGATTCTATGGGGAAAAAAATCTTCCTATAGCCAGAAAAATACAATAACACAAAAGTGTTGTTTCCAACACATTGCATAATATTAATTGTCCTAGTAACTTCAGGTAGCTAGATGGATTCATTAAACACTGTCTTAACCTAACTACGTAGCTACTTAAAACAAACTGACACAAGCTATGTTGTAAAGAACAACACTGGGCTCTAAGAAATTAGTCAGCCCTTCCTAAGAAACTCATTGCCATCACAACATTATATAGACTGATGAAACTACGTTAAAAAGTGGTGCCTGAGTATGTATTTTTCTTCCCCATTTCATTTTCCTTCTTCAATATTTTATTTTAAGACTACAGGGAGGTTACCGGTAATCTGGCACTCCTTTTTGGCTAAACCCAAGTATTTAGACATTTAGAAACAAAACAATAAACTAGACTTCTCAAATCTAGATGTTATGCAGAGCAAGGTGGAATTCCTAGTTGCCAGAGAAGACCATCAATCTACTGTACTGTTTTAATTACAGTATAAAACCAAGCAGACACCAATTCAGAAACAAAATAAATGATAATGCAAACATGCGCAACCATAATCCTTTTTAAACTTGAGAAACGGAGAGAAAGTGAGTGGAGAAATGCAAAGAAAGAGACAGGGTGGTATTAGACTTTTCTTACAAGCTACATTATTTCTACTCTAAGGAGTTTCCAGGGTGTTTATTGGAATGTCTAAGTGGAATATGATACAGAGCAATGGCAGATGGAGGAGCTAAACACTTCCCAGCCTGTTTTGCATCATTTCTCTATTCACCATCTAAGGAAAAGGCATCAAATTGTAGTTATGAGACTAGGACCATTTAATTCCGCTAGCAGGGAAATAGCTTGGTTAGGCGTTAATCCAATTTGTTAGTCAGTTATGCGAGTTAAAGAATCCTCAAACAATTTGTTCAAACAAGGTAAATTGACAAGGTTATCACCACTAGCCTATTTAACTTTGGACCTGACATTAAATATATTTCTCCAAAGACACAAGAGGTGCTTATGTTAACTCATCAGCTGGAAATACTGTCAATTTAGACTGTTACAACAAAAGAGGGAAAAAGACAAGATGTAACTGTATTTGACAACATACAAGCTTCATGATTAGAACAAAAGGATTTGGATAGTAACAGCACTTAAGACTTATTTACCGCTTCACAGTGCTTTATAGCCCTCTCTAAGTGGTTTTACAGAGTCAGCCTCTTGGCCCCAACAATCTGGGTCCTCATTTTACCGACCTCGGAAGGATGGAAAGCTGAGTCAACCCTTAGCCGGTGAGACTCGAACTCCTGGCAGCTGGCAGAATTAGCCTGCAATACTGCATTCTAACCACTGCACCACCACGGCTCCTAGAAATTCTGATTACTTTGGAATTCAAAATTGCAGCTTCTTTAAAAAGGGGGTTTACCCTAATCTTTCACAGTAGACACTTTCAATAAAATGAAAAGCCAAAATGTACCCAATTTTAACTTAGTGTACTGCTCCTCGCTTGTTTAGAAACGCTGATCTAAAATTCTCAGTTCACAAGAAACTGGAATGTATATTTACAATTAAGTGCCGAATCTTGGGTTGTTTGCTGCTTGAGCAAGGCCACAGGAAAATGGAAGGAGAGCAAATATTGTACACAGTACTGATAGGTATCAAAACTAATTAAACTTTTAGTGGAGGTTCTGCACGATGGGGGAACCCATTCACACCAAGAGTTGAGTTATTACTGCTAAATCTCCCATGTCCCATAAAGAATGTCATATTGCTATTTTCACATGACTCCTGATTTGAAACCTTACTCTGCATCAAAACTACTTATTCAACTGTCAAAGTTACAGGTAGTCTCAGACTTATGACCTCACGTGAGATCAGAATTTTGGCCGTATGTGGTTGCAGTCATAGGCCGAGGCACCACATGACTGGACGCGACTTTACAACCATTTTTACAACAGTCATTAAGCAAGTCACCAGAGTCCTTAAGCAAACCACGTGGTCAATAAGCAAACCACGTGTGAATCCATTTTGTCCAATGGGTGTTTTTTCCCTGAAAAATTTGGGGGGGGGGGGAAAGGAATTGCAAAACATGTGACCATGTGCCCCTGGGACACAGGAACAGCTGATAAATGCATGCCTGTTGCCAAGCACCCCAAAATGCAATCATGTGACCAGGAGGGGAGTTGCAGCAGTCTTAATTTCAAAGAAGGGTCATAAGTAACTATTTTTTTCAGTCCGTTACAATTTTGAATGGTTAAGTAACGGTCGCAAATCAAGGACGAACTGCATTCATGCAACCAGCACGTTCACTGCAAAAAATAAAAAATAAAAAATCTCCCTGGTGCGGTGTTTCAGCTATCTGCTTTTTCTTCTCTTAATAAGTTAAGAACCTTTTAAATTCTTACATAATTTCTCAAAGCATGTACTCGGGAGATAAAATGGCACTTGTGGTAGATGTGGGTGTATTGTGTCAAGCTTTTCTCTTTTTTATATCTATGATTCACCGTGCTTCCGAAGTATTTTCCATTTTCTACCTTGCTTCTCCTCCATTCTTCTGCAAAGCGTTCTTTTTATTCCTTCTATTTACTATCAGTCACTTTCAAACATGCCACCCTGGCCTTGATGTGCTGATCTGAGTCCTGCAGTGGCATATGAATGCTTTGTCCCCTAGCCTTCCAGCATATTCTTTGCTGGAGTCACTACATGCCATTTTTGTTAGATTTTTGTCTATCGAATGGAGGGTTCGAAGAAGAAGACAGCATGCAGGTAGTCCTCGATTTACAACAGTTCATTTAGTGACTGTTCAAAGTTACAACGGCATTGGAAAAAAGTGACTTGCGACCATTTCTCAGACATACCACCGTTGCGGTTATACCCACATGATTTACATTCGGATGCTTGACAATGGACTCGTATTTATGACCTTTGCAGTGTCCCGGAGTTATATAAACCCGTTTTTGCCACCTTCTGACAAGCAAAGTCCACGGGAAAAATCAGATTCTCTGTGTTGCTTATTTAAGAACCGCAGTGATTCACTCAACCAAAGTGGCGAGAAAAGTCGTCAAAGGGAGGAAAACTCACTTAGCCAATTTCTCACTTAACAACAAATGTTGGGCTCAGTTGTGGTCGTAAATTGAGGACCACCTGTATTTTAGAACCCTGGCCTAAACACTCCTGCATTTGACAACCTGCACATTGTAGCTGTAGCTTATGAATAGCCAGAGCTTCCTGTTAAAACATAAGCATTAGATTTACAGATACAGGAAAGAAACATTAAAATAGGATTTTGGAATTTAACCAAATGTACAATAATATGCGGTTGCTATTGCTTAATAATTAGCTTTTTATAGTTCCCCCTGCCAGTCCCATTTTATGTCATTATATGTTCTCCCAAGCACCCACACGCGTTCAAACAGGTAACTCATTAGGAGAGTCATTTCAGAGCAGAATCCCTATTAAAGTTCTAAGTAAATGTAAATTACTATCTTGGTAACTTCAGCATCTTATCCATCAAAAGCTGTTATTTTAATTGCACAAGCTCCTGCGAATCTACATTTTACTAAAACTATTTAAGATCGAGAAATCTATTTGATATCAAATCAACGGTGCTGTATATTTGTGCCATCAGAAACTGAATTGAATTAACTAAATAAAGCTAGAACCATATTAAATAGGGAAATGAGCCTCTTGCTTTGAAATTCCAAACTTCCTCTGATTGAAGTGCATAATTATATAACTCATGATTTAACTGCTATCTTTACTATATTCATTAGGCAAAGAGGCCTGCTTATTGAAATACGCACTGAAATATGGTACCTAGCAACAGTTGCTTCCAATTCTCATTACTATGGTTACATGTAATATAAAAAGAATCATTATTAGAGAAAAGCAAATTGTATGTGTAAGAAAAAAGATTAAGCAAGTGATCTCTTTAGAAACTAGCATTACATTAAACAGAGGCAGAACTGGACAAAGAGAATATGAAAATTTAGCTGGTCAAGGAGAGGAAAAACAATTAAATTGCTCATTCCAAAATATCTCCAGTGCAGAATTACACACTCTTGCAAATTCCAAAGAACCCAAAATTTAGTAGCAGGTTTTCAACCCTTATGCACAGAATTTTAAAAATACAGTCTTCAGGTGCTCAGGTTAAAATAAAGTATTCAGGTTAATTTTTTTAGGAGCCACTCACAAAATGATTTTAAAGAAAAAAAATATGAATTGTGATATTTCCCTAACTCAAACAAACAAACAAAAATATAGTTATCAGGTACGTTGGATGTCCAATCACATTTTTTTTAAAAAAAACTATGAGACTTTCCATACCTAAAATTTAAGGCAGCACATATTCTACAAAGTTTACCCTTCCAAGTAACTAAATTCTTTGACAAATGCTAATTCTACAAACTAAACATAGTGTGCTAGGTTAAAAAAGGTTTACTAAAAACTGTTTGCACACAATCAAGTTAAATAAGCACTACAGGTAGTCTACGCAACCTAAGTCTTTTAACTGATACATGTAGCCCTTTTTCAGTATACATAATAAACAGCTCCCTAGGAAATACAGACACAAGGAAAAAAAATACTGAGCATCATTATCTTTCTGAGACATTTTGCAGGGGAGAAACAGCATTCCAAAGCCGTTTAACCAGAGAAAAATATTACACAATCCGCCTTTTTCTTAGGATAGGGACCATAGAAATACAGATAGTCCTTGGCTTACGGCAACAACTGACCCCAGGATTTCTGTTGCTAAGTGAGAAATTTGTTAAGTCAGTCTCGCCCCACTTTACGGCTTTTCTTGCCACAGT
Source organism: Vipera berus (assembly GCF_964194415.1). Lineage (NCBI taxonomy): Eukaryota > Metazoa > Chordata > Lepidosauria > Squamata > Viperidae > Vipera > Vipera berus. Next base: position 7,639,518 of record NC_138216.1, read on the forward strand.
TGTTAAGTGAATCACTGCGGTTGTTAAATTGGTAACACGGTTTCACCAACCGTGTGAACCTGGCTTCCCCCACTGACTTTGTTTGCCAGAAGGTCGCAAAAGGGGATCACGTGACCCCGGTACGTTGCCACCGTCATAAATATGAGTCAGCTGTCAAGCATCTGAATTCTGATCATGTGACCCTGGGGATCCTGCAACAGTCCTAAGGGTGAACAATGGTTGTAAGTCACTTTTTTAAAGTGTTTTTGTAAGTTTAAACAGTGACTAAACAGACGGTTGTAAGTCTACCTGCGGCGGGCAATGGCTCAGGTCAAACGCTAATGACAAAGCATTGGAAGCAAACACAAGACCTTAAGAAGAGCTATTTGGGATCAGGTGAAGTTGCATCTATTCCAGCATTCTGTGCAACCAGATGTCCCTAGAAGATGTCCCTTAGAAATAGTCTTTCTTATCGTTGTTTCTTAGCAACTATTATCCATGATTTGCTTGTGTTTCTGAAAGTAGTGCACAGACTTTAAAACTAGCAGCTATCATTAAAACTATCCATGTAAAAGTATGACCGTCTCCATGTGTTAATAGCAATCATCAAGCTTGTGTGTTCCCTCCCATTCATTTTGGTTCTAAGTAGATATGTCTATTTGCCTCTGGATTCCAAAACGATATTTTATTTTATTATTCAAAGTGTATCTCAAACCCTGTCCCAAAAGCGCTTCTCAAAAGGCAACTGGGTTTGTTTTTTTTCTTGGAAAACATTTCGCTTCTCCTCCAAGAAGCTTCTTCAACTTAAAACCGAAGCAGTTTCTTGGATGAGAAGCAAAAGGTTTCCAAGGGATAAAAACCAGTCCAGTTGCCTTTTGAAAAACATTTTGGGGACAACCCTGACCTGAATGATTGAGAATCTCCATAGACATCTCAAACCCTGATTAAGAAGGCCTCAAGATATCTTACCATTGTTAATTGTAACTCAACTACACTCACAAAAACTAAAAAATATTGAAGTGTTTTTCTTTGTTAAGGAAGTGACGGTCTGAGTGAGTAACATGAGCTACACCAAGTGGTGTTTACTTTAACAAAGGGGCACAACTTCTTCCATTATGTTGGGATAAGCTTACATTTCAAAAAATCCATGTTCTTTGACAATATTTTCGCATTTACATTCAAGACGATCTACAATGCTGTTGATGCGCCTGCATTCTCCTAATGGTGCCGGACATTTGCTGGTTAAATTTATTTAGGATTTCACCATTATGCTAAGCCTGGCCAGATATTTTCATTTAAGGACAGCCCGCAGGTGTTCCTCCATTGATTCATATCCAGCAAAGCTCTTAAACCAAACAAAGTGAGGAAAACATTAGAATCCAACCAGGGAGGAAGGAAGGAAGTTCAGGTTGTTTCCTATGTGTACAACAAGAACATTTTCAGCTGTTTTACTTGAGCAAGTCTACTCTGCAGTGGAAATTTTTATCAACAATATTTACCCCTAAAGAACGAGCGTTATCTTCTTTCAACCTCAAATGCACAAGCACATTTTCTGCCAGCTGCTATACGGGAAAGCAAATATTTATCTACGTTCAAAGTAGTTTTTCCACAAGCCAAACTCCCCCCCCCCAGTCTTTAAAACTTTGAGCTAGTGCAGGGGGTAGGCAACCTTGGCCCTTTTATGACTCGTGGACTTCAACTCCCAGAATTCCTGAGCCAGCCATGCTGGCTCAGGAATTCTGGGAGTTGAAGTCCACGAGTCATAACAGAGCCAAGGTTGCCTACCCCTGAGCTAGTGCAAGCTTTGGAGGATATCCTTGGTCTCCATTCCCCCCAGGTGCTAAAGCAACCCTTTCTTTGAATTCCAAAATTCCACCTAACTCGAGATGCTACACTCCCACACAGTGCCTAGCACAGGCTTCCTGGAATTTTCCGGGAAAATCAGCTGTGGTCCCTCTGTATCGGTCCGGTGGTTCCAATATCAGCAGCGGTAGTTTTCAGCCCCATGATGGCTTTGCGTGACAAAAGAAGACCCTGCTCTCTCTGTCCTATCTTATTGCCCCAAACAATAGCGCGTGTCTTGGGTTCGAGGCACGAATAGGACAAACACCTACAAAGGAAGTAGGAATACAGCGAAAGAGCGGTTTTTGAGAAGGAAAGATTGGTAGGACGACGGCCTGTTCACTATCACCATCTCTTGGCAGCATTTGTTCCCAAACTCTCATTGGTTTGAAGTTATTGAGGGAAAAATGTACTTTTCTTTTAGTTAATAAAGTGCTGCCTCTATAGGATTGCTTACTCTTGTGCCCCCCTGTCCTCCCAATAACTGTTTAGCACACCAATACATCACTTACCTATTATATTAAGAGGGCATGATTAATACTTTTAAACCAAAGAACAGGCTTCCCACACATTTTAACCATTGCGACTTATACCCCTGTAATTATTTTCAGTTTGCAAAAGATGCAAGGCTTAAGAATTGGCTTCCTTGAAAATTGATCCCATTACTTACTGCAGTACTAAAAACTGCTTTTCAAAATTAGCAATTGAACTTAACATTTAATCTTGAATATTGCTTTGAATTTCTCGCCTTTTATTCCTTAAGGGCGATACACAACTTGTATTTTTCCCCAATTCTTCGTTACAAACACCCACCCACACTACAAGCAGCATTCAGGGACTTTATAACACCAGCTCTTATGCCATCTCCTTCTTCTGCCTTGTCACAAAAAAAAAGCCTGAAATCTTTTCCAGGTATATTTATATGACTGCCATTACCATAGTACTCTGGTACTGGATTAACTACATTCATATGTTTACTAGCTGCAACATGTGAAACAGATTTTTGAAACCCAAGAACTGGAGCTGTTAATTATGGAAGCCATTTTAGTTGAGCAGAAGCGATATCATGAATCCATAGGGCACGTAAGCTCACACTTACCTGTAATTTCAAGGTTTATTACTACCAAATTCTAAAAAGGGGCATCATGAAACATTTGCACATGTTTCAGCTGGAAAGACATTCAATTGCCTTCAGAAAGATCTGTACATTTTCAAAAGGCAAGACAAGAAACAACAAATGGAAACTAATGAAGGGTGGAAGCAACCTAGAACTAAGGAGAAACTTCCTGACAGTGAGGACAATTAATCAGTGGAAGGGCTTGCCTTCAGAAGTTGTGGGTGCTCCATCACTGGAGGTTTTTAAGAAGAGACTGGACAGCCACTTGTGTGAAATGGTGTAAGGCCTCCTGCTTGAGCTGAGGGCTGGACTAGAAGACCTCCAAGGTCCCTTCCAACTCTATTCTGTAACTAAGTTAAAATCCTTTGTAGGTCTAATGTCGATTTGACAACAGGTCTTGCACATGAAACTTCACTAATGGCTAGCGATATGATCAACAGATCATGTTTGCCTATCATGAACGAGAAATGTTGGGGGTAATCACTACTTTTTCAGGAAGCTCATTGGGTGATTTTAGATTAGCCAATGGTCTTACAAGGCAGCTGAGGTCATTTATCAGGATGGAGGAGCAGCAAAGGAACCCCTGATTTTATCAAAAGCATGCCCTATGGCGTTCCACAAAAGCATGAGCAGTATGGCTCCTTTGAGAACTGATTCCGTGATATCCAAGCCATGTAACACCAAAGTTGTAACTCAAGCAATTTAAAAGAGGGAGCCCCCACTGCACTATCTTAAAGCTGTCGCTATCTTGAAACTAGCCAATGTATGCTGCACATGACTTTTGGATGTGGGTTTCATTCCTGGCACATTAATGTTAGCGGTGGTGGCGATTATTATTCTCGGCCACTTCACAATTTCTCTGTCAATATTGAATTACTGAGATTAGAACATTAAAAGCCAGAATGAAAAGCCACACAGACAATGAATACAGGATAGAAAAACAAATACAACAGAAAAGCCACTAGTGCCATACATTGTAGTCGCACCCGATCGGACTACACATTTTAAAAATACTGGCAAGAAGGGATTGTCTTAGCACGGCACCAAACTGCTAGACGTGTCTCTCTAGTGTGGACATTCCATAAGTTGAGGACCCACAACTAAGAAGAACCTCTTCATTGAAGCTTGTCTTTAGTTCACTTAGCAGAGGCACCTAAGTTCCCCAAAAGACGACCAAAATAGCCTTGCTATTGGCTTGTATTAGACACAGCAGTTGATCATGAGAAGGAATTTACACTTGCTTCCCTTGAAACAGAAAACTCCAAAAGTTCTGCAGGGGAGAGGACATTAAGATCTCCGGCACCAGATACACTCTGAGATCCTAAACCAAAGCTATCAAGCAGATGATGCCCTCAAAGCACCAGAGTCTTTTGGAAAATACAGATTAAAGTGATCCAGTTCAATCGGGCTTCAGACTTGTTTTTAGACTGAAACTATCCTGTTTGGCTTAACGTCTTACTTGCTGCCAGAAGAGACAAGAGGCAGAAAGCTTTGGGTTCTCTAGAACATCTCAGCTGCTTTCCACATTATCGTGTGTGATATTGTGTCTTACAGTAGGGCTGGGAGCAGGAAAAACTTTATTGTAATGATTCTGCTCCTGTTTCTCAGGCAGAGGTCAGAAGTTGAGTTTGCCCTTCAATTCTATGAGATTGATGTTATTCCCCCACCCCTATGCTTTCTCACACCTACTTTATGTTTCAGAGACAGTCTAATGATCTGAAAACCTGGCTGTCTCTGCTCCTTTTTTATCACCCTGTAATTCCATAATTCGGGATAGCAGAGGAAATGCTGAAATCTGTACCAAGTGGATACGGGTGAAAAAATTGTGGTTCACTCCTCTCAAGATGACTGAAAAGACTCATGACTTGAGTTTCCCTTGAATGAGCCTGAACTTCATGTGTGAAGAGGGAGGTTTGTGGGCAGGTCTTGGACCCTTAGATGGCTGCTACAATCAGAAATATTTTTAAACGACACCTTCTTCTACAAAGCCGTGAGAAATATCTTAGAAGCCTGGTAGTACCTGTGACTTCATAACCAATAAGAATAAATTATTATAACATGTTTTAATTGGGGTCGCATCTGGAGACTGTCCAAAACCTTCTATTAATTCGACATGAAACAGAATCATGAATTACAAGGAGCATAATTTGCATTAAGATAGCATGTTTTGGTTTCCAATTTGTTTCCGAGCGCAATCCAACATTTCTTAAAACTTAAATCCCATTTTTATTAGAAAAAGACTTTGCCAATGTGAGTCTTATAATAAGGAGGGTTCTTTTTCTGAAGGAAATGTCCTTGTGAAATATGTAGCTGAAGGTAATCAAACAGGCAAAAAATAAAACATGTGTTAAATATGTTAATTTATAGGTCGCGTTTCTGTAGAACATTCTAATTGCAATATCTGGTTTTATATTTTAAACTGAAGTGTTAATTTTAATATGGTGCTAATTGCTTTCAGGCTTTGCAGAATCCATACTTAATAAGACAGTCATTTAAAAAAGTAACTAAAATTCCCAGTACTAATGGCTTATTAGAAACGTAATTTCCAAACAGAAGCACCTTTTATTAGGCTCTGCAAATAGTCGGAGTTAATCCTAGCAGAGAACTATGTGCTACCACTGCTAAATAAAATATTTTATCATCCTGATAAAATAAAAGCTTAGCAGATATTTACTTCCAAGTGTGGGGAACTTGGAGATTTTAAAGTAGAATTACATAAGGATGAAGCTATTTTTGGCTCTCCTTTGATTCTCTGAATTGTAAGAATGTTTTTGCCGATTAAGAGATAAAACACTCATGTCCAAGTGCCTAAGGCTTGATCCAACATTATAAGTGAACATTTTATTTAGTGATAGAAGAATTATAAAAGCCAAGTACAAATCCACTTAAATGAGGTTCATTTTTTTCTGCATAAATTTCCTGCTCTCTATTTGGATGCTTGTTCCAGGAATAAGATACCCAAAATTATTAAATAAGGAAAGCAAGTATGTTTTCATCACCCTATTTCTCTATAATTTTCATAAATCTTCACCTTAATAAATTCTATTTTGTGCACTAAGATCCCCATTACTACATGCTGTAACCTTGTGTAAGGCTTGGACAGTTAAAAAATTGAAATCTAGTGAGAAATGTTTATAAAAACGAACATTTTGCTTATATTTTCGTGCTAATGGTATTTATTAGTGATGAACTAATATAAATTATTTTAAAGCATGCAACCTTTTATTTCTATATTCAACTTTATGACTACAGAGCTGAAAGAGAGGGGATTAAATAACCAACAAAAACGTTAAGAACATTCTCCACACAAATATTAAGCCTCTTATGGGGCTCATGCTATTAGTTTCTATCTTTAATTCACTATAAAAAGATGGGATGAAGATTTTAATCTTTAAAGCCAAAGCAAAAATCTCTAATTACCAATGCATGTCTCTGAAACATCCAGTTCAATCTCCCAGCTAAGACGGCTATGATTTCTCAAATGTTATACATGGAATTAAGATTTCATTTACTACCCAACATTTAATCTGGGGCTAGAATCGTCATTTTGACTGCTGACTATTGCTATTACCGCCTGGATCGGTATGTCCTTCTCACGGAAGCTCTCATAACCGAATGTCCTACAGACAAAATAAGAGAGAGGAATACAGGTTGTCCTTGACTTACGGCCACAGTGAGCCCCAAATTTCCATCGTTAAGCAAGGCGATCGTTAAGTGAGTTTTGCCCCATTTTGCGCCCTTTTTGCCACAGTTGCCAAGCAAATCGCTGTGGCTGTTAAGTAAACCAGGCAGTCATTAAGCGAAACTGGTTGCCCCGCTGACTCTGCTCGTTGGAAGGGTACAGATGGGGATCACATGACCCCGGGACCGTTGCAAATACAAGCCAGTTGCAAAGTGCCCAAATTTTGATCATGTGACCTTGGGAATGCTGCAGTGCTGCAATGCTCCAAGTGTTGAGAAAATTGGTGGTAAGTCATGTTTTTCAGTGCTGTTGAAACTGTGAATGATCACTAAATGAATGGTCGTAAGTCGAGGACGCTGGCGCTTAATTCCACCCCCAAACAGCTCGTTTCCGTTATCGATGGCTGTTACGGGATCATGCAGATTTATCTTTTTCTCCCCCTTCCCTTTTTTCTTTTATATAATACGCTTTTGGATTGCAAGCCTAGTGACAAGGGATGATGATATAATTCAGTGGGGGGGGGGAAGGGGGGGAGCAGACAAAAGAGTTTCAATAAAAAATACACAATAACCAACTTAAGCTGTTATTTGACAATAACTGCCTCATAAGAAGGTGATATTTTAATGCCAAAAGAGTTCACGGGGATTCTATATAAGTGCCCGTCTCTGCTCCCACTCTCACATGTAATAAAAACAGAGGAATGTGTGAAACTAAACTCCCACATTCAATTATCTTTCCTCTGCTTATTGTGTTGCCAGTTTGAGCTTTCAAACATTTATTCCGAAGGGCAGTATTTCTCTGTATCATTAACTTTAGCCATATAAACGGATTTTTTTTTAATAGGCTAGAAGAGGTGTTTCAAACACTTTGTCTACGGTACCCATGTAAAAATGACTCCCTTCATGATGGTAGAAATTCTCCTAAGACAGCCCCACGTAAAAGCAGAAGGAACCAAAGCACTACAGAAGAGTCGGTTTTGGTGGATGTTAGATCAAGCCTAAAATAAATGATACCAAATCACTGGGTTTTTTTTTCTTCTACTGTATTTATCTCATGATGTACTGCACCATTTTACCGAACACATGAATTGTGTACTGTTTCTTTTTTTTTTTAATGGCCCAGTAAAATAAAGCAAATAGATTTTTATTTCCTAAGCATGATAAATAAATAGTTTTAGAAATATAAGATGCACTAAAATTACTGTCCTACCCTTTATGGGTATGTTTTAAATTCCAAAAAAGGGTTAGAAGTATATGGAACTTCTGTACTAGGGCAGTCATGGTCATATATATTTCACAAATGTTCTTTGAATATAAATATTTTATATAAGTAAAATAGTGGAAACTGCAGTCCTATCAAAAGTTCACGCCATGAAGAAATGTTATTAAGTATCTTGAGAGGGGATGAACTGGATAGGTCCGCAAACTAAATCTCTCAAATCAGTAAGGTAAAGGTAAAGGTAAAGGTTCCCCCGCACATGCGTGCTAGTCGTTTCCGACTCTAGGGGCCGGTGCTCATCTCCGTTTCAAAGCCGAAGAGCCAGCGCTTGTCCGAGGACATCTCCATGGTCATGTGGCCGGCATGACTAGACGCCAAAGGCGCACGGAACGCTGTTACCTTCCCACCGGAGTGGTCCCTATTTTTCTACCTGCATTTTTTACGTGCTTTCGAACTGCTAGGTTGGCAGAAGCTGGGATGAGTAACAGGCGCTCACTCTGTTACGCGGCACTCGGGATTCGACCCGCCAAACTGCCGACCTTCTGATCGACAAGCTCAGCGTCCTAACCCACTGAGCCACCGCGTCCCTTGAGCCACCGCGTCCCTTCTCAAATCAGTAATAAGCTTCAAAAAAGTATACAGTATAAAGTTCACTAATGCATGCCAAAACATAAAACCACTTACCTCAGTAATAATCACTTGTAACAATGTTCCTTATAGTCTGTTTCAACCCACTGTCCGTCAATCTGAAAGATAAAAAGACAAAATCTAAAATAAACTTTTAATGATTTTCCCTAAAATATAATCCTAGGTTCTAGTGCAGGAAGCTACATTATTTTGTATTGCTCAGCTACCCTATTTTGAACTAATACACAGAAAAGATAGAACTATTTTTATCAGATTAGTGAGGTCTTAGTCGACTATAAGACTAAAGCACAGCATCTATATGGGGTGATTTTATCAGTATTTGCACTTTGTCCCAACTGTATTATTTTTGTTTTGGGTTCAATAATAATAATAGCTATCACTTTATAAACATTTTAATTCCATTTTAAATTGTATTTTATCAAATTACATTTTGGATTGCTTTTATCAAGTTTTGGTGATGGTTTGTTGCTGGAACTTTGCACTTTGATATGGCCCAAGGGCTAATCAATAAAGTTGTTGTTGTTGTTATAAACATTTTAAGGCATGAATTTTCAGTAAAATACCTGGCAATGTTTTCAATGATACGTAAACACTTCCATCCCAACTATTTTACCTTTAGCTAAAATGAAAGCAAAATTGTTGTGGGAAATACTGCTAGACAATAATATTATATAGCAGTAAACGGCTAACTGAAGCAAAATGTATCAAATGAAAAAACAAAGAGTAGAAATATGTACATTTTGTTATGAAGCAGATGTGAATAGTGCTCTGGCAGAACTGTTCTGTGTCAAACTTCTCTTTCAATATACAAAAAAATGCGCTATATGTAAACTTAACCTCAGTGAATAAGGGGTTCATTTGAGGATATTATTGGTTAGCTTCCTATCCATTATTTAGGGGTTTTTTTTAAAAAAAAAATCCCAGTCCAAATATACAAGCTGCAAACAGCATTGTGTATTTTAGGTTCTTGTATATTTCTCAATATAGGATATACAGAAATAAATAGTATCAAAAGAATAGTTTAGTTATTACAATTCTTCTTCACATGTATATACAACCATATACTGTAGTCCTCGACTTAAAACAGTTCATTTATGACCATTTTTCACACTTAACGACTGTTGCACCCATGGTCACTTGATCAAAATTCAGATGCTTGGCAACTGACTCATATTTATGACGGTCGCAGTGTCTCTGGGTCACGTGATTACCTTTTGTTGACTTTCTGACAAGCAAAGTCAATGGGGAAGCCAGATTCACTTAACCACCATGTTACTAACTTAACAACCACAGTGATTATTAACTTAACCATTGTGGCAAGAAAGGTCATAAAATGGAGCAAAATTCACTTAACAAATGTCAAATGGCTTCAGAAGAGAGCACTCTTACAATTTTATTCAATTCTACAAAACTACTATTGAATACAGATTTGTTTGAAGATTAATCCATGTAGGATTTATTCCGTATTATTCCATAGAGCAGGACAAGAAGTAAATAGGTTAAAAATTACAAGGAGGTTTAAGCTAGCCATCACAAGGAATTCCCTGACCACTTCAGGTATGGAGCCATTGGAACAGGCTACCACATGAAGCGGTGTATTCTCCTTCCCTAGGAGAAAACCATCTGTTCTGTTGCTCTAATGCAGTGTTTCTTAAATGTTTTTCTCTCAGAACCCCTTCCCACTTTTAAAAATTATGGAGGACCCCAAAGAGCTTTCTGTTTGTCTAGATTATATTCATTGATATTTTACTCTATTAAAAATATCAGATGCTTTCACTGCCATTACCAGTTCTCACAGGTGTTGGTGGGATTTTACAGTTGTATCATTTTTCAACAAAGGCTGTTGAGCAATTTTGATTTGGGGGACCCCTGAAATGCAATTTCAGGCTAGTGCAACTAGGAAATTCAGTCTTGGGTCTTCAAAACTGCAAGAGTGTTTTGCATTTAGAAGATTCAAAGTCACCAAAATTCAAAATCACCTCTGATAAAATCAAAGAATGCTACACAGACCCTGATTGCAAACAGGAATACCATCAGCAATACTCCTACATCCACTGAGTTTCCTGCAAACATCCTGGACTGGCAGCAGTGGTTATACCGTAATTGTTCTTTCAGTACACATAAAAAAAACCATAGGAGGGAACTTACTTGATGCGACACTGCACAAGATTTGGGGTTCAAGTATTTTGTACTCTTTTGCTGTGTAGAAGCATTCAATTTATCTGCCCAACTGCAATTTAAATGCTATAGCTCAGACATGAGTTTACCAACCGATCCGTGGCTTTTATAAGGAGACCCCCCCCCCAGCACCACATTTTAAAGGCCCTAGCAACAATAATGGGTTCTGAGAACAGCAAAAAGGCAAATCACCCTACTACGTGGCCACAATACTCCTATTATCAACAGTAAAGGAGTCAGTCAAGAAGTAAGCTTTGGAACAAGAACGGGATGTTCAATATTCAAATAAAGCAAATCTGTTTATTAAAATTGTTTGCTGCCCATCCCAACAGGAGCATGTATCGTAAGATGTCAAATATATCATACATCTTTAAAATCTGTTTGAGAAACTTTCAGCGACACTTGAATATATTGCAAGATAAAAGAAGTCACCGGGTTGCACAGAGTAACCTGGCAATGTCAGGCCAATCACTCATTCAAGGTTATTATATATTATATATTAGAGATTGCCAGTGGGGGCGCCTGCCCTTTGGAACCAGCTGCCAGTGGAGCTGAGGACTGCCCCCGACCTCCGTTCATTCCGCCGGGACCTGAAGACCTGGCTCTTCGAGCTCTCTGGCCCAGGCTGAGGATTAATCTTATTTTAACTGGGGTTTTTTTTATACAGGGACAAATATAATTTTTTTTAAAATTTCTTTTTAACTTTTGTATCTTGGTTTTTTTAATTACCCTGTAAACCGCCCTGAGTCCTTCGGGAAAGGGTGGTATATAAATGTAATAAAATAAATAAATAAATAAATAAATATTAGGGTATACTACATTATACTATGTAGTACAGTAATTTCATCTGGTATGTGCTTATATCTAAGCACAGACCGAAACTATTTCTCGCCACAATGATGACCCTTTCTTTTCTCTGGATGAGAGAAAGTGATAGTCCAAATCCAGTTATTGTTATTATTTAACCGCCACCTTCATCACAGAAGGAAACAACTGTCCATTGTGGTTGCCAGTTTGTCAAGTCAAATGGGTTTTTACCTTTCAATAATAGGTCTTCACTGCCCTCATACTGACAAGAATATTGTCATGTTAGCATCCAACTTTGTTATCAAGATTTTTTTTAAAAAAACGGCTTTTAATAGTTGGTATACAAAAATCCCAAGACACTGGCATTTTTCATGATTTTATTACTATTCCCTTCATGGGAATTGGCATCCTTTTTAAAGTCTGCCATAAATTGAATAATGAAAGTCATTGCAAATATGGACATGCACTATTTCACAAATTTCTTCCAATTTTGTCTGCAATGAGGCCAGGACTATGTTGCAAGATCACCTCAAAATAACCTTTCTTAACAAAAGAAAGCAAGTTCTAGTACTTTGAAAAGCCGGGAATAATTATGTTGCAAGATCATCTCAAAATATCCCTTCTTAACAAAAAAAGGAAGTTCAAATACTTTGAAAAGCCGGGAATAATTCAGTCACACAAAGCTGCAAGTTATAGTTACCAAACACAAACTGAATTTCTTAAACTGTAATAAAGTTGAGAATTTTATTTAGTAATTTACAGATAGAGCAAATATGATCAAATAAATGTAAAAAATAAATATTATGTAATTAAAATATGATCAAATTAAGGGAAAGATCAAATGCATAATAAAAATATACCTTTATTACAGATATTTTTAACAATACAACCATACTTGTTGTATCTAATAAGAAATAAACACAAAAGCTACACACAACTTTTTTCTGATTCTCTTCATAAAAGCCTTCCTCAGTGGCCTTAAAGACTGTGTAATAAATCATGGGTTAACAAGGTTTAAGTCACAATTGGCCAAGTTTACACAATCTATATTCCTTTGGTTGGAAATATTGGGCTCAAATGTGGTTGCACGTCAAGGACCACCTGTAGAAAGTGATAATGTTTGTTTGCATCATGGTATCCCTACATTCGTTTTACAACCTGCCTAACCATCCCTAGGATGCCTAATGAATCTTTCAGACTTGACTACTTTATTTGCCAAGTGTGATTAGACAGACAAGGAATTTGGTAAAGAAGCACTGAGTGTAGATGCAGATGCAAAGCCAAATAATAATAATAATAATAATAATAATAATAATAATAATAATAATAATAATAATAATAATAATAATATTATAAAGCTTTTATTCATTAACATGAAACTCAGTCAACTGACTGGCACTAATGGTTGACACGGGTTGCTGCCAGCATCCTAGGTATCAACCAGGTAAGAAGCACTGAGTGTAGATGCAGATGCAAAGCCAAATTATTATTATTATTATTATTATTATTATTATTATTATTATTATTATTATTATTATTATTATTATTATTATTATACAATAATAATGCCACTAATAAAAGGGGGCAGTAAAGGACTTGATTTTCTCCTGATCTCACCACTTTATTCATTTTTTTTTAATTTGTTTTTAACTTTTGTATTTTTGTTTTTAATCACCCTTTAAACCGCCCTGAGTCCTTCAGGAAAGGGCGGTATATAAATGTAATGTAATAAAATAAATAAATAAATAAATAAATAAATAAATAAATTTCTTCTACAGGGCTTCTACTGATTGATTTTACTATGACATTTTTGTTTTTAATGGTCAGGTCCTTTAAGTCATACTGAAATGGCAAGCAGCAAGGCCACTGAGGCTACTATCCCGATGGCCACTATTGATGGCACCAAGAGTGGCCCGTCTCATAAGGAGGTTTTGAAGAGGAGTGGCCCAGAAATGCCAATCATTAAATATTAATTAAATAATTGTAATTAATTAAATCCCCACTGACCCCGCCCCTCCCTTCCTCCTCCGCCTATCACTGCCCAAGAGCCCGCAGATGGCAACGTGCAGCCAGCCCCTCCCACCCTGATGTCAAGGGGCGGGGCTTGGCATGCAGCCGCCGGGGGCGGGGTCTCGCGTTCTCAGCCTCAAACTCCGCCCCTATTCTGAGGTGACCAAAAAAAAAACAAAAAAAAACCCACCACCAAACCGGGGACAAAACCCCGCAGCCGTTCGCCTGAGCCGCCCAAGGGGGCGGGCTGCAGGGAGGGAACTTCTTCTCCCTTCCCCTTTACTTTTGCCTCAAACCACTCTGAGTCGCCCGCGAAGGGGAGACAAGCCTACGCCCCACGCTACCGTGTCCCTGAGGTAAAGCCCCGCCGGCCGCAAAGCCGCCCCTCACTCACCCTCTCCGGCCGCCGCCGCGGACATGTCCTCTCGCGAGCTTTGGTGGCGGGATTTCGGCCCTGGCGCGTGCGGGAGAAGAGGGGGGGGGGGAAAGAATACTGTACTAGCCGCACGTCGCGGGGGGGTGGGAATGGAGGGGGGCGCGGTCAGAAGCGCGCGGCCGGCGGTTTAGAAGCGGAGGCGGGACGAAGTCGCGGGGGAGGCAGGGCCTGCGCGCCTCGCCCTGTGATTGGCGCGAAGAGGCGTCGGGGAAGGGGGGGAGGAGCTTAGGCTTCCCTCCCGTGTCAAATGGCTCCGCCTCCTCTATCCGGGTATTTCCCTCCCCTCAGATTGCCTCTCGAGCGAGGTTGTGAGAGGAGTAGCTCTTTCTGAGGTGATGGAAAGGGCGTCTTCTTGCCTTTGTAGTGAGAAAAAAAAAGCAAAATAAATGAACAAAGTCCTTCGGCAAGGGCCGGGGTTTTTGTTTTTTTGTTTCTCCGTCTTGTAAAAAAAAATTGAAATTATAGAATGACGAAGAGTTGGAAGGGACCTTGGAGGTCTTCTATCTAGTCCAGGGGTAGTAGGCAACCTTGGCTCTTTGATGACTGGTGGACTTCAACTCCCAGAATTCCTGAGCCAGCCACGCTGAGGGGAAAGGGAGAGGTTTCCAAGTTGAGCCGTGCTGGCTGAGGAATTCTGGGAGTTGAAGTCCACCAGTCATCAAAGAGGATTTGGAGAAAAAAAGTTTAGGACTAAGGAATATTAATACCTAGAAAGAGTTCTTGATTGCCTCTCCATACTGGATGAAAGTAAACAGCATCATAGCCAATGAAGACTTTTTGGAGCTTTTTTTCTTCCATTTTCTCAGTGCTCTTCGCAATTCCCACGTAACCCATACCGTGCAACACTGTACAAATTTGGACTTCATCGATGTTGACATCACTATCCAAGCTTGTTGCCCCTGAAAAGGCAGATCAAGCTGATTGTTGCATATGAATTACATTACACTGCCTGGGTTTATGCCAAGCCTTAAACCAGTGTTTTTTGAAACTTGGCCACTTCCAAGATGTGTAGACTTCAACTTCCAGAATCCCCAAGCCTCCTACTGTAGACCTGCTTATTTTATTTATTTATTTATTTATTTATTTATTTATTTATTTATTTATTTATTTATTTATTTATTTATTTGATTTATATACCGCCCTTCTCCCGAGGGACTCAGGGCGGTGTACAGGGCAATAAAAATAAGAATACAGGATACAAGATTTAAAGTTAAATGATTGTGCCCAATGTAGTAAGTTAGTTAAAAATAATGTTAAAACCCCAAACCCATTAGACCAGGCCGGCTTGTTCGAATGTCATGGAATCTAGATAAATGTTGTATCCAGATGCTGCCTAGCTTCCTTCTCAAGGTCAGATAAATTTTAGAAGGAATTGATGGAATATCTACGGATACGTGTCAAGTATCAGAAGAGTCAGTCAAACTTCCAACTTGCAAATGTGGAGAATGACACAATGGCCAAAGGGATTGGAAGTGGTCAGTCTACAGAGTGGTATCAAAAAAAAAAGAGGCTGTAAGCTGTCGTTCATTATCTTTAATTTCACAGGCTAGCAAAGTGATTCTAAGGTCTTCCCATACAGATCTGAACCTTGCATGGATAAAAGATGTGCCAGAAGTTCAGACAGGAACACGAGACATTTTTGCTGATGGACACTGGATAATTGAGAAGCCCATGAAAAAGTAGTAAATATTTGCTTCATTGATTATAGAAAGGTCCTCAACTGTAGAATGTGGTCCTAAAGATGCTTTTTCATGAGGCTAATGCCTCCTTAAGTAACACCAGCTGCCTGCAATCAGTGCAGGTTCGCATCCCACCAGGCTCAAGGTTGACTCAGCCTTCCATCCTTCCGAGGTAGGTAAAATGAGGACCCAGATTGTTGGGGGCAATTAAGCTGACTTTGTAATAATGCCGCTTGGGGGTGTGTGAAAGCCCTAATAAGCAGGCATATACATAGAATGAAGGCTACTTCTAAGTTTGTAAGCCGCCCTGAGTCTTCGGAGAAGGGCGGGATATAAATGGAATTAAAATAAAAAAAAATTAAAAAATTCTTGTTTTTCTTTGAAGACGTTTCACTTCTCATCCAAGAAGCTTCTTCCACTCTGACTAGATGGTGGGGAATGGATGAGAAGTGAAACGTCTTCAAAGAAAAACAAGGAAGTCCAGTTGCCTCATAAAAAAGCATCGTTGGGATAACTATGACCTGGATGACTGAGAATCTCCATAGACATGTAAAACGTGGACTTAAAAAAAATGGGAATCCCAGGACATCTCATGTCTTTATGTAAAATTTATACAAAGGGCAGAAAGCCACAGTCTAGACACTACATGGTGAAACAGACTGGCTCCAAATCAACAAAGGAGTGAGACAACTGCTCTACATTTTTTATTTATTCAGTACATTATGATTTAATACTGGAAGAAGAAATGGGTGTGTTAAACAAGGAAGAAAATCAGTAACTCGGCTATGCTGATGACACCACCCTAAGAGCTGAAAATGCAAATCATCTTCAGGCGCTAAGGAATAAAAGTCAAGCAGTGCAGTGAAAAAATGGGACTAAGGTGAAATGTAAAAACCAAACTAATAATTAGACTAACAAAGGCAACTGGCCTTTGAATTGACAATGAAGACACTGAAGCGATGGCTATCTTCTGCCTTTTAGGATTGTCATCATCAAGGAACCAACAATGAAGAAATATGCTTCAAACTAACACTTGGGAAAAGATATTCAGATGCAGTGATATATCTATAACTACGAAGAATAGAACCGTGCAAGAATTTTAATGATATGAAAACTGTTGAGCCATTTATATAAAATCTATCCGGAAGGAGCCGTAAGAAGGGTGTTCCATAATTCCTGTAGTTGTATGCTTTGTAAACAATGTTTTGCGGCAGGTCTGCACTTGTGAATCTCTGCATGTACTTTATGGAAAATTCAGTTAGATTTATCATCAATAAGCTTCATAAACTATGTGCAGAGATTTGAAAGAACGCCCAAAGGAACAAGGCTAAACAAGTTAACCTTTGTGTAAACAAAGCCTTACAATTGATTCTCCTTTAAGTCCCTTACAATTGTGTATTTTCAAAAATAAGCAAACAGATTTTATTGCCTAACAAACCTGGCTTCTCAGAAAGATTCTAGTTTTCAAAAACAAAATCAAGATGAAAGGCTTGTTAGATCTTTGTAAAGAAATCATAAATTTGGAATAGGAACATGTATGAGGGATTAACTGGACAATATCTAATTATGTTTGCAGCAGTAATTTTACTCATTAAATTTGTTATTTTTTTTTATGGCCCGGGATCCTGGGGTTAAAGTATCATTTAAACAACCAGATTAATGTCAATGGCAGCAGGCATGTACTGAAGTTATGAAGGAAGGATTACTTCTAAATATCATATTACCACTTTCCCACTTCTCCCAATGGTACTTTCTAAAGTTAACCTTTACCTAAATCTGACTGTTGTTTTTTTTTGAAAGGAAAATATGTTTGGCTAATTTACAAATGAAGTCAGCAGAGATCAGATGAATAATTTACTCTTATGAACAGAAAGCCCAATAAATTAGCGTTATCCTCAATTGCTCTTACTGCTGCCATTCCTTTCTCTTTCTCCCTTCTCTCTCAGAAACTACTATTCCCTTTTATAAGGACACAGCTGAGCAGTCGCTGGGAGAAAAAAAAAGACAACGTAAAATAGAAATTGGAGGAAGGGGCTTGTACCAGACTGAGTAAAAAAAACTTTAATCTGTAAAAGTCCAGAGGATTAAAGAATCTGAAGAGGCGTCAGAGTGCCAAAGTTCTTCTATTATACAAAGCGTAGGCATTATGAAATAAGCACATCTGAACCAGGAAGAAAATAAGCATTTGAAATCAACTGCTCTGCTTCTAGGGGATTTCTCCAGTAACTTCCTAAGAAATTTTGCTCCCAGCCTCAGGCTTTACTCTGCAAGTTCTAACTACCTACCTGATAACATCATCTTTTAGGAGACTAAAAAGAATGTTGTAATAGGCAATAAGATTATGTTTCCAATGGTTGTAACCAGAGATTACAACCGTTTAACCCTTTGGGAACAAAACAAGGGCGAGTGCCACACCAGGT
Source organism: Vipera berus (assembly GCF_964194415.1). Classification (NCBI taxonomy): domain Eukaryota; kingdom Metazoa; phylum Chordata; class Lepidosauria; order Squamata; family Viperidae; genus Vipera; species Vipera berus. Next base: position 7,657,534 of record NC_138216.1, read on the forward strand.
GTTAGAAAGGGAGGCGACACTTAAGAGCCTCTTACAAAAAGTGAGATTTGAGCAGAACTTTGAGAAAGAAGCCGACGGTTTACAACTGAGCTGCCAAGGCCACATTTTGAAAGCTCTCTTTCTGGATGGAGAATGGCCAAATCTCTGTTGGTAAAAACAGGTTAGTTTAACTAACTGCCCACAATCTGGTGAGGTTTCTTTTTTTTCCAACTTATAAAATGTTTACGGCACTTCAGTTAGAAGCTCTAGTTGGCTCAGGAATTAATACAATAAATCATAATTGCTCAGTCGCCTGAACCGCAAGTTGGGCAGCCAACAAATTTGATTTGATAAATGAATGAATGAATAAATAAAAGACTAGCAATCAGTTATAACTGAATGGGCAGATAACTGACAACTCCTCTTAAAGCTTACCAGATAAACATACTGTTCACTCAGGCATAGCAGTAAAACTAATGCTGAATTCTCTTGATATTGGTGTTGTTTTAATTGCCCTCTGGAATAATAATAAAGAACTTTCTTCACTTTGCAGAGCAAAGCTGTTCTGGAGGGTGTGGCCATTGCATCTCTTTCTAATGATGGGATCAGGGAGATCATCTGTGATCCATTGTCAGCCACAGAAAATCCCACAGTGACACTGACTGCCAGTGCAAACAATCCCGTGTACGTTGTTGCAAATTGCACTACGTACACCTTGAGCCCCTGAATGAAAGATGGGGTATAAAAGAAATAACTAAAACATGCAAGGCAGGAAGATCTGAAAGCAATTTATTGACATAGCTCTAGAAGAGTGGAAATATGTCATGGAGTACTGAAGGAAAAAAACAGCGTCAGGATATGTTCCAATTTCCTTTCTTCTCCTGCCAAACAGAACTTTCTTAACCACCATGAAGGCTAGGACCCTTTTGTTCCAGAGTACTAATTGGGAAAAATCTGAAGCAGCCCAATTTTATCTTCATCCTATGAAAGGCTTCAACGCTCAATTTCTTCAAAGCAAAGGAAAGAGGGTGAGGCCGGCTGCATTTCCCTTTTGGCGGCCGGCCAACCCATGCAACTTAAGTTGAACCATGCTAGGGTTCCTGGGATTTAGATTAATGGTCTCCACACATCAGTCATTTAAGCCAAACCAGTGAAAGTCTTTTGGGCTACGTCATCCACAGGGGTTCCTCCGAAATGCCACCAAGAGGATTGCCCTCGCCTGACAACAGAGACTCTACAAAAGCCAGGATCCTTTCCGTGTCGGTAATGTGAGACAATACCTGTTTCTAAGAGAATGACGCCTGGAAACTTTAGCTCCCGCGACTCTGCTTTAAATATAGAAACGGTTTGTTTAATTTGCAGGCGATACCCAGAATAAATAATGAGGTAATTTTTAAGAGGATCTTAAAAGAGTCATCTGTTATTGATAAATCAGCAAATGGAGCACATTTTCCTCCCTTCATTTCTGAAAAACACGTCATTGACCCCACGTTGACTCTTTGCCAGAAGAAGGGCTTAAAAATAACATAGATAACAGCCATATGGTTTTCCTTTAAGGTTCTTCGTGCAGGTTTTGTAAAGCCCTGCTGGTTTCTACCGGGTGTACCCACAAATAGGAGCAGACATGGTGGATCTGCAACTCAGTGTCACCTGGAGATTACTTATTCATTTCATCCTCATCTCTTTAGTAATCTGTCGGTGCTAAACATGCTTAATGCTCAATCGACTGTTCCAGCGTCCGCTACTTTAAACATCTTAGTATATTTAACCCAATGTATTTTTGTACTAATGCAGATTCCCAGCTTTCCATGCTGATGAACGTAGCTTGTCTATGAATAGTACATGTTGGCTTTGTGTGGCTTAAATAAATAAATTAATACTTACCAATAGCTTTCTGGTCATGATAGGATGCAAACAGAAGAATTTGAATTCAAACATATGCCCAGGTGCCCTTTGAAAGATGGGTTTTAATCAGGCTAATATTTGGTCTAGTGGTGAAAGCATCAGAGTAGGCACAAGGAGAGGCTGAGCTCTAGATCCACCTTAGGCATGAAAGCCAATTGGGTGACTTTGGGCCAATCACCAGGAGACGGTGAGTTCTAGTTCACCTTAGGCATAAAAGCTGGCTGGGTGACATTCAAACCACCTCAAAGGGTTGTTGTTGTGGGGACAACAGGAGGAAGGAAGGAGTATTATGTATGTTTGCCACCTTGGCTTATTTCTAAATGGATCAGAAGTTAACTTTTCTGATAGTGAACTTTCTTGCAATGCAACTACAAAAAACAGTTTTAATCACCAAAATCCTAATGTTTGTAGGACACTTGAAAACAGTGGATGTCCCAATTCATTACAGAATCATATAAAAATCCAAATTCTATTAGTAACGCACATCCTATCCACAGTAGACGTGAATCCCAGATCTGCATTTTTGTGATTTCTACAAAAACCAAACGCATCCCACGGCAATGTGAAATATTCAGAAACAAAAAAAAAAATCTTCCATCTGCCTTTATCATCAAGATTAAAAACAAGCATTGTCTGGGCTCATGAGCAATTTTTAGGCGCTTTGCATACCACCTATTATGAACAAAGAAGTATGTCCATTCTTCTTTATCTTTATTTATTTACAGTTTTTTTCCCCCCAGGGCTGATTAAACATAAATGCACCTAAAGCACGAATTACAATTCTTATATTTGACTAGCAGAAATGATAGGAAGTTGAAGAAAGATAAATATGCTAAGATCCTGTAAAGACAAAGGATTAGATTTGTAAGTGTTTCATGGCACATATGTGAAATTAAGTAAATCTGCATACATTTGCCTGGAATAAAAATAGTTGTAATACAAAGAAAGACAATCGAGTATTGTTTATAAATAAGTCCAGGCAGTATCTGAAAATACACTTACTTTCTCCTGCATGACAGCTTATAAAATGCATCTTCTAAGACAGAAAATTTCCCTTCATGGTTTCCATAAACATGAAGATGAAAAGCAATAATATTAAAAATCTGATCAATAAGGCTGTACTGTATTTTATGGATTAAAACTTTGGATCAATCTGAGTAATTCATTCAATATTTTTTAGAGCACACTTGTTATACATCTGGTGCTCACAACAGCTGCCAGCAGCCATAAAGAGATTATAGGCAATCCAAATGCATAAAAAGTCCTAAATATCTGCAATTTTTTTTAATCCAAAACATCAGTTAAACAAAAATGAAACCTACTTCTGTTAGAGCTGTTTGAAGTCATAAAGGGCACTTGTGATATCCTCGGTATAGCTTTTGACAGACTTTAAAGCCAATATTTATAAAATGTTCATTTATGTTTAAATAAAATGTGGCTGAATCTCAAAAGGAGTAGGAGCTGAAATCTACTTGTATAGACCATTCTCCCACCTCTTTTCAAGCAAATGTGGACTGCGAAACAGTCTTTCAACAATAATCCTACGGCAGTTGTGGGTTATATAACTTCCAAAGCCAAGCAAGCAAGGAAAAAAAAACCTGAAAAAAATGAAGCCTGACAAAGTCTGACCAAAAAAAAAAGTTTAGGAATGAATTTATTGAAGATATTAGCCCAATTCTTCTAAAGCAGGGGTAGGCAACTATGGCAACTTTACAGCCAATGGACTTCAACTCCCAGAATTCCTGAACCAGCATGGGAGTTGAAGTCTGCAGGTCAGGTCGTAAAAATGCCATAGTTAGAGTAGTATAGAGCTGGAAGGGACCTTGGAGGTCTTCTAGTCCAGCCCCCCTGCTCAAGTAGGAGAACCTATACCATCTCAAAGTTGCACACCCTTGCTTTAAAACTTGTAAAGGAACCAGGGGAAAAAATAAATCTCCAATGTGGCATCTGGAAGAGTGTTAAGATTTGCAAAATGGCAGACACCGCATCTTGCAGATTTTCACACACGGACCCACACAGGCAGTCACACACACACACACACACACACACACACACACCCTTGTAGACATCTTTACCCAATGCTTCTTGGAGCCAGGCACCAGTCTGAATCCGTAATCGCCTTCTGCAAAAGCCGAAGGAGAAACTGCAGCTCCTCGTATTAAAAAATAAGGGTAGACAGCTTGGCACCCACAAGAAAAACTTGGTGAAGGAGCTTTTTTGGTACCAGGGAACGTTTGGCGACTGGCTGCTGATCACAAAAGGGCACCTGGACAGTCAAATGTCCCCCCCTCCCCCCTGTAAACTGGCCCACCTTAAAGAGATTGTAGGCCCAGGTCACTCCTAAGTTACCACGAATCACGGCACCTTATGAAGCCTGGCCTGAAGCATCGTCACCTCTTGGTTTTGCCTTGAGCAGCGGCCTCCGTCAAAGGCAGATGGATGAACTCGTAAAGCTGCTTAGCGTTGGCAGCGTTGCCCAGAAGCTCTGCCAACTTCTCCTGAGGGAGAGCGACCAGCTCCGCGACGCTCTTGATGCGATTCATTACGGCCTGGCAGTTCTTGGAATTGATGCCAGGCATTTTGAGCAGGAAGTCTTGAGGACCAGGGTTGTATTTGTCCCGTTCGGGGAGGGTCTCCGAATCGGCCGTGATGGCCAAAGCCGCGTCCGCGTCTGGCTGAGGCCTGCCCTGCTTCAGTTCCTCAAACAGCTCAGCCGTGGCGTGCGGCGAGGGGCACCAGAGGAGCCGGAGGCGCGGGAAGTGAAGCGTCAAGAGGGTGAGTTTGGAGATCACGTCGCTGCTGGAGATCTCTTGGTAGAGAGAAGCCCGTGGGGTGAGAGAAAACGGTTTGCTGGCATCAAACTCAATGAGGAGAACCGGCCGTTTGTAGTAGCGGGACATGGAAACGCACTGAGTGTACAACCTGCCGTTATTGAGCGAGCCGATGAGGTCGCTGGTGCTCTTCCGCTCCACGCAGATGTCGGGGGTGAGAATGTAGTCCCCGACCTCTAACGTCACAGGCTCAATGTCGATGCCCCGCCGATGGATCAAGGAGGGAAGCTCGCTGCGAAACTCACGCATGTCCACCACGATGCTGTGCTGCACGACGGTCTGTTGCTGGCCACCTAAGGCAGTGATGGCGAACCTTTCAGAGACCGAGGGCCCCCGCCCGCTTTGTCCCCACTCTGCCCCCTGCCCCGCCTGCCCGAAGGGCCACCCACCACCTCCACGGCCCGCCGCAGGTTGCCCAAGCGACCCTGCAGCGCCATAGTAGCCACGCCCTCCACCCGCAGCATCATCTGCACGCGACGGGGTGCGAGAGCGGAATCTTGTCCCTGCTGCCTGGCTGCCATGTCCTTGGCTGTGGGCGACTCTCCTCTGGGGGGGGCTGCTGGCGAGGAGGGGGCCATGGGGGGAAGTGGGGCTGGGGCAATGGCACGGGTGCCTACAGAGAGGGCTCTGAGTGCCACCTCCCGGCATGTGTGCCATAGGAAGGATGTAAGGGCAAACCATTTCTGAAAGACCTGGCCAAGAAAATGGCAGGGATTTGTCTGGGCCAGGGGTAGGCAACCTTGGCTCTTTTACGACTCATGGACTTCAACTCCCAGAATTCCTGAGTCGTAAAAGAGCCAAGGTTGCCTACCCCTGGTCTGGGCAGTCTCTGAAAATCGGACCACGACCGAATGGAAGAAAAACAAATTGGTAGCTCATGTTCTTTTAAGAGTGCCAGCTAGCCAGGGTGACTTCTTCAAACATGGAATTGTCATTTAATCGAACCACATACAAAGCAAAGCTCTTGTAAGCGGTGTGGGACAGCCGCATAACCATTTCATGAGTCAATGTGAATCCGCCCCCCCCAAAGGACAGAGACTGAGATAAGGTCTTAAGAACGGTTGCAGAGAGTCCAAAACAGACCTGCTTTGCGGGTATTGACTGAAACGGTGGCTGCCGTGGAATCTCTTGCTAAATCCAAGTTGGTTTCATCTCGCCCTTCTCTTTCTTCCGGAATTACCATGACAGCTTTCTCTCTGAAACGAAGGAGAGGAAGAGGATGCCTCAGTATTAATTAACTTTTAAGCACTAAAACTGTCCACCTTGTGTGTGTGTGTGTGTGTGTGTGTGTAGTCTACTCCAGAGCCATCAACATGTTTTAATCCTTGACTCAGAGCTGGCCAGAGTTTGTTATAACATAGGTGTCTATAGAAAAGTTTTACTACACAAATATGCACGGCCACTGGCCACTCTGCCTGGAGATGATGGACGGTTTGGCTTGTAACTCACCACTAGCTGAGAAAGAAGGATTAACAAAAATATTTTTAATTTACTAGTAGGACTTGGGACAATTAATACAGGTAGTCCTTGACTTACAAGCATCCATCCATCCATCCATCTATCTATCTATCTACATTTATCTATTTATCTGTCTTCTATCTTCTATCTCATCTGTCTCTATATCTATCTGTATCTATCTTTATCATCTATCTCTGTATCTATCATCTATCTATATCATCCATCTATCTCTGTATGTAACTGTCTATCTGTATCTCTCATCTATCAATATATCTATTATCTCACATGTCTTCCTGCCTGCCTGCCTATCCATCCATCCATCATCTACCTACCTACCTACATTTATCTATTTATCTGTCTTCTCTCTAATGTCTTCTATCTTCTATCTCATCTATCTCTATATCTATCTGTATCTATCTCTATCATCTATCTCATCTGTCTCTATCTCTGTATCTGTCTATCATCTATCTATATCATCCATCTATCTCTGTATGTGTCTATCTGTATCTATCTCATCTATCAATATATCTATTATCTCACGTCGGCCTGCCTGCCTGCTCATGCATGCATGCATGCATGCATGCATCCATCCATCCATCCATCCTCTACCTACCTACCTACCTACCTACCTACATCTATCTATCTATCTATCTATCTATCTATCTATCTATCTATCTATCTATCTATCTATCTATCTATCTATCTATCTAATTTATTTGCTGCCCATCTCTTATCCAATGACTCGTTCTCTTCTTGCCTTACAGGGCACAGCAGCGGTCAGAGCGCTGGGTTAAAGCCGGAGGGGCTCAGATCCCTCTGATGTCTTTTGATGATTTGCCATCCCCTCCACCCAACGTGCCCAAAGAGAGAGAAACCATTTCATGGCCAAGGAGAAAACACCAACGCCTGCTCGCCTCCTACGGCTGCTGCCGATAAAAGGGATGGGAGAGACTTCCAAGAAGACTCCTTCTGTGCTCGTCCTCTGACTTGTTATATGATTCCTCGCTCCCCCTCTCCATCTTTTCACATACGTTGGCTACCGTGGAAACACGGAGAGGAGAATGGCACGGGCCGCCTAGCAACAGAAAGCTCTAGCAGTCTTCTAAATGGGTGGGAATCTTTTGGGGAGTTCTCGCAGATAATGGCACTGATAGGAATTGGCATTATAACTTGGCCAATTTTGGAGGAGGAGGAGGAGGAGGAGGAGGAGGAGGAGGAATTACCAGCTGTCAGCCCTTTGAGGTAGACCACTCTAGGAAACTATATTGATTGCATTGACCTAAAACCTGGCTCTGCAAATTTGCTTGGGGACCTGATAGGGGTATTTTGACACGGCTAGATTGACAGCAGTTCTTCACCTCCCACCTCCAGCCCCCGGCTCCCAGTTCAACCATCTGTTTTTCCACCAATCACATCGGTGCATTTTCTTTGTTTTCTTTTTCCCTTTTCTTTTATCGTTCTATTATTTTACTTTCGCTGTGTTTAAACTTCCTTTTTTTAATTTCTTCGGGGACTTTTTTTTTAAACGGTTGCAAGCTGCCTAAAGTAGCCCCAGGGAGAGAAAGGCGGCAAATAAATTTAATACAGCTCATCCTCGACTTACAGTCACAACTGAGACGGACGTTTCCGTTGCTAATAAGCGAGGCGTTTGTTAAATGAGCTTTGCCCCATTTCGTGACCTTTCCTGCCACAGCTGTTAAGTGAATCTCTGCAGCTGTTAAGCTAGTGATGCGGTTGTCAGGTGGCGGCAAAAAGGGGATCACGTGACCCCGGGACACTGCGTCCGTCCTAAATATGAGTCAGTGGCCAAGCGTCTGAATTTTAATCACGTGATCATGATGGTCATAAGTGTGAAAAACCATCATGCCATTTTTTCCCCCAGTGCTGCTGTAACTTTCAAACGGTCACTAATCGTACTGTAGTAAGACGAGGACCACCTGATATAATAACATCAGCCTATCCCAGGTCTTTGGGAAGGATGCGACAGGTAGACAGAAATGCCAAATCCGGTCTGAACATCTGGCAAGACTGTGTGGACGAGCCCTAATTGTGGTGTGTTGAATCTTTTGGGGCAAATTCTCCCTTTTGGCTCTCTGGAGAGATGTTGTCTCAAGTGATGATCTGAAACGCCAGCCCCGTCCGGCGCTGCTCCAAGTGCCCCACAGCCACACACTATTTTATTTTTTTTATTTTAATTCCATTTGTATCCCGCCCTTCTCCGAAGACTCAGGGCAGCTTACAAGCTTAGCAGTAGCAGTAGTATATGAAATATAAACGCTTTTTACCGAATGAGTTTTTCGAAGGCTTCTTTCTCTTTCCTCAGCGCGGTCAGGTAGCGCTGCTCTTCCGTCGATCCTCCGTAGATCAGGAAGTAAACTCTGCAAGGCAAGACAGAAAGCCTTCTCAAACCCGAAAGACGCTGGCCGGATGGCAAACACGCTCAATCCTGGCTTGCAAAATAAGCCGCAGTGGCTGGGGCACATTCAGGAGGCTAAACTAAACCGTATGTACCACAACACCAGAGTCTACCAAATGAACATCGGGTTAAGGCGAATCCAGCTAACCGGTATCCCGGATGTTTCTTGAGGATTAAAATAAACATACATACATAGGTAAAGGTAAAGGTTTCCCCGCACACGCGTGCTAGTCGTTTCCGACTCTAGGGGCCGGTGCTCATCTCCGTTTCAAAGCCGAAGAGCCAGCGCTTGTCCGAGGATGTCTCCGTGGTCATGTGGCCGGCATGACTAGACGCCAAAGGCGCACGGAGCGCTGTTACCTTCCCACCGGAGTGGTCCCTATTTTTCTACTTGGATTTTTTACGTGCTTTCGAATTGCTAGGTTGGCAGAAGCTGGGACGAGTAACAGGTGCACATACATACATACATACATACATACATACATACATACATACATAAATATGGTCTCAATAGCACCTTCCCAATTCTGCCCAGGTGTGTTATGATCTCCTTGTCTTGGGCCAGCCCAGGGATCTCTTAAGCCTCAGGGGCAAGAAGCTGGTTTTCTGCTTTAATAAGAATTGAGAATCTTTTCATTCATAAGAATTCATTCTGTGGGGTCCTTGGCGCTCTCTAAGCTCGGTTATTTTCTTGCAGACGTTTCATGACCTGACTAGGTAACATCATCAGAGCTGCAGGGAGTGGAGTTTGCCCTTTGTTTATACAATGGTTTGCCCTGTTAATGTTGGTGGGAATATTCTTGGTAGAGTCTTGATGAAGCTGTTCTCTACAGCAGGGGTCCCCAAACCCCGGTCCGTGGCATGCCAGGAACCGGTCCGCACACACAAAGCCCCACCCGTGGAATGCAGGCAGCACACAAAACCACACACTCTCCGGTCCGTGGAAAAACCTCTCCACAGAACCGGTCCCTGGTGCCCAAAAGGTTGGCGACCTCTGCTCTGTAACTACTCTGAGTGCCACTAGTTGGATAATGAAACGTCTGCAAGAAAGCAGCCGAGCTGAGAGAGCACCAAGGACCTCACATTTTTATTTTTGGGGGGGGGGGTCCAAATGAGCCTGGAGCGCAAAAACAGCCAGAACAATCTCTTTCCGCCCTTGCTCCGTTTCACGCCCAATTACCTCAGAGGCTTTCCTGGTCTGCTCGCCTTGTAAATTTCCAGCTGGCGAACAAAAGTCAGCTCCGCATCGTACAAGACGACGTATCTCGGCTCCACCTCGTGCAAGACGGAGGTGAGGGCGTAGGGATCCCCACAGCCGTTTAAAGGATGGATCACAGTCAGGGGCTCCTTTAGGATACCGTAGTAGGCGTCGGAGGAGGAGAGTTCTAACTGGAGATCATCTGACCTTTCCCCGTTGCTCTCCTGGCCACTGCTGAGGCCCTGAGAATCATCTTCCTCGTCTTCCTCTTCCTTCACCTCGATATTTTCCTGCTCCTCTCTGCTCAGCATTTGCGTCAGAGTTAACTCGGCCTTCTTTTTTCTCTTTTTCGGCTCGGCGGCTTCCGTTTTTGCTTTTTTGGCTGGCGGTTCTCGGCCGTTCTTGGCGTGGCCCTTGGCCTCTCTCCTGTTCTTCCGGCAGGCCCCACTAGCTTCCTTATCCAGCCCGAAGGTTTTGTGGTAGAGCTTGGTTAAATAGGCCTCGGCCCCCAGCGTGACGTATTCTTTGAGCTGAGCACACGTCCGGTCATCGCTGGCGCAAACCAGCACTCGCCCTGCAGCCGAAGAGAGAACGAGTTCCCACACTTATTTTTTTTTTATTTTTTATTTTTATTTTAATTCCATTTATATCCCGCCCTTCTCCGAAGACTCAGGGCGGCTTACAAGCTTAGCAGTAGCCTTCATTCTATGTATATGCCTGCTTATTAGGGCTTTCACACACACACCCCCAAGCGGCATTATTACAAAGTCAGCTTAATTGCCCTCCAACAATCTGGGTCCTCATTTTACCTACCTCAGAAGGATGGAAGGCTGAGTCAACCTTGAGCCTGGTGGGACTCGAACCTGCACTAATTGCAGGCAGCTGGTGTTACTTAAGGAGGCATTAGCCCACTGCTCCACCAAGCCTCTCCACTTACGGCTTGAAAGCAAGTCAACCTTCCACCTCATACAGGTAGTCCTCGACCAGAGCTTGTGGGAAGGGGGGGGGAGGCAGACTTTCCATTCCTAATGCCAGGTGTTAAGTGGGCTGGGCCTGATTTTATGACCTTTGCCAAGATTAAGTGAAACACGGCAGTCGATAAGTGTGTCACGCCGTCATTAAGCAAATCCAGCTTCCCCCCCCTCCCGCCCCCCCCCCAACTTTGCTGGTACGGAAGCTGGCTGGGAAGGTCACAAATGGGCATCACGTGACTGATACATGCTGGCTGCCAAGCGACCGAATTTTGATCGCGTGACCAGGAGGACGCTGAAATAGCCAGAAGGGCAAAGACCGGTCATAAGCACACTTTTTTTTCGGTGCCGCTGTGACTTTGAACGGTCGCAAAATGAATGGTTGTATAAGTCGAGGACCATCTGTGTTTTTAAGCAAAAAAACAACTACAGAGCAGGGGTTCCCCAACTCCCGGTCCAGGGACCGGGACCGGACCGCAGCATGCCAAAAAACGGTCTGCACAAACAAGCAAAACCCCATCCGGGGGTTGTCCGTGGTCTTGAGTCTTCACAAAATAGTGCCGCTGTCCACATCCCTTAACCAAAGTGCTAGTGTTTGGGGATTCAGACAGCATGAAACAAAAGTTTTATATCTGAAGTTCAACGGAAGAAGTTTCAGGGTGGCGTAAAGGGGTATCCCTCCCTTCCATCCCTTCCTTCCTTGAATAACTAAACTCCTTCCTTCCTTCTAGATATATTCCTTCCTCCCTCCCTCCCTCCCTTCCTCCATCCATACCTTCCTTCCTTGAATGCATATAACTAAACCCCTTCCTTCCTTCCAAATTCCTTCCTTCCTCCCTCCCTTCTTCCTTCCTTGAATGCATATAACTAAACTCCTTCCTTCCTTCCAAATTCCTTCCTTCCTCCCTCCCTTCTTCCTTCCTTGAATGCATATAACTAAACTCCTTCCTTCCTTCTAGCTAAATTCCTTTTTTCCTCCCTCCCTCCCTCCCTCCCTCCCTCCCTTCTTCCTTCCTTGAATGCATATAACTAAACTCCTTCCTTCCTTCTAGCTAAATTCCTTTTTTCCTCCCTCCCTCCCTTCCTCCCTCCCTTCTTCCTTCCTTGAATGCATATAACTAAACCCCTTCCTTCCTTCCAAATTCCTTCCTTCCTCCATCCCTTCTTCCTTCCTTGAATGCATATAACTAAACTCCTTCCTTCCTTCCAAATTCCTTCCTCCCTCCCTCCCTTCTTCCTTCCTTGAATGCATATAACTAAACTCCTTCCTTCCTTCTAGCTAAATTCCTTTTTTCCTCCCTCCCTCCCTCCCTTCTTCCTTCCTTGAATGCATATAACTAAACTCCTTCCTTCCTTCTAGCTAAATTCCTTTTTTCCTCCCTCCCTCCCTCCCTTCTTCCTTCCTTGAATGCATATAACTAAACCCCTTCCTTCCTTCCTTCCAAATTCCTTCCTTCCTCCATCCCTTCTTCCTTCCTTGAATGCATATAACTAAACTCCTTCCTTCCTTCTAGCTAAATTCCTTCTTTCCTCCCTCCCTCCCTCCCTCCCTCCCTTCTTCCTTCCTTGAATGCATATAACTAAACCCCTTCCTTCCTTCCTTCCAAATTCCTCCCTTCCTTCCATTCCTTTCTTCTTTCCATCCATCCATCATAGTTTCCTCCCTCCCTCCTATTCTCCCTGAAAAATGTCTCCCTTTACATGGCTCCGCAACTTTTTTTTAACGATTTCAACAAATTTATGATTTCAGCAAAGTTGATGGTCCAGGCTGCCTGAAAGGATGGTGTCTGTCTGAGGCTGGACCTTAGGAACGGAAGCCTCGACCAGATGACTTTTGAGCTGTTTTCACAGGACTCCCGGGTTATTTTTCAACATCACGTTTTTTTCCCCCCTCGTACCAAAACATCTTTCCACTGAGACCCTATTTGCCAGAGGGAACAGAGTTCTTTCCGAAGGGGTAGAGTGGGGTCTGCTTCAAATTTTAAAAGAGGCCTCTCCCCTTGGGAGTGTGTGTGCACAGGGCAGATGCTCAAATGATGTTCCTGGCTGTCTCACCCTGTCCATCCTGGTCGGGATGTCGGTCCTCACCTGGCCCACCCAGAGCGTCGCTGTTGGCGTTCTCCTTTTCAATCTCCCTCAGCACTTCTCCCAGGGCTTCCCACTTCGGACTGCTTTCCAGGACCAATTCCCGCTTCTGTTCTGAAAAGGAACACAAATGATGATGTCGGATTGATTGTCAGCATCAGCTCAACATCAAATCTTTTTAAAAAATATATATTAAAAAAATCCTGAATGTAAGCTTGATACAGCAGCGCCAGCACAATTTTGGAATTGTATTAAAAATTCCTTGAGTAGTGTGCCCTGTATACTGATTTCCCCCCCCCCTCAAAAATACACCCTAATACAGGTAATCCTCAACTTACGACAACAATTGAGCCCAGGGTTTATGTTGCTAAGTGAGAAATTTATTAACTGAGTTTGCCCCCATTTTTACGATCTTTCTTGCCACGGTCGTTAGCTGAATCACTGCGGCTGTTCAGTTAGTTGAATCTGGCTTCTCCCAGTGACTTTGCTTCGTCAGAAAGTCGCAAAAAGGGGATGACGTGACCCCGGGATGCTGCGACCGTCATAAAGGTGAGTCAGTTGTCAAGCATCTGAACGTAAATCACCTGACCCCGGGGGAATGCTGCAAGGGTTGTAAGTGTGAAAAACGGTCGTAGGTCCCCTTTTCCCCCCCCCACTGTCCTCGTAACTTTGAGCAGTCACTACGTGGACTGCTGTAAGTCGAGGACTACGCTACGTCAGCGAAGAAGGGCGCGGCGGTACCTTTGGCTTCTTTTGCGTCTGTTTTTTCGGAGGCTTTTTTTTTCTTACTCGCGTTCTCTTCCGGCAGGCGGTAGACTCTGCCCCGAGCGTTCAGGAACATCGACGTGCTAGAATCGAGGAAAAGCCAGCCTGGGAGAGGAATGCGAATAAAAGGTCAGATTACAGAGCAGGGGTTCTTGGGAGTAAATGGGAGTCTTCGCCTGACCGATACGATTTTACAACCCTTTTTGTGCTGGTTGTTAAAGCAAATCACCCTGGCCGTTAAGTGAATCCACAGTCGTTAAGTACACCCGCGGTTGGCTAGGGGGCATTTTTGTCAAAAAAAACCCGATGGCGAACTGCAGTTTTCAGCAAAAACGTCATAAATTTTGGTCACGTCATCTCGGAAGGCTGCAAATAATGATTAGGGGATTGGAGGCTAAACCATATAAGGAACGGTTGCTGGAATTGGGAATGTCTAGTTTAATGAAGAGAAGGACGAGGGGGGACAGGATAGCAGCCTTCCAATATCTCAGGGGCTGCCCCAAAGAAGAGGCAGTCAAGCTATTCTCCAAAGCCCCTGAAGGCAGGACAAGAAGCAACGGATGGAAACTAACCAAAGAGAGAAGCAACCTACAATTAAGGAGAAATTTCCTGGCAGTGGGAACAATTAACTAGTGGAGCAACCTGCCTCCAGAAGCTGTGAAGCTGGACAGCCATTTGTCTGAAATGGTATAGGGTTTCCTGCCTGAACAGGGGGTTGGACTAGAAGACCTCCAAGATCCCTTCCAACTTTATTATTATTATTATAAATAGGGTCTGGTTGACAAAATGTAGTCACTTGACTGCGGGGGGGGGGGGGGGGAAGGCAGCCGTCAGAATTTCAGAACTGGGCTGTAAGCACAGGTAGTCCTCGACTTACAACAGTTCGGTTAGTGACCATTCAAAGTTATAACAGCACTGGGGAAAAAGTGACTTATGACCATTTTTCACGCTTACGACCGTTGCAGCATCCCCGGGGTCAGGTGATCAGAATTTGGACGCTTGGCAAGTAGTTCATACTTATGACCGTTGCTGTGTTCCAAGATCATCTGATCCCCTTTGGCAACCTTCTGACAAGCAAAGTCAATGGGGGGGGGGAACCCAGATTCATTTAACAACCGTGTTACTAATTTAACAACTGTAATGATTCATTTAAGAACTGTGGCAAGAAAAATGGGGCAAAACTGACTTAATAAACGTTTCACTGAGCAACATACATTTCGGGCTCAATTGAGGCCATAGGTCGAGGACCCTCTGTACCTTTCTTTTGGGGGGTGGGTGGGGTGTTTTCACTATAACTTCAAATGGCTGCTAAGCGACTAGTCGTAAGTCGAGGAGCCCCTGTAGCTTCAAAGGGAAATGTGTTGCTGCAGGAGAAAGAGAGAAGAGAGAAGCCTCTTCTTATGCTTTTTAAAGACTTTTGATTTCCACGGTTTAATCTCCCATTGATTTAGAGAAGTAAAAAAAAATGTCGAGTCACGGATGGTCCAGCCCCCCCCCTCCAGAATTCAAAAAGGGGCGTTCAAAAATTTCCTGGAAGTGACCCATTTTTGAAATACGTCCTGTTCCAAGGTCAAAAGACTCAGAACAAACCTATTTCAGGGGAAGAAAAATTTTATTTTTATTTATTTATTTATTTTAATTCCATTTATATCCCGCCCTTCTCCGAAGACTCAGGGCAGCTTACAAGCTTAGCAGTAGCCTTCATTCTATGTATATGCCTGCTTATTAGGGCTTTCACACACACCCCAAGCAGCATTATTACAAAGTCAGCTTAATTGCCCCCAACAATCTGGCTCCTCATTTTACCTACCTCGGAAGGATGGAAGGCTGAGTCAACCTTGAGCCTGGTGGGACTCGAACCTGCACTAATTGCAGGCAGCTGGTGTTACTTAAGGAGGCATTAGCCCACTGCTCCACCAAGGCTCCTTAATGACAAATAGTCTTGTAAAAAAAATCCAAGTATACCGACAGTAGTGGGTAAAATTGTGGAAAACAATTTGAGAAAAATGTACAGAAGAAATGCCACCTTTGGTTAAGTTTCCACCAATTTTTCTTCTAACTTCTTTATAACTGTAGCCTTGTTCGCTTAATAGTACTATTTTATATCGCTTTCTGGGCAACCGGTCAACTCTTTGCGACCATTACTTTAGTTTTATTACGTTTTATTTACTTTATTTGGCTATAACTTTTCATAGACTACAGTACAGATAATTGGGCAAACTTTGCTGCATTACATTCTTGATTAAATTATCTCCCCATCGATATATAATTTTATGGCACTACTCCAAAAAAAAGAGTGGTGTTATTAGCCATCAAACCTCAAAAATATACTTTTCCCAAAAGGTTTCCACAATTTGGGCCACTACTGTACTTAGCCTCCTAACCGACTTTTTTAAGCTTCTCCTGCTCCAGCATTATTGCAATCATCCACTATTTAGCATACACAGCATAGATGCAGGAACAGGCTTAACGTGACTTCCCACACTTGTCTGAACAAGCAATAGTGGCCTAGTTTGTTCATTCAAAATCCTAGGACATGAGGCATGGCTTATTCGCCAGTGGCGGCATTCCCATCTCACACGAAACCCAAAGGAAATAATTCACACCGGGGCTTAGCTTAATGTGTAAACCCAGCCACAGGTTTGTCGCCATCTAATCAAGGGTTTCGCAAACCTGGCAACTTCAAGGGGGCGTGGCTCTCAATTCCCACAACTAGGAAAAGACCTAGTTCAATCAATCCGGATCTAATCCAATCCATATTGAGCCTTCAGATTTTGCTTTGGAACAAAGATTCTACAAAGCCAACCAATTGCCGTAAAAGGTGTGCAGGGTGCATTAATAAAGCGTGCTTATCGCAGGCGTGTAATAAGCCAGGAAATTCATTCTGAGCCCTAACACGTGCAGGACTATGACAAAACTGATATGTCAACAGAATGAGGGGTTTCAAAAAAAAAAAAAAAGCTATTTTTTTTTTAGCCTAACATACTGGTTTGAGCCAGGCATGCTCTCCTTCGCACAATTCCAGAAAAAAGATTTACCACTTAATTTTGCTTTTGGTGTGAACCTGCCCCAACAGATGGATGGCCTCAGGAACGCTAATAATTTCCATGTGGGACAAATGTCCTGAAATAGCAGAGCTTCCAGATCCTTGCGTTTCCTTTCCTTCTCCCAGGGGCCCTCCTTATATAATGACTAAGGCATCTGATCCGAACGGCACACATTTTCAAGCAACAGCCGTTAAGTAGGAGGCTGAATATATTTCGTGTCCTCCAGCCTTCTGGATAGATGGGAACACTCGGGGACATTTGTGTGCATGTGTTTGTTATTTGGCTTCTACTGTAATTAAAAACTTTGCTTTTTATCACCGGGGGGAGAAGGGAGGGGGGGAAGCGAACTATTCCTGCCAAAATTGAATTTAGGTGGGTCACCGGGACCAGAATTTACTGGTTTATATTATTTACCGGTAAATCTCTGGTCCCGGTATACCGCCCCCAAATTCAATTTCGCATCCATTATCCTGGGACACGTATATTTACCTTCATTTGAACTATTCCTACCTGAATTCTGACCGAAATTTTTTTCCGACATTTTGAGGGACTCCAGAAGGTGAAGGAAAGTGACGCAATCATACTGAGTCAAGTACTGTAGCAACGTGCGAAGGATCTTCAAATCTTGGACCAGAGATTTGGTCTTGGATCCAAGCTGGTGCCAAAGAGGATCTAAATAGTGACGAATCGTCTGGAAGTACAGCATTGGGAATAATGGTGAGTGCCTGATGCAGTGATCTACACTTGATCCAAGTCAGCTGATCTCTTAACAGACTTAGCAATAGCATTTAGACTTATATACCGCTTCATAGCGCTTTACAGCCCTCTCTAAGCGGTTTACAGAGTCAGCCTCTTGCCCTCAACAATCTGGGTCCTCATTTGACTGACCTCAGAAGGATGGAAGGCTGAGTCAACCTTGAGCTGCTCAGGATCGAACTCTTGGCAGTGGGCAGAGTTTGCCTGCAATACGGCATTCTAATGCAGTATTTAGTATTTAGATCCTGCAAACCTTTAAAAAGAATCAAGCCATAGATGTGTTTCCATTCTTCAGTGTTGCCCATTCACAGCCACACCCAATTCCATTGAAATTTTAGGGACCTTAGATGAAGGCTGTTTAGCCCAAAATGTGCTTATTAAAAAAAGAAAAAGAAAGAATCCCGATTCCAATGATGTTATGATCCTGGCACACAACCGGCAAATAAAAGAACATTTATTTCATTGTTAACGAGCTTACGATAAGCAAGCCAGGGACTTGGAGAGCTAATAAAACATTCTTTTATATAAAAACACAGTCCAAGTATTAACAGATGTCAGGCCTTCCATTAAAAAAAAGAAAAAGAAAAAAAAGACAGACTTCGCTCCCTAAACTAAACACAGCTGGTTAAGAAACGAGAAAAGTTCAACTGGAGAGTTTTGACTAGGTGCTGCTGAAGCTCATGACATTTCGCAAACCATAAAATAATAATAATAATCATAATCATAATAAAAACCCAGCGGAATTCCTTCCAACAGAAACAGATGCACGATCTGAGGAGGCTTTTGCTAAATTAAGGGAAGGGAAACTGCCATTAATGAATGTAAGATGCACCACATCTTAGGATGGCCAACAATCAACAGAAACCTCACAATTTTTTCCTTCTTATAACACAGCCAAACATTTCATCTGAGCTGATTCTGTCCTGGAATATCCTTCAAACGCCACTGCTAAGCTTGAGAAGCCGAAGGCTCTTCATTCCAGCTCCGCGGACCATTATCTCATTACTAAATGACCGCCCCCCCCAGGCTCAACCACAATGAAGTCCAACTTAGATCCTGCAAATGCAGCACAGAAATATCTGTCGAGTTTCGAAGCAGGGTTTTGCTGGTGCGACAAATATTGCTGCTCAGCTTGCCAAAGAACTTGGGGGGGGGGGGGGAGAAGAGAGGTTTGGAATGCAGACTTCAAAGATTAAGAAGCCAGACCGTGAGACTCAAGGACGTCTCACCAGGTGTCTGGCCAGACCTAGAGATGCTTTCTCATAACAATATTTTCCCACTTGATGGGGCAACGTGACCTGACCCAGAGGGAGGAGGGAGAATTCGATGCTTTTACTCTATGGCCTTGGGAGGGGTCTTGCCAGAGCTGGTTTTCCTTTATCAGTGCCGAAGTGATGTACTCAATAAAGTTTCACATTAAGAGATCGGAATGTCTCGAAGGTGTTTGCTTGGTTGGGTTCGTCAGTCGGAACCTTGACACCATCACTGAACAAGAGTGAATGGGAATCCAACTTTAGAATGCCCATGTCTGAAAGTAGAACATTTCCATTCGAAGTAAGACCCTCCGCTACTCTCAGACTTACGATGCCCGTACAAATCAATACAATCCATGTGGCCAGCTGAGAAGGGGGTACCTTTTCAAACGCCATGCCAATGGCATTTTCTAACGACAGATCCTCCACTTCCAGAGCAGGGTTGCAATGCTTCAGTTCTTTCAGACACGCGTTCAGGATGTCCAATATGGAGCTCTGGATGGCGCGCATGGCTGAAGTCATGGTGATGTGGATTTCCACCACTTCGGGCTTGTGTTGCTCTAAAAAAGAGTGCACCACTGCGTGAAACCTGGGGAAGAGAAAGACAGGAAGATCTCAGCAACAAACTGCACAAATCAAGCCCCATCCTGGTTCCTAGCTATGGACAGTTGATCTGTCAGAGCACGCACAGTCTTATTGCGCTGAGGTAATCTAGCAGTAAATACAGTAAACGGGTTTGTATTAAATGCGCTTTATATTACACATTATCTTCAAATATACACTAGAAATGAAATACATAATACGTGATCTACACAGCAAACTCCAACACACAGCAATTACAGCAGGAAATGAGAAAGACTCCAGCAAGGCCTTCCCTTTTATACTCAAGCTCTTAAAGGGATACAGACACCTGCTGAGTCACTCCTAACTTTGCATCATTCATCTCACATTAGACAAGCTGGTTAAGCTTCTAAATCGTTACCCTGACATGATCTAAATCCTCTGGTTGGAAGGATCTTTTCAATCCCAATGTTGTGATTCAGCGTCAGCCTGTGATACCAGCAGCTGAGTCTTATGATTCTGAAGAGGAGGAGGAGGAGGGGTTTGGAGAGCCTTTGGGGTCAGAGGGAGGCTCTGATGCACTGCAGGACTCTCAGCCTGACCCCTCTCGTCATGTTCCTCATCAGACTCAGCCGTGTGAGCACAAGGTATTGGACGTAGATGATTCACAGCTGGATCTATTCAGGGACGCTAGGAGCAGGAGGCAATCCAGCAGAGCAGAACAGAGAAAGGCAATGAGGCAACTCAGTGAGAGGAGGAGAAGGCAATGAGAAGCCACGCCTTGGGACTGCTGATAAAAGGGGAATGTGTGGGAGGTGCTGGTTGCTGAACTGTTTGAAGATCTTCTGCTAGAGTCCTGGTCTGTTATTCCTGTTTAACTCTTATTTGAACTTTTGGTTTAACTCTTGTTTGAACTTCTGATTTCTTTGTAAATAAATTTGGTTGGGTTTTTCCAGCCTGTTGTCTATAAAAAGGGGTCGTCTCTGACATTCAAACAGGGCCGGTCATAGGCTGGAACAGAACACCCAAAGGCGCTTTTCCAAAAGACAACTGGATTTTCTTTTTTATTTGAAAACGTTTCGCTCCTCATCCAAGAAGCTTCTTTGGTTCTGGATGAGAAGCAAAATGTTTTCAGAGGAAAAAAACAACCACCAAGGAATTCCAGTTGCCTTTTGGAAAAAGCACCTTTGGGAAAACCATGAGCTGGATGTTTGAGAATCTCCATAGAAATTTTCCATCCTTAAGCTACCTTACCTTGGCCAGAGATACAGCTTCCTCACGAAGAGGTTTCGCATGACTCTTTCCACGTGACAAAAGCCGGTGTTAAAAGCCACCGCGTTATCGGTGAAGGCCTTGATGAAACCTTGCTTGTTCTTCTGGCGATAAAGTCGCAAGATGAAAGCTTCTTGGCAAGACTCAATGATCCTGTGGGCTTTGTACACCAGAATTCCTGGCGGGATAACAAGAATAAATTAGAAGCAGGGGTGATGGTGGCGGGGAATCCAGAACAAAACACACAGAGAGGACATAACGTTTTTCAAGACCGGTCAAGAAGTTTTCAAGGGTTTTGCCGATGAAACAGCATAAGATATTTTTAACTATCCTTTGGCACCTTCTCCAGGGAGACAAGAATGGATGCTTTTCATTCCTTCTTCAGGACAACGGTGGACAAGATCGGCTCAAGGAATTCAAAAAAGATGCGGAAGTACTCCCGGATCTTAGAAGTTTCATTCAAATGAAATACCAAAACTTTATGGGATACCTCTACTCAGAAATATGACCCATGGAATGCTACAGGATTTGCTCCCAGATAAAACCTTATAGGATTAAGGAGCAACCACTATGATCAACTAGAACAGGGGTCTTCAAACTTGGCAACTTTAAGACTTGTGGACTTCAGCTCCCAGAATTCATCAGCCGGCTGGCTGAGGAATTCTGGGAGCTGAAGTCCACAAGTCTTAAAGTTGCCAAGTTTGAAGACCCCTGAACTAGAATCTCTAGGAAAAGCCACAAGCCACACAGAAAAGTGTTTCCTTTTCAGAATGCACCTTTAAACAGTTGGGCATCTCAATAAAAAGATCTTAAATCAATGGATCATAAAGATTTCCAGGACTGAACACAGCTATTTTATCCTAATGCTACGGATCAGCCACAAATGCTGCTACTACGGTGTTATGTGATATTTTTATTCCAAGCCTTTCCTCAAAACTGCTCAGCAGTCTCCATTTCCAGTTTTAGCTGTTGGTGTTATAGCAGTCTTCTCCAACCTTGGCTACCTGAACTTCCAGGATTCCCCAGCCAAGCACGGTAAACGTTACAAATGCTGGCTGGGAAATTCTGGGAGTTGCAATCCACACAACCTGACCCACTCGGGTCACAGAGAGTGGGAAACCCTGGCTTACAGAGACAGAAGGTGGCTAGTTTGCGATGATCCTGGAAACCTCATGACTTAATTCCAGCCATGATCTCTAACTAAGCCGCACAGAGTTTTAACGCAGAAAAGAATGCCCTGGGCATGTCTCCATGACTAATCTTGTTAGCTTACGCTGCATTTTTAATAGACCTTCTCCCATGCTGACCTCTACTGGGAATGAACCCTATAAAACAAAGAACATTATTTGAAATTTGCCTTTATGTGAACCCTGAGGAACAATGGACCTACATTTTTCAGTCTAGACTCAAAACTATGCAAGGCATGCCTTGAGGCTGGAATGACACCCAGCTGTAAACCTCTTACCAGTGATAAGATCTGTAGGAATCCTGTCGGTCAGAAAATCTACCACCAGGATTCGGCTAGTGGCAAAAACAACTCCTCCTTGGGTGTAAACTTCATAGCGGCTGCTGCTGGCAATTTCATTTGTAACTCGGCGAGGAAGATAAGCAACATTATCAGTCTTTAACTGGTCGATAAAATATTCCTGGCAAGGGACAAATGATTCAGAGTGAAGATAAGCAACAGTTTACCGTCTTTAACTGGTCACTAAAATATACCTGATAAAGGAAAAATGAGTCAGAGAAAGTCATGAGGGGGGAAAAAAAGGATGCTTTATGAATGCGTTGTCCAATAACATGCCAATAACATTACAGTAGAATCGTGGGCTGGCTAGCTTGGATCACCCATTGGCCTTTTCCAGAATATTTCCTGACCTCCACTTTGAGGATTTGTATTCCTTAGGCTAATTCCTTATTAGAGCAATTATTTAAAAAATGGCTTTTTTTTATTTCTACAAACCTTAAGACTCCCCAAACTCAGGGTCAACTACTAAGCGTAAGTGGGGGATTTTGGCTGCGTCGGAATTGGTTTTCAGCAAATAAGTTTGCTATTAATATATATAGTTGACTATCCAGAACTTAAGGAACAAATCTATCAATCATCTATTCACCTATAAAAAGGTAAAGGTTCCCCCGCACATGCGTGCTAGTCGTTTCCGACTCTAGGGGCCGGTGCTCATCTCCGTTTCAAAGCCGAAGAGCCAGTGCTTGTCCGAGGACATCTCCATGGTCATGTGGCCGGCATGACTAGACGCCAAAGGCGCACGGAATGCTGTTACCTTCCCACCGGAGTGGTCCCTATTTTTCTACTTGCATTTTTATGTGCTTTCGAACTGCTAGGTTGGCAGAAGCTGGGACGAGTAACAGGCGCTCACTCTGTTACGCGGCACTCGGGATTCGACCCGCCAAACTGCCGACCTTCTGATCGACAAGCTCAGCGTCCTAACCCACTGAGCCACCACGTCCCTATAGGTGTGGTGATACTTGTGGCCAATAACATTTTTATCATTCTATAAAAAGGTAAAGGTTCCCCCGCGCATGCGTGCTAGTCGTTTCCGACTCTAGGGGCCGGTGCTCATCTCTGTTTCAAAGCCGAAGAGCCAGTGCTTGTCCGAGGACATCTCCATGGTCATGTGGCCGGCATGACTAGACGCCAAAGGCGCACGGAATGCTGTTACCTTCCCACCGGAGTGGTCCCTATTTTTCTACTTGCATTTTTACGTGCTTTCGAACTGCTAGGTTGGCAGAAGCTGGGACGAGTAACAGGCGCTCACTCTGCTACGCGGCACTCGGGATTCGATCTGCCAAACTGCTGACCATCTGATCGACAAGCTCAGCGTCCTAACCCACTGAGCCACTGTGTCCCTATATATTCACCTATATCTGGACATAATTCCAGGCACATGTAGGAAAAGCAACCCCACTGAAAAAGTGCACTTTACCTCTAAGCAAACATTCATAGATCATGCTATCAAGCTGAATTGTTTCTTTATGGCATCCTTAGGTTGCAATGCTACACAATATCTGTCAAGCAATGGAGCCCATTGAATTAAACAGAGGAGTTATTCCTGAGTAGATATGCGTAGATTTGTAGGCATTTGAATATCATTAGTTGACAGGAGGCATAAAATGTTATATGCTTCTAAATATTTCACAACCTTGATGATGCCTTAAGCTTTGGCGCACTTTTAACGTTTGACTGTACATTTATTTCCTTGAATTGCCTCTGAGTTTAAACTGTATGGGTTGTTTCTAATAAAAAATAATAATAATAAAGTGAATAATTCACTTGTTCTGAGCTCCTTGCAAGAAAGACCAGCTAAAACGGAAAGGGAACTAAGCTTCAGACAGATTACTGCTGCGAACTACTCTCGGAAGGACCCAGGTGGCAGGACAAGGCCAGGCCCACCTCAGGTTGAACCCCTTTCATGTCAGCCCCTCCTCAGGAGCTGGTGGTTAAGTCACCAGACTAGACACCAAAAGGCTGTGAGTTCCAGTCTTGCCTGAGGCAGACAGGCCCACCACGTCCAAAAACCTTGCAAAGAAAACTGCCAGGATGGATGGATGGATGGATGGATGGACAGTCAGCTGGGGCAGAAGTTAAAGCGACAGGCTAGAAACCAGGATTCCTTAGGCACGAATAGTAGCTAGGCGACCTTGGGCCAATAGCTCTCTTCCAGCCTAACGCAACTCACAGGGTTGTTGTTGTGGGGAAAATAGCAGGAGGAAGCAGTCTTAGATATGTTTGCCACCTCAAGATATTGATACAAATAATAAAGACTGGAGAATAGGAGTTCTAGTCCTGCCTTAGGCATGGAAGCCGGCTGGGTGCCTTTGGGCCAATCACCAGGAGACGGTGAGTTCTAGTCCTGCCTTAGGCATGAAAGCCGGCTGGGTGACTTTGGGCCAATCACCTGGAGACGGTGAGTTCTAGTCCCGCCTTAGACCCAAAAGCCAGCTGGGTGACTTTGGGCCAATCACCAGGAGACGGTGAGTTCTAGTCCCGCCTTAGGCATGAAAGCCGGCTGGGTGACTTTGGGCCAATCACCAGGAGACGGTGAGTTCTAGTCCCGCCTTAGGCATGAAAGCTGGCTGGGTGACTTTGAGCCAATCACCAGGAGACATTGAGTTCTAGTCCCGCCTTAGGCATGAAAGCCGGCTGGGTGACTTTGGACCAATCACCAGGAGACGGTGAGTTCTAGTCCCGCCTTAGGCTTGAAGGACAGTTGGGTGACTTTGAGCCAATCACCAGGAGACGGTAAGTTCTAGTCCCGCCTTAGACCCAAAAGCCAGCTGGGTGACTTTGGGCCAATCACCAGGAGACGGTGAGTTCTAGTCCCGCCTTAGGCATGAAAGACAGTTGGGTGACTTTGGGCCAATCACCAGGAGACATTGAGTTCTAGTCCCGCCTTAGCCATAGCAGCCAACTGGGTGACTTTGGGCCAGTCCCTCGCTCTCAGCCCAGCCTACCTCACAGGGTTGTTGTTCTTGTGGGGAAAATAAGAGCCGGGAGCATTGGATACTCTGCTTGGAGTTGTATCAAAATAAAAGCCGGACAGGCCTCTGCCCTCCCTCCTTCCCTCCCTCAATGACCGGCTTGGCCTTCCCACCCTAATTGGGCCAAGGCCGAACTCGGGGCCGGCGTCGTCATCTGGGGGCGCGGCGTTAACCCGGGTTGAGCGTCTCGTGGGAACTCGGCCCGCGTGAGGGTGGCGCCTACCTCCTCCGCAGGGCTGGTGTTCAGCACCAGCACCAGCCGGGTGGGCTCGCAGTAGAGGCGAAGGAAGCGCAGAAGCAGGCGGTCGACGCCCAGCCCGCGGGCGCAGATGACCAGCCCGTCCTGGTGGAAAAGATCCAGGAAGATCTGCGTCTCGTGCTCCAAAGGCGGCCCGGCCGCCATGGCCGGCGGCTGTCACCGGCACCCCCTCTGCGCATGCGCCGGGAGGACAACCCCCCCCCCCCTCGCGCTCGCTCGCAAGGGAAGAGCGACGCAGGAACGGAAACTTCCTGTGGCGCTCCTTTCAGGCCGGAAGCTCCTCTATATCTATCGATGAGACGGGGGTGGGGGGTGTGGAGGACTCGGCTCCTGTCAAGGAGGAACGCCCGGAGCTGCTCTCGGCAATCAGAGATACAGAAAACTCCGCTGCCATCTAGCGGTCGGCGGGTTGATTGTTTCAGGCTTTATTGCAATTGTTTGATCTACTAGTCTAGCGACTCTAGCCTCTCCGGACGCCAGTGATATTCTGCAGCGTTTCTTCATAATTTTAAGAAGTCTGGACTTCAACTCCCCAGCCAGACTTCTTAGCTAAGTAGCTAAGGTTGAGAAACTCCCTCCTAGAGGGCTTTACCAAGTATGGAGCGTCAGAATGGAGTTTTAAAAAATGTACAACACAAGAAGCCAGAAGGGATGGTGAAGACCTGTACCACGATTAAGACAGCAAAAGAGATGGTTTTGGATGGCCAGGAGCACACACACACACACACCCCCCCACACACACTCCGCATCCAGGATCCAATGTTGCCATTTTTCGAAGGAAGGAAGGAAGGAAGGAAGGAAGGAAGGAAGGAAGGAAGGAAGGAAGGAAGGAAGGAAGGAAGGAAGGAAGAAAGATGAGAATGGGTGAAAGGGAAGGGAGGGAGGGAAGGAGGGGAGGGAAGAAAGAAAGAAAGAAAGAAAGAAAGAAAGAAAGAAAGAAAGAAAGAAAGAAAGAAAGAAAGAAAGAAAGAAAGAAAGAAAGAAAGAAAGAAGGAAGGAAGGAAGGAAGGAAGGAAGGAAGGAAGGAAGGAAGGAAGGAAGGAAGGAAGGAAGGAAGGAAGGAAGGAAAAGGAAGGAAGGAAGGAAGAGGAGAATGGGTGAGAGGGAAGGGAGGAAGGGAAGGAGGGGAGGGAGGGAGGGAAGAAGGAAGGAAGGAACAGGAGAAAAGGAAGGATGAAAGGAAGGAAGAGGAGAAAAGGGAAGGAAGGAAGGAAGGAAGGAAGGAAGGAAGGAAGGAAGGAAGGAAGGATGAAAATGGGTGGGAGGAAGGGAAGGAGGGGAGGGAGGGAGGGAAGAAGGAAGGAAGGAAGGAAGGAAGGAAGGAAGGAAGGAAGGAAGGAAGGAAGGAAGGAAGGAAGGAAGAGGAGAAAAGGAAGGAAGGAAAGATATCCCCGTTTAAAGCCGGGATATCCAACTTGGCCACTTGAAGATCTGGGGGATCTGGGCATTGAAGCTGCCGAAGTTGGCCCCCCGGGCTTTAAAGACTCCCCATTCCGAGCGGGCAAGATCTCCCGCGGGTTTCGAACTGCGGCAGCCGCGCGCGCCCCAAAGCCGAGTCCCCGGGGCAGAGCTCCGCCCCTGCCGAAGGCGCGTGCACGCGCGCTCGCAGAGACCCAGACGCCGGCCGGGCTGCTCTTCCCTTCTGGGTTCCTGCGCGTCCCCGCCGCCGGTGCTGCTGCCGCTGCTAGTTGCGGCTGGTACCCATCATGATTTTCTTGCTGGCCTTCTTTGCCAGCCTCTTCCAAACAGGTGAGCGGGGAGGGGGCTGCGCTGCAGCATCTCTGCAAGGCGCCAGGGCGTTGCCTCAGTAACTGCGAATGATGGTTTGTTCTGCTGCTGCTCGGCCTCGGCTCTCCCAAAGCTGCGTGCCGAGTCTTCCTTGACACCCACCCCTTAGTGCCAGGGGTAGGCAACCTCGGCTCTTTTATGACTCATGGACTTCAACTCCCAGAATTCCTGAGCCAGCTTGGCTGGCTCAGGAATTCTGGGAGTTGAAGTCCATGAGTCATAAAATGTTAATGTTAATGTTAATGTTAATTTTATTTGTATACCGCCCTTCTCCCGAAGGACTCAGGGCGGTGAACAGGGCACATATAAAATACAGGATAAAGGTAAAGGTTCCCCCGCACATGCATGCTAGTCGTTTCCGACTCTAGGGGCCGGTGCTCATCTCCGTTTCAAAGCCGAAGAGCCGGTGCTTGTCCGAGGACGTCTCCATGGTCATGTGGCCGGCATGACTGGACGCCAAAGGTGCACGGAACGCTGTTACCTTCCCACCGTAGTGGTCCCTATTTTTCTACTTGCATTTTTACGTGCTTTCGAACTGCTAGGTTGGCAGAAGCTGGGATGAGTAACAGGCGCTCACTCTGTTACACGGCACTCGGGATTCGACCCGCCAAACTGCCGACCTTCCGATCGACAAGCTCAGCGTCCTAACCCACTGAGCCACCGCGTCCCTTAAAATACAGGATACAAAAGTTAAAAAAGAATTAAATACAAGGCCCAAGCTAAAACAATAAATCAGGGGTCTTCAAACTCGGCCCTTTTATGACTCATGGACTTCAACTCCCAGAATTCCTCAGCTAGCATGTCTGGCTGAGGAATTCTGGGAGTTGAAGTCCATGAGTCATAAAAGGGCCGAGTTTGAAGACCCCTGCAATAAATAATAATATAAGAACCACAATAAAATCCCAACCCATCCCCCCTGCCTTAGTCCTTTCTAGATTCGGATGGGTGTGTGTGTGTGTGTGTGTGTGTGATGGGGGGGTGTCTTCCTCTCCCCACGTGCAAAACGACCCCAACCCTCATTCCGAGACGAGTCCAGAAAAGACGAAGGGGATTGGAAGCCTTTGCAAACGTGGCTGATCCCTCTCCAGGCTAGTCTGGCATTAAAAGGGCGAGGAGATAAGATCCCTTTCAGACGAGAGGATATTGGCCTTTTCTCCATTGCTAACCTGGCTGGGCTGGGCAGGAAGGAGCGTGGAGGGCGAGGAGGCTGCAGCAATTCTTTAAAAAAAACATCTTTATATTCTTGCTGTGAACAAGCAGCTCTTCACCCTTCCCCCCCCCCCCAGAGCTATCGTGGCTTGAAGATGCTGTCAACCCACAAGCTATTACAAGCACTCCTCGAGTTACAACCACAAAAGAGACTGGAACGTTTGTTGTCAAGCGGTGCAGTTGTTAAGTGAAATATGTGACTGCAACTTGTTCCCCCCCTCCCCGGCTTCCCCATGGGCTTCGCTTGTCAGAAGCCGGCTGGGAAGATCATAAATGGCCTTGGGGGGAAAAACATCACAGAAGAAAGAAAAAAAAAGGTGACTTGCGACTAATCCTCACACTCACAACCATCACCGCATCCCCAGTCGCGTGATCCGAATTCAGGTGCTTGGCGACGGGCAGCAGTTCCGGCATCCTGGGGTCACGTCGATTGGCGTTTGCTACCTTTCCAGTTGGGTTTTGACAACCCAAGTCAATGGGGGAAGCTGGTCTCAATGACGACAAAATTCAGTTAACAGCTGCAGTGATTCACAGTAACCGTGGCAACCACTTAAGAAGCGGCTTGCTTAGCAGTGGAAATTCTGCTTCTGTCTTAAATTGAGGACCCCTTGCAAGGAGAGTGACTTGGTATCCGTGATTACCAGACCAAAGATGGGCCTTAGATGGTTCTCCGTCCTTGGAAGTCTTCATGCCTTGCTTGTCCGTAACGCCTGGTTCTCGTTTCCAGCTTTTACGGGGGCGAACGAACGCACTTTCCTTGCCATCAAGCCAGATGGGGTGCAGCGGCATCTGGTTGGCGAGATCATCCGGCGTTTCGAGAAGAAAGGCTTCAAGCTGGTGGCCATGAAGCTCATGCAGGTGAGAACAGCCAGCAGAGACCCCCCCCCCAAGCAGCTTCTCTAGTGCTCAAGGACCGCAGCTGAGATCTTTCCCATTGTGAGCGACCTGGTCTGTTTTAAATTAAGAGGTGTCCAACTGTGAACGAAGCCTTTTACTATTTATTGAAGTTTGCAAATCTAAATAATACCCATCTGCTTTAAATGTAACTCTGGTGGGTTAACGGAAATTAAGACAAAATGAAGGCGAATATACATGTCCCAGGATAATGTTGCAGGATCCAATCTGGGACACTCGCTTCTCTCTACCACACTCTTGTGCTAGAGAGAGATTCTCCAAGGATGGGCTCCAGCACAAGCCCAAAAGCTCAGAAGGCTAAACCTTTGGTCCCGGTGACTGACCCAGAATCGATCCTGCAAAAAATTAAGGCAAAACAATAATTGAGATCAAAAACCTAAAATGGTCATCAAGGAAACCGTGAAGCCAATGATTTGATTTGATTTGATTAAATTTATATGCCCCCCTTCTCCCTGAGGACTCAGGGCGGCTCACAACAATAAAAATTAAAAAACATAGAGTAAAAAATTTAAAAGAGAATTAAACAATAAATGCAAAATTACGAGACAATTTAACCCAGTAAAAAGCCTAATTAAAAACCGTAGTCAGTCCAGGCCCGCTTGTTGAAACAACCAGGTCTTCAGGTCACGGCGGAAGGACCGAAGGTCAGGGGCCATCCGCAGCTCCGGAGGCAACTCATTCCAGAGGGTCGGCACGCCTGCAGAGAAGGCTCTCCCCCTGGGGGTCGCCAGCCGGCATTGCCTGGTCGACGGAACCCTGAGGAGGCCGACTCTTTGGGAGCAAACCCAGCGATGGGAGGTTGACAGTGGCAGCAGGTGATCTCGCAATGAATATGACCTCAACTATTTTCCTGGCTTCCATGCCTGGGAAAATAGCCAATCTCAAGGACTTTCTGGAAAGCCAGCAGAATCAGAGCCAACAGCAGCCTTGAGTGGCACGGTATGTCCAATCCAAGTTCTATTTAATTATCCTTTTTTTTCATACCATCTGCCATTTTGCAGGTCATGGATTCTGTCCATTTAACCCAGTGCTTCTCAACCTCAGCACCTTTCATAAGATGAATGAATTTTAATTCCCAGAATTCCCCGAATTGACCTGCTGACTCGGTGAATTCTGGAGTTGAAGTTTAAAGTTGCTGAGCTTGAGAAAACTGATCAAACCAAAACTAATTATAATTATTTTAGTCTTCTTCTGGTTTGGTGATAAAGGTAAAGGTTCCTGCGCACATGCGTGCTAGTCGTTTCCGACTCTAGGGGCCGGTGCTCATCTCCGTTTCAAAGCCGAAGAGCCAGCGCTTGTCCGAGGACGTCTCCGTGGTCATGTGGCTGGCATGACTAGATGCCAAAGGCGCACGGAACGCTGTTACCTTCCCACCGTAGTGGTCCCTATTTTTCTACTTGCATTTTTACGTGCTTTCGAACTGCTAGGTTGGCAGAAGCTGGGACGAGTTAACAGGCGCTCACTCTGCTACGCGGCACTCGGGATTCGACCCGCCAAACTGCCGACCTTCTGATCGACAAGCTCAGCGTCCTAACCCACTGAGCCACCAAGTCCCTATAGGTGTGGTGATACTTGTGGCCAATAACATTTTTATCATTCTATATCTGCTGCTAATTCAACATTTCATCCTTACAGGATTCAGACAAAATGCCAGATAGGTATCAAACGTAGAGATCTAATCTGGCCGAGATCTTTTTATCCCTTATCTTGTATCATCGTATTAATAGTTTCTGATGCACCCTGTAGAACAGATGACCTTTATTTTTTTTTAAAAAAAGTCTCTTCTTTTGAACTTTCAAGGACACGTTGAAGATGAGTTTGGTGAGGAACACACTCAGGATTCTAATTCCTTCCCAATCTTGCAGGTGGGAGCTTAAGTCTCCAGTGTTTTTGCAAAAAGTCTGTAACATGTTGGTCGCCTCTGACGTATCTTTTGTTCAGGCTTCGGAAGAGTTGCTGAAAGAACATTACGTCTCTCTGCGCGAGCGTCCTTTCTTCAGCCGCTTGGTGAAATTCATGAGCTCGGGACCTATTGTGGCCATGGTGAGGAAGAGTGATATGAGATGCTAAATATCAAATCATTTAAGTTTCCTGCGGTCAGATGCTCCTCGCTGCGGAACAACAGAAGTCCGAGGGTTTGGGTAGTTTTCCAGACTCGGCCCGAGATGTTTGTTAAGGCAAGCAACCTTGGCCAAGAGCGACTTTGGAGTGGCAAGAATTTTTCCTCCTCTATTTAGAGAGGCCCCAAATATTCTCTCCTGGAATATTTCGATCCGTCTTCTGAGGTTTCTAGGGCAGCCTCAAAGCAGCTCAGATTAAAAAAAAAACAATATTGGCGTTTTTCATGACTTAAATACTTGGTGCACACTTTCTGGAGGCTGTGCTGTGTCTTTATTGGGCGCTAACTTTTTCTCGGCCTCACTGCTTTTTATTTATTTATTTATTTATTTATTTATTTATTTTATTACATTTATATACCGCCCTTTCCCGAAGGACTCAGGGCGGTTTACAGGGTGATTAAAAAACCAAGATACAAAAGTTAAAAACAAATTTTAAAAAATTATATTTGTCCCTGCATAAATAAAACCCCAGTTAAAATTAAGATTAATCCTCAGCCTGGGCCAGAGAGCTCGAAGAGCCAGGTCTTCAGGTCCCGGCGGAATGAACGGAGGTCGGGGGCAGTCCTCAGCTCCACTGGCAGCTGGTTCCAAAGGGCAGGCGCCCCCACTGAGAAGGCCCTATCCCTGGGTGTCACCCGCCGGCAATCTCTTACCGGTGGCACCCTGAGAAGACCCTCCCTGTGGGAGCGCACTGGACGAAGGGAGCTTGATGCCGGCAGCAGGTGTTCCCTCAGATATCCCGGACCCAAGCCATGTAGGGCTTTATAGGTCATCACCAGCACCTTGAATCTCTTGCAGGCACCTTTTGACGAGGTGCCTTAGTCGTACCTGCCAGTTGAGGCAGGACTTACCTGTGTGCCTTCTCTCTCTCTCTCTCTCTATATATATATATATATAAAGCAGGACCGTTTACCAAATTTACATTATTCCTGCAAGAGGTTTCAGGCAGCTGAAAAGAGAGATGCATCAAAGTCGCTACTTTTCACTGTTCTTTGTTCGCTTTCTGTAGGTCTGGCAAGGACAGGAGGTGGTGAAAACTGCACGGATGATGATTGGAGAAACCAACCCAGCCGATTCCAAACCAGGAACCATCCGAGGAGATTTCTGCATTGAAGTGGACAAGTGGGTTGAAGTCATTAAGGGGTAGAGTCCTTGACTTACGACCGGAGCGGAGCCCAAACGTTTCTGTTGCCGGGTTTTGAGACATTCGTTGAGTGACTTGTGCCCTGTTTTATGACCTTGCTTGCCACAGTTGTTAAGGGAATCACTGCAGTTGTGAAGTTAGTCACGCGGCTGCTAAGTGCATCTGGCTTCCCCCATTGACTTTGCTTGTCAGAAGGTCGCAAAAGGGGATCACATGACCCTGTGAAACTGCGACCGTCATAAATATGAGTCAGTTGAGTGGCTGAACTTTGATCACGTGACCCTGGGGATGGGATTGGTCATAAGTATGAAGAAGCCATGTCACTTTTTTCAGTGATGTAACTTTGAGTGGTCACTAAGTGAGCTCTTGTAAATCAAGGACTACCTGTAGTTTCCTTGTATTGACAGGCCTCTCTTCCGTTCCCTAGCAAGTAAGCTATCTAAAGGGATAAAAACCACTCTTTTTAAAAGCACTCTAGCTATACCCTTGGCTTTATTTTTATTAACAAACCCTACGTTATTAGTTGTTTTAAGACCCCAACTGTCACCACCAGAGCCTGCATAAGTTTATCAAATATAGCATGAATATCATTCAGAGACGTAAAAATAGCTACAACTGTAAAACCAGTGTGTAAGCAAAGCTCTCCTGGTGCCTTTTGAGTAGTCTCTACAACAGGGGTCTTCAAACGTGGCCCTTTTAGGACTTGTGGACTTCAACTCCCAGAATTCCTCAGCCAGAATTCTGGGAGTTGAAGTCCACAAGTCCTAAAAGGGCCACGCTTGAAGACCCCTTGCTCTACCCCGTGATTATCAAGTAGCTCTTTTCTTCCTACTTTTCTCCGTCTCTTGTAAATGATGGGAGGTAGAATTAAAAAGGAACTTTTCTGCGTCACATAGAGGGAGGTGAGCCTTGTCTTTCACGCAGTATGTTTTTTCTCCGAATAGATTCAACTTCTCCTTACGCACTACCGCTTCCTTCTCTGTAGGAACGTCGTTCATGGCAGTGACTCGGTCGAGAGCGCTCAGCGAGAAATTGCACTCTGGTTTCGTTCTGAGGAGCTGACCTGTTGGAAAGACAGCAGAGAGCACTGGATTTATGAATAACCATTTTCAAACAAAGAAACATCTCAGGGGTTGCTCCCTCTTGTGGTCCGGATTTCCCCAGCTGGGAATCTTCTCGAATGTATTGCACACTGACTCCTGTCGAATAGAGCACCGGTTGAGAAAAATCTGTCGAGTCTAATATTAGAATAATATCTGTGAGCTACAAAAGCACAAATACACAAGAGGTCTTCCAATCAGATATTCTTCTTCAAACGTCCCTCTTACAGGGCTCCATTAAGCTCTTCACTCCAATCTCTTCTTTGGTTGTTTCGTTGCTGCCTGGTCAAAGTTGGGGAATGTTTCTTTAAGCTAGTCATTTAATTCTCCCCAAATTCACGCCAAGATAAAAGAAAGCAGAGCAGTTTACTTGTTCCCCATTAGCAGGATGCAGAGGAAATAAAGCCACATGGTTTTGTTTGGGGGAGGGGGGGGTGTATTTATTTTCCAGTTTAAATGCTAAGGCAAATCTCATTCACTTTTAAGGGGCAAGAAAGAATAATGGCTGAAAAGGCAGAATTTCTGGCCCCCTAGCTTGATTTTTCCACCTGTCTAAAGGGAGTTTTTAATACTTTCAAGATGCACAAGTGCTTTAATTCATATCTAATGCTATGCTCAGCCCCTGGGATGGCAAAAGATGTATAGAACAGGGAACCAATGAATGCCTGATTGAGAGAGACCTGCAAGATCTATAAGTTTCTATGCCAACTGAAATGCTGGAACAAGACACGATGCTCTGTTCGCAAATACTTTCCAAGGATAGTTGTTTTATCTGCACAAGCCTATTGCTTTTCAACAATGCATTTTGCTTTGTAAAATAAATGTGGGAAAGACAGCCGTTTTCATTCCTTCTGCTTTCAGAGAGGTTGTATAACTAGAGATTGTGGAGTCTGGAGAAGGCAAGGCAAGAATAGGATCGCCCCCTGGAGGGATTGCAAAATAAGGACTCAGCAAGCAAATATCGTGGCAGTTTGCACAGTGTGTAGCCAATAGAAGAGAGAGTATTTGTAGCTCAGCGTTGAATTGTGGTGTTCTCTTGAGCTTTGTTGTTGACTTGCAGACACTTCATCACCCTGCTAGGTCACATCATCAGTGCTAGAAGGGAGTGGGATTTGCTCTCGATTTATACACAAGTGTCTTGCCCTGTCGGTGAGCGTGTTGTTTCCTCCTTGGTAGCTCCTTGATTAGGCTGTTTACTTTGATTAGTTTATCTACTTCACCAAAACACCTCCTTGCCAGCAATCGACACCCAGATAGACTGAAATTAACACAAGGGTGAATGCCAAACCAGACATCAAGCAGCAAACAATCATACTGCAATGAAGAGGCTACCGGTTCAGACAAACAGTAAACAACAGCCTAGCCAAGGAGCTACCAAGGAAAGAACAACGCTCGTACGAACACTGACAGAGCAAGCCACTAGTCCAGTACAAAGAGAGCAAAACCCCACTCCCTTCTAACACTGATGATGTTACCTAGTTGGGTCACGAAACGTCTGCAAGAAAACCAGCCAGCTCAGAGAACACCAGGCCCTGCACAATATGCACCAGTCAGTCAGAACTCTGAACACACACTTTGTTCTTTTTTGTCCCCACTGGTGTGTATTCCAATAAGAAGCCGAGGCCTCTCTCCTGGGCGGTTGCAAGCGGGATGCTTCCATCTTTCTTGGGGGGGGGGGTCAGCAATGCTCTCAGACCCGTGACGATAATACATTTTATTTTTATTACATACAGAACAGATATGATTTTCAGTTTGTTTGGTAGCACACCAGGGCGAAAGCACGGGAGAGGTTCGTTTCCATACAGCCGTCTCTTTACACATCTTCAAACGAAACAGCAGAGTTTACAGCCTCAAAGACTTTTTTTTAAAAAAACAAACAAACAAACCCTTTTATATAACGTACAAGTTAACTTTACATACATCACAGTGGAATTGCAGCAGGACAGGTCCATCTGTGAGGCCCACCAAGTCAGCGTTTTCGCCAAGCTGGCCGATAACCCCTAAAAAAGGGAGCACGTTCTTTGGGTGCCTTTTCCTTCACTGTCGCCTCCTCTCCGTGCCGTCACACACGTGTGCTTCTGTTTCAATAGGCTTCCAACTGCCAAAGGCTTGGGAGCAGATGCAGCAGACAAGCAAGGTGAGAATGAGTTCAGTGCCAGAAAAAAGGAGAAGAGGCTGGAGGCTTCATCAAACTTCTCAAAACAAAGACAGAAACAAAGGCGTTTTCAAAGGTTATGTAAGGACAGGATACGCTCTCCCGGCCTTTGCTAGGTTTTTTTTTTCTCAGAAGAAGACCTCGGCTGCTTTAAGACGTGTCGGCTTCGACTCTCAGAATTCTCCCTCATTTGAAGTCCCAAGTTTCTTAAAAGTAGTCCAGAAACACTGGGTACCCATCCCAAGTGCACTCTCTCTCTCTTTATATAAGCTTGCTTGTTCGTTGGTTCATTCTCCCCTTGGGAAAATGCAGCGCTCTGTAAGTTTACCCAGAAGCAAATCCCATCAAACTAAGAGCGATCTACTTTCTGAGACCTGAATAGCATTGCGGCTTCAATCAACCTTTCATTCTTACCGTAGAGCCGTTGTTTTGTTGTTGTTGTTGGCTTGATGGGTTGTCGTGCTTATATCAGCCTTCCTCAATTTGCTGCCCTTCCCGTTAAAAGTACAACTTTCTGAATTCCCTTTTGGCCAGGTAGATTTAAGAGCTTTGGGGAAAGGTAGTCCTGATATGTCTAGATAGGTGATAGCACCTGGCGAACCATGGCTGATCTCCAAAAAGCCAAGCAGGCCAGACCGGCATGGGAGGCCACCAACAAAACCGCAGGGTTGTAGGCTAGACTGGACGGTTGAAAGAAAGGGAAGAAGAAGGCCACATGGACATGTTGATGAAGACCCTGGAGGCTGGCCTTAATTCAATGAGTAATTGCTTTTATAGACCCAGCTGGAGGGCACCCAGTTGGGAAAGGCTAGAAAGAGGACATTCTTAACATCTGAGGTGGCCCTGCTGTCAAGATGGGAATCTGATCAAGTTCATCATCCTTTGGACCACCTCCAAACACTGTAAAGAAGAGAAAAGTTCATCTCCTCATCAGCTTTTTTGGGACATGGCTATACTCAACGCTGTCGCCATCTGCCTCAGATTTCTCTTGTTACTTCTACCAGTCCTATCTTAAGAAGGAAGGCCTTCTGAACTTCCAGCTGTCCTTCACTTCTCCCTTTTCCCTACTTTCTTCTTCCGGACAACTGCCTATCTCTCCGTAGGTTCCATTCCTACATTCTCTGATCCATTTGTCTTCCAGGTTTGCTTGATTTCTCCCAGTTTCTAACCTGATTTTTCTCTTTCTGACATAAGATAGCCCGAAAGACGCATTTTGTAACTTACCTCCCTGCAGCTCCCAGCCGAGCACCCACAGATACATCTAAGGTCAGTTTCACCCTCCAAAATATCCATCCAACCCAGCTCTGGAATACTACAATATTTCAAGGGTGAAGAAGTTCAGATTTTTCTGGCTTGCTGAAGGCAAGATCCTAAACGTGTACATTTGCCTTCCCATCCTTTAGAAGGTCATTTGCTATAAGGCAGATACAGAATCGCAAGAAGACAATTCCACTTTCAGATTGCCTCCCTTATCTTTGCTGCATCTGTATCCTTCAGCTCCTTCAAAGAGCTTCCAGGCTGGTGCCTAGACCGCAGTGAACCGACCCACCAGTGCCCAATTGAAATAAATTTAGGGATGGGAACTCATCCTGTGCCCAGAGCCCATATTCTAGATACAGTGCCAACTGCTGACCTGTGGCTATAATCCCCAAACATACCTGCAAACCTTCCTGGTAAAAGATTTTAAGATACTTTAGCCAAGCTCAGATCGCTCCCAAATTCTGTCTCGTGCCTGGACCTCACAGAATAATTGTGAAGGAGAAAAAGGACAGGGATGTTTTGCTTGCTCTCAAAAACATCTCGCTCATGCTGGCTTGGAGACCAACCCAACTGTCGACACAGGTGGCAAAGGGAATAAGCCAGTTAAGCAGTTCACAGGTACTTTTCTCCATGCAGGTAGGTAGGTAGGAAGGAAGGAAGAGAAGGAGGTGGGGGGCGGGGCTGCCTTGGAAGAGTTGTCCAGTCCTTCTGAGCCAAGGGGGAATCTTCCTTTGTGCCTTGACTTCTGATGCAACAGAAGTTGCACTTCAAAGATTCCCTTCCGCTGGAAAGCCAACGGTAAACCCAGCCAGTCTAGAAAGTCCGTCAGTTCAAGACAATCACTGTAAACCAGGAGAGGGAGGGAGCCACTTTATGGCACAGGAAGAGTCATCGTTACCTGGGGTCGGACTGGCCAGCGGTAGGAATTATGCAAAAGTTCTGTATGTACATCTTGGCATTCAGGGAGTGGGTGTCGGCAGAAGGGAGAAAATTATACTGGCAGGGCGAGGAAGAGAGGCTCATTCAGGGATATAGGACACCTGCCAGACAATGATGTGGCTTCGTTCGGCCTTGGAGAGAATAGGCTTCACCTGGGCAGCATCGCCCGTGTTGTCTTCGCTCTCGTCGTCTTCTCCGTCGCCTGTCAAAGGGAAGAAGAACCAAAGAACAGAGCATGGAGGAGTTCCGTTCTCAGCCAAAACCCACCAAACAGATGATCAAGTGCAACCCCGTTGAGACATTGAGCTTTTTAACCCTCAAGGAATTCATGTTTTGGACAGTACAGGTAGTCCTCAACTTACAATAGTTCGTTTAGTGACCATTCAAAGTTACACCGGGATTGAAAAAAAGTGACTTTGGGAGAGTTTTTCACACGGCCACTGCAGCATCTCCGTGGTCATGGGATCAAAATTCAGATGCTTGGCAACTGGCATGTATCTATGACGGTTGCAGTGTCCCGGGGGGGGGTCACGCGATCCCCTTTTGTGACCTTCTGACAAGCAAAGGCCATGGGCACGCCAGATTCACTTAACTAAAGTCTGCCTAACAACTTCAGCAATTCACTTGACAACTGTGGCAAGAGCAGTCATACAACGGGGTAAAACTCTCTGAACAAACCTTTCACTTAACAACAGAGATCTGGGGCTCAGCTGTGGTCATACGTCGAGAACTACCTGTACAGCAACGATAGCCTTGTGGACAAACGAGTATTTGAGACCTCTGAAGATTAACAGGCTGTTTCAATTCCAGTGAGTGTGTAAGAAGGGTCGCCACAAAGAAAGAGAAAACGGAAAGTTCAGTTCCGCCCTCATCAGCAAATCATCTGTGTGTTTCCTTCTTTCCCCATCCCATAATCACTGGGTCCTTATCCACTGCTGCAGCAAAAGTGCCCTGCGAAACTCACCAATCCGGAAGTCAATGTATCCTTCACCACCGCTTAGCACCAGGACATTTTTCAGCTTCTGCCCTTCCTCCTCGACGGCATCTGTGCTGGGGTTCTCTGAAGGACTATCCAGAACGCTCCCATTCAAAGTGGCCAGGACATTTCCTAGAAGGACGTAGTAGAGTGAGTTAGTAGCCGCTCTGCCCCAACCTTTCGAGAAGAGGATAAGGCTGTTGCGATTCCTCGCCAGCCCGTGGATCCAGCAGCTGAGTCTGAGGACTCAGAGAAGGAGGAGGAGGGGCCTGGCGTGACATCAGAGTCAGAGGGAGGCTCTGAGGAGCTGCAAGACGTACAGTCTGATGAGGAGCTTGGCCCCTCTATTCGATCTCCGGCTGAGACACAGCTGTGCTGGGAGTCTGAGCTGGACAGTGACGAAGCACAGTTGGGGCAAATCCCAGATGCACGAATGCTCAGGCAAGAGAAGTGAGTAGGACAGAGGAATGCAATGGGGCGGCTTCAAAGGCAAAGGAGAAGGCATGAGAAAAGCCACGCCTTGGCTGCATAATAAAAAATGACATTGCCATAGGTGTATACTATAGGCCACCCAACCAAACAGAGGAAATAGATGAACTTTTTGCTAGTCAGCTAACCAAGGTATGTAGGAAGCACATCACAATAGTAATGGGAGAACTTTAACTACCCTGACATCAACTGGGAGACA
Source organism: Vipera berus (assembly GCF_964194415.1). Classification (NCBI taxonomy): domain Eukaryota; kingdom Metazoa; phylum Chordata; class Lepidosauria; order Squamata; family Viperidae; genus Vipera; species Vipera berus. The sequence continues at coordinate 7,697,081 of NC_138216.1, forward strand.
AGCTCTGCACCAAGTGAAAGATCAAACAGATTCCTGACAAACCTAGCAGACAACTTTTATCACCCAAAGGGTAGAGAAGGGAACTAGGGGATTAGCCATTTTGGATCTAATTCTCACTAACATAGATGAAATAATAGAAGGTGTTGAAGCCACGGGAATCTGAAATGCTTCTACAGTGTAGCAGTTTTGTGGAGATCTCTATCGTGCCATCTAATCACAAGCCTGTGTCTTCCCCGCTGTTCTCTGACGTGCGACTGCAAGACTCACACCATAATAGGAACATTAAGGTAAAGGTAAAGGTTCCCCCGCACAGGTGTGCTAGTCGTTTCCGACTCTAGGGGCCGGTGCTCATCTCCGTTTCAAAGCCGAAGAGCCAGCGCTTGTCCGAGGACGTCTCCGTGGTCATGTGGCCGGCATGACTAGACGCCAAAGGCGCACGGAACGCTGTTACCTTCCCACCGTAGTGGTCCCTATTTTTCTACTTGCATTTTTCACATGCTTTCGAACTGCTAGGTTGGCAGAAGCTGGGACGAGTAACAGGCGCTCACTCTGCTACGCGGCACTCGGGATTCGACCCGCCAAACTGCCGACCTTCTGATCGACAAGCTCAGCATCCTAACCCACTGAGCCACCGTGTCCCTAATAGGAACATTATGACTAATCAAAAAGACCCCGGGGTCACAGATACAGGGATTCAAACATACAGTAGAAGTAAATACAGTATTAACAGTTGCTTTGTTCCTTTTCTTTTTTTGCAATCCATCAATATTTATTCAGTCGGTGGTCAGAAAAAATGTAGAAGGCCAGAACAAACAAAAAGAGCGAGGGCAAATAAACGTAATAATATACTAATAGCTAGCAAAATAAACCACACACTATAACATTCCCTTCTCTATTACTGTGTCAATACAGTTGTTACACAGGTGGTACATCTAAAACATTAATAAGTATAAAAAAGATAAATAAAAACTATTTGTTTTTCAGCGTTTTGGCTAAGGACAAATGTAGTTATCTGTCGCCCTTTTTTTTGCAGGACACTTAAAAGTATGATCAAGTTCACAGATTACCAGGGTTCTATGTATCAGTGCAGTCTTTCCAGAAAGCTACTCATAATTTTGGGACCTGTACACATGGAACACAAATTGCTTGGGGAAAGTTGGTGTTGCAGTTATCCATATAAAGGCCAAGAGCTACTCTACCAGGTACGGAGACAAAGAACTTGACTGCATCACGGTGTCCATGGAAACAGAGCTGGGCTTGCGCCATAGAACAATATGGGATGAAGCTACTGGTGGACTTGTCGTTGCTTTCATCTCCGCCGTAGACATGGATGACACCTCCAGGGCGGTTCCCTTCTCCAGATGTTGGCGAGGTCTTGTTAGCTGAGGCCAAGGGAAGAGAAACAGAAATCAACAGGCGAGGTGGAAGAAGATGGATGGTTATCTCCCCGTTGCAGGCGTAAAACTGATTTATTCGTAGCTTCGTTTCACAGGGCATCTGGGAAAGGTAGTTTTGCAAATTCTCTCTTTCTCGGAAGCTCCAAAGGGATTAATGGAGAGAGGTCCAATCTGGGCAACTTTTAAGATCTGTGGACTTCAGCTCCCAGAATTCCAGCATGGCTGGCTGGGGAATTCTGGGACTTGGAAGTCCACAAGTCCGAAAGTTTCCAAGGCTGGACACTCCTGGTTTAACGCCAGGAGAAAGCTGAAGACTGGGACCCTCAAAGAGATGGGGCTTATTTAGGAGGGGCTGCATCACATTCAGGACAACTGCATTCTTTTCTAGGTTGACATCTGTGAGGAAGCCCAATTGACTCAAGGACAAGCAATACAGATGGTCCTCCACACACAGCCATTCATTTAGTGACCAAACTTACAATAGCATTGGGGGGAAAAAAGTGACTTATGATCAGTCTTTGCACTTAGGACTGTCACAGCATCCCCGCAGCCACAGGATCAAAATTTGAGCGTTTAGCAACCGGCATGTATTTAGAACAGTTGCAGCATCCCCAGAGTCATGTGATCCCTGTCAACGCTGCTAACATCGAATGTTATTGCTTGACGACAGATGAAGAAGCAGCCATTTCATATGTTAAACTTGTGTATTGCTTTAAGAGATTGAGTTTAAGGTTGGGAGGGGGGAAGAGGAGGATTGTTCCTCAAGGCCATCTGAAATTAAAGAAGATAAGAACTTGACTGGGTCGTCTAACAGAAAAGAAACTGATTCTTTAAATTTAATTGGAGAATATGATTAATGACCAAATTAGAAAGGTGGAGAATTGTGTTTTAATATATCGTGCAAGGGGGGGGGAGATTTCAGATTCCAGCTTCCTTCGAGCAAGCATTTGCCGGTGTATTAGGCTCAATAAAGGACTTTTAAGGTAAACCATGCCTCGGAGTCACTTGAAAAGCCCATACGCGGGAAACTTGACAATCCCCATTTGTGACTTTCCCACTTTCCCCCAAGGAAAGTTGGATTGGCTTAATGACCTTGAGGGTGTGTGTGTGCAGCCACCTGAACTTTGAGATCAGGTGGTGGTAAGTACCTTTTGGGGGCAGCCTGTCAACCAGGCAACAGGCCATTAAGTGAGGACTGCCTGTAACAATTGCTCAAAGACAATGAAAGGGAAATTACCAAATATTATGGACAATCTCCTAATCTCACACTTTCAGGCAAGGTGGGCTATAATCATCCCCAACCATTGACCTGATTCACCCCAGTGCTGTTCCATTTCCCTGCAATTTTTGAGCGAAAGGAGGTGGAGATGAATAAATAAATAAAGAGCCTTGGTGGAGCAGTGGGCTAATGCCTCCTTAAGTAACACCAGCTGCCTGCAATTAGTGCAGGTTCGAGTCCCACCAGGCTCAAGGTTGACTCAGCCTTCCATCCTTCCGAGGTAGGTAAAATGAGGACCCAGATTGTTGGGGGCAATTAAGCTGACTTTGTAATAATGCCGCTTGGGGTGGGTGGGGGCGAAAGCCCTAATAAGCAGGCATATACATAGAATGAAGGCTATTGCTAAGCACATTGATTTGTGCTTTAGATTTTAAGCCGCCCTGAGTCTTCGGAGAAGGGCGGGATATAAATGGGATTAAAAAAAAATGTTCCAAAGAAGACAAGTGAGCAGACGAATCAACCGACAGAAAAACGAGCGGAAAGCTTTAACATCCCAGCCTAGAAATCCTTTGTTGGTTTAGCACTTACCCCTGAGCCCAAGAAGTTGACCTCGGTGAAGGACGACAGCTAAGGCCGCGGTGAAAGCGACAAGAGAGAAAAAGAACAGATTGGGGAAAAGAAGAAAAAAGTGGTTATTGGGAGAATCTAAAGCTAAAGGAGAATCTTGGCAGAAACACCTATCATTTTAATGCGAGTCATTTATTTATTATTTTTTCCCCACAGAGAGAATGAAATGCATTAGAGAAAATTCTGCCATTTCTTTATACAACAGGGGAAATAATTGAAAACACGAAAGCGCCAGCCACTTACTCTCGGTCAAAGGGATAGAAATGACCACTCCATTGCCCGTGCCAACCCACAGGCGATTGCCAGCGATGAGTAAAGCTGTGATCCGCACAAAGGAGAAACCTAGTTTTCCAGTCCCTGAATAGAAGAGCAACATGAACATCGGTTGGTATGGTGCAAGCAACCCCAAAAAGTTCAAGGAAGATCTACCAACAAACTGTTGCAAATTAGCCAGCTACTGTAGGAGATCATCAGGTTGAGCTGCAGGGCGGGGTCAAAGACATCATTAGTTTGGAATCCTTATGTAGCCACAAGAGACCTAAATCCAGCCCTGCAATGTGAATTCCGTTGACTTTTATTTATCGCCAATGTGCCTTGACCATTAGTAGGTCAGATTCTTGCATATAAGTAGCATGGAATACACTTTTACTGCTTTGAACTCAACTCTTGTTCCTGGTTACTTGGGCTTAACAGCTGATTAACCAAGCTCCTTAGGGACTTCAATGACCATAGGAGGACAGTGTTGTGGGAGGCAGCGCTAAGTACACGGAGCAGCAAGGAAAAAGAATTAAAAGGATTCCAAAGGATGGATGCTTCCAGTGCCATTTCAATTTACCTAACATTTTGCTGACATAGGGCTCAATATCCACGTCCTGAAGATGTTGATGTGTGTGGGCATGATAGAGCCGTAGGGTGGAGTCCAGACGAATGGAAACCCAAACCCCATCTCCAATCCAGGCCAGCTGCCGGATCTGGCTCTCCCGGCGAGGATGGGCGTCAAAGGACTTCTGGAAAACCATCAAGGAAGGAAGATTTTATGACAAGTTACAAACCTAACTTTCTTAGGTTTCCTGTACGTCCACCAGCACATCACAACCTCAAGCATCAAGCCACAATATTCTAAAATTATAGCTTTTCTAACCACCATCTCAGCTGTCTTGCTTAAAATTGATCCTGATCGGATACTCCTGGTACCTCAATCTGCATCGTCTTTGGCTGGATGACATGAATTTTGTTCTTATAGCCGCACCACACTCTGTCGTATACCACAGCCATGCAGCGAATGGAGTGATGGGTGTGGCCTAGATCCATGAGATGGTAGTTGCTGAGATCCCATTGGCCATCTGGAGGAAAAGGGAAAGAGGTTGGGAGGGGAGAAAAGAGGAAGAGCTCTTTTGATACTGCCATCCTCTTGAGGAATCAAACACTTCTTTGTTAAGAGTTGTTAAAAGAGCCTTGGTGGAGCAGTGGGCTAATGCCTCCTTAAGCAACACCAGCTGCCTGCAATTAGTGCAGGTTCGCGTCCCACCAGGCTCAAGGTTGACTCAGCCTTCCATCCTTCCCAGGTAGGTAAAATGAGGACCCAGATTGTTGGGGGCAATAAGCTGACTTTGTAATAATGCCGCTGGGGGGGGCGAAAGCCCTAATAAGCAGGCATATACATAGAATGAAGGCTATTGCTAAGCACATTGATTTGTGCTTCTTAGATTGTAAGCCGCCCTGAGTCTTCGGAGAAGGGCGGGATATACAGTAAATGGGATTTAAAAAAAAGAGTTACAGAACCAATGAATTGAAAGAGTCCATTTGGGTGACTGGATACAACCTTGGCTTTAGGAATCGTCATTGAAGCATCTCTAGCACATGATTCCCCGGCTCCTGCTCCAGCAAAGGAAGTAAAATTGGTTCTACAATCGAACCACTCAGAGAGTTTGAAATGTTTAACACAACTGAATTGGAATCTGTTTTCTTGTAACTTAAGGCCACTAATTCCATGCTCTGAACTCTGGAAGCATAATCCGATCTAGGTCAAGGTTAATAACTGAAGCTCTAAAATATGAGCATAGGTATCCCAAATTTCTATGGAACACACCGCAATGTTTCCTGTCTGCCAGATTCTGCCAATTGCAGAGTTAAGTGGCCGTGAGACAAGATAATTTTTACAAGTGCCTCCCAGAGGTAATTGATCCTAATTAATTACTGTTTCCGGCAATTTTCAGCAACCGGGTATCATTTATAGCAACTGGCTTTTACCTTCTCCCCGATGGAATATGGCAAGGGTCCCATCTGCCAGAGCCACAAGAACACGCCCTTTTACATGCCTAAATGGACATAGGAACATAAATGTGGAGGTTACATGGAGGTCCCATGCAATATCTCTGAGAGAACGATGTGCATTGGAGAATTCTGCGGTACGACAACCATAGAAACGAGTTGTGGATTTAGCATCCTAAATACCTTACTTTTCAGTGAAAAAATAACAGCAAAGTTTCAAATATCAATCATGTAGGATTTAATTTAGCTTTTTTTTGAGATTGGAGGTGAGGTGGGCAGTGTATAAATTTGATAGACAGATGAGAGGGGAAAAAGGAGAGAGAGAGGGGGGGAGGGGGAGAGGGAGAGGGAGAGGGAGAGGGAGGGAGGGAGGGAGGGAGGGAGGGAGGGAGGAGAGAGAGAGAGAGAGAGAGAGAGAGAGAGAGAGAGAGAGAGAGAGAGAGAGAGAGAGAGAGAGAGAGAGAGTGTTTTAATGCAAATATGGGCCTGCATTCTGAAAATGCTAGACTATCTTTTACCAGATCATTTTTGATTATCTAGCCAAAATATATTCTAACATTGTCCGCTCTGACTGCTGGTCACTTTCTAATCCTGCTATTTTATCCTGTTAACTGGAGATGTGAAAGATATTCTAATATAGTACGGAATTCTGGTTTCCTCTACATATTTCTTCTGTCCGGTCTGATCTGGTCTACTAGCTTCTACCACCTCTAGTTCTTCAAAGTCATGGTCGGTCATAGACTTTTCAAGTTCTGATTCTTTTCATTTTATTTTAACAAGAAATGTCATTTGTAGTGCCGTACATATTTATCCCCAAAAAAACACCAAAACCCAAATTCATCTTGTCTACTTACACCAAACTTAATACTGAATCCTTCAACTTGATAGAATGTAGGCACTTCTTCCAGTTGGACACTGCTGAGTGCACATACAACCTGGCGGGAGGGAACAATGGATAGGTTTAGGCTGGCAGTCACAAGTAGAAGCATCTACAGAGCCTTGGTGGAGCAGTGGGCTAATGCCTCCTTAAGTAACACCAGCTGCCTGCAATTAGTGTAGGTTCGAGTCCCACCAGGCTCAAGGTTGACTCAGCCTTCCATCCTTCCGAGGTAGGTAAAATGAGGAGCCAGATTGTTGGGGGCAATTAAGCTGACTTTGTAATAATGCCGCTTGGGGTGTGTGAAAGCCCTAATAAGCAGGCATATACATAGAATGAAGGCTACTGCTAAGCTTGTAAGCCGCCCTGAGTCTTCGGAGAAGGGCGGGATATAAATGGAATTAAAATTAAAAAAAATAAATCTGGTAAATCTTCTCTGGGTTCAGAAGCTAAATAGAACCAGTTCTGGTTGGTACTTTGATGGGAGATCATCAACAAAAACCTCTACTATAGGCCAAATGTGACACTGGGGGGGAAAAAAATCTTAAAATAAGCCCATGGCAAGTTGCCCAGAAAACTACGAAGACCGTTTTGTGAAATTGTCAATAACTGAGTCCATTTGAAGGAGAGTTTACAATACTTTTTTTACCTAGTTATAGACCAATGTTGTTCAAATTCAGCAACTTTAAGATGTCTGGATTTCAACTCCCGGAATTCCCCATCCAGTATGAATTGAAGTCTGTGTATCTTAAAGCTGCTGAGTTTGAAAAACACCGCTATAAACTTTTTCTGGATGAAGGTCCAGTTTGTGAAGGACTTTCCTCAAATGTGGTGTAACGGAGAACACTCCACCCAAATTCTCATTTCCTGTGATACTCAAGCCATCATTTGGGTGACGGTGTTCTACCAGAACCACCTATGAGAAAGACTTGTCTATTTATATCCTGTCTTTGTTTTTATTTATAAATAACAATACATATCTAATAGTCCTTCTCCTATTTCCCCAAAACAATAACCAAGAGGTGGGTTGGCATGAAAGAGAAGGACTGGCCCAAGGCCACCCAGCCGGCTTTCATGGCTAAGGCAGGACTAGAACTCACAGTCTCCTGGTCATTGGCCCAAGGCTACCCAGCCGGCTTTCATGGCTAAGGCAGGACTAGAACTCACCATCTCTTGTGATTGGCTCAAAGTCACCCAGCCGGCTTTCATAGCTAAGGCAGGACTAGAACTCACCATCTCTTGTGATTGGCTCAAAGTCACCCAGCCGGCTTTCATGGCTAAGGCAGGACTAGAACTCACCATCTCTTGTGATTGGCTCAAAGTCACCCAGCCGGCTTTCATGGCTAAGGCAGGACTAGAACTCACCATCTCTTTTGATTGGCTCAAAGTCACCCAGCCGGCTTTCATGGCTAAGGCAGGACTAGAACTCACCATCTCTTGTGATTGGCTCAAAGTCACCCAGCCGGCTTTCATGGCTAAGGCAGGACTAGAACTCACAGTCTCCTGGTCATTGGCCCAGAGTCACCCAGCTGGCTTTCATTGTAACGCATGGTCTCTTTCTTTCTAGCCTGGTGCTTTAACCATTGGATCAAACTGGTTCTCCAACTGAGATCTGATGGAGTTACTAATAGGTGTGCTGCACAAACAAAGGTTGAGATTCTTACCACCCATTCTGTGCTCCAAGCCACATGGTGGGGGCAGCACTGGTGGTAGCACCCACTGTGTTGCCATTTGCCTCTTGATCCTGCACTGCTGTGCTTGACTCCATTTTTGGATGTCCATTCTCACTGTTGGCAGAAAAACACCCATTTTAAGCGTCTGCTGGTACAGAAGAGAAAATGCTTTATACAGGCAGTCCTTGCCTTATGACCAGTTTGGCCAGAATTTCTGTTGCTAAGCAAGGCCCTGAATTTATGGCCTTTTTTGCCATGTCTGTTAAGTGAATCATTGCAGTTTTCAAGCGAATCAAGCAGTTCGCTTAATCAAGCGAATCTGGCCTCTCCCATTGAGTTTGCTTGTAGGACACCGGCTGCCAACAGTCACGAATGGCGATCAAGCGACCCTGGGATAGTTCAACTGTCATAAATACATGCTAGTTATCCGAATTTTAATCATAAAATTGGCGACGCTGCAACTATAAATGTGAGGGCTGGTCATGGATCACTTTGTTCAATGCCACTGTAACTCTGAACAATCACTAAACAAATGGATGGGGAACTACTTGTATTTGGCCAAGCTTTGATCTTCTTTAGCATGGCATTCTCTATTATTCTGTAACTGCCTGTCCCTTTTCCATTTATTCTAACTTGTTGCTGGGACTTTCCAGGACGAGAACAAGCAACGTCTCCTTTACCTGTTCTGCCTTGCGGGTGCCTGAGCTGGAATTGGATCGGTAAACACATGTTCCGTAAGGGGGCCAGTCCGGACCTGGGCTGGCTCCGTTTCACTCCCGCCGTTCTCGGGAACCTCCGTGGCTTCAGTGGCCTCCTCAGTGGACTGGGACTGATCAATCCTAGCATTGCTCGTTGCAGCCACTTCATCTAAAGGCAAAAAAAATAAAAAAAAAATCTGACATTAAAGATGAAGAAAAACATGAACAAAAAGAGTGGTTACCTGCTACCAACGGAGAAGACAGGCCCCATCCCCCCAAAAATACAGCGTGAGTTTTAAAAGACAAAATCATCCAAAGCTGCTGGGAGTCTGGGAGGATATAAATTTAAAAATATATGGTTGATTCCACAGCCATCCAGGTGCTTAAGACTGGGTTTGGCATTTTTATCCAACTATCAAATTAGCTAAGACAGATGCTATTATCTGTTCACAACACTGTGAAGTGACAGCTGCCAGTTCTTTAGATGGTGTTGGCCTTCATATGCATCAAATCCTTCCCAAGAGGATGTTGGAATGTATCAATGTAGTATGCAATGCATCCAAGCAGCATGGCTTTTGCAATTGACAGGTGGAGATTTTGTATCGTTATTAAAATAATTTGGTAACTTGAAGGAAAATGGAAGACAATTTTAATTGTCACTTATTGGGGTTTCAACAAAGAAGAGTCCTAAGTGAATTCCACTTGCTAATTAGAAAGAAAAAAATCATCTCTATCAGAATACTGATCAACGAAAAGCACAATATTGGTCATCGAAAAGGACAATCTACTGCAACCCAGTATGTATCCTCCATGGCCTTTTCTCCTTCACTAAGATTATCCCAGGGATGCGGTGGCTCAGCAGGTTAGGACGCTGAGCTTGTCGATCAGAAGGTCGGCAGTTTGGCGGGTCGAATCCCAAGTGCAGAGTGAGCGCCTGTTACTCGTCCCAGCTTCTGCCAACCTAGCAGTTCGAAAGCACGTAAACAATGCAAGTAGAAAAATAGGGACCACTCCAGTGGGAAGGTAACAGCGTTCCGTGCGCCTTTGGCGTCTAGTCATGCCGGCCACATGACCACGGAGATGTCCTCGGACAAGCGCTGGCTCTTCGGCTTTGAAATGGAGATGAGCTCCGGCCCCTAGAGTCGGAAATGACTAGCACGCATGTGCGGGGGAACTTTTACCTTTACTTTTTAAGATTATCCCAATTAGATCCAGATTCAGTGGTGGTTAGCTTAAATGTGTGTAGTTTTCTCTGTTTTCTTTTTTTCCCTTGATAAGCAGGACACATTCATAATTAGAATCATATGCTAGCTCTGGATAGCAAGATTTTATTATATACTGAGCCATTTGGTCAACCTATTTTAATCCTGAACAGTTAAATTTAAGGTTGTTTTAGTAAAAGAACCGTAAAGGTAAAGGTAAAGGTTTCCCCGCACATGCGTGCTACTCGTTTCCGACTCTAGGGGCCAGTGCTCATCTCCGTTTCAAAGCCGAAGAGCCGGCGCTTGTCCGAGGACGTCTCCGTGGTCATGTGGCCGGCATGACTAGACGCCAAAGGCGCACGGAACGCTGTTACCTTCCCACCGGAGTGGTCTCTATTTTTCTACTTGCATTTTTACGTGCTTTCGAACTGCTAGGTTGGCAGAAGCTGGGACGCGTAACGGGCGCTCACTCTGCTACGCAGCACTCGGGATTCGACCCGCCAAACTGCCGACCTTCTGATCGACAAAAGAACCGTAAACAGGCTTAATTAAGTAAAAGCAAGCTGGGGAGGAAAAAAAACCCTGTCCTTAAAGCAAGTGGAAACATACTTTGTCCTTTGTCCAACACGGGGGTGTCTCCACGGGAGGAGCAATTGCTACTAGGAACGTTGCAACGGGTTGCACAGCCAACTAAAGTAATGCCTGCTAAGACTCCATCTGTCCCTGAAGATTCCTCCGGATTCAAGTCCCTTTCCAGAAATGTTTCTCCAGGAGGATAATCGGAATCGCAGGCCGCTGCAAAGATGGGAAACAGAAGGCTTCAGGATCAGTGGACCACATCTATGTAAAGCAGCATCATTGGTATCTAAAGTAACTTTGGCCCTTGGAAGTTAAGTGGACTTGCAACTCCCAGAATTCCCCAGCCAGCAGGCAAGGCTAGCATGTCATGTCCATGTAAAGCAATCTCAACGGTATTTTAAGGTTTGGAAAATACCGGGAACTTCATCCTACACCACTTTTGCCAGGCAAAATATCCATTCAATTTCCAAAAGATTAGGATTTATATTTGGAAACAAGTGGAAATAAAAGTTACTTCACATACAAGTTTTTTTTTAAAAAAATCATCCCATCCTATCATGTCTAGCCAAACCAAATTTAGGCTTGGATGTTCGCTACCAAAGCTAGTTTCCCTTTAATTATGACTTAACAATACAAGTTTCCCTTGGGAAGCTTTTAAAGATCATAAGGACTAGGACTTCCCCCCCTGCCCCCCCAAAAAAACTAACAGATACAGGAGACCAAGTCCCATCTTTCATATTAAAATTTAAGCTTGCCCATACAGGTCTGTGTTGTGTTTTATGCAAGAAGAGGACTGTTTTTTATGAATGTTGTAAAATATCTTTGATTCTAGACTGCTATATTATTCTAAATCTGTTTCTCATGAATTACAAGCTTTGAAAGCAACAATTGAACATTTATGGACCAACATTGCATTATCCAGGATAGGGAATGACAAGCCTTTGTAAACCGCCCAGAGTTGCCTTGTGAAGTCCAAGATCTGTCTTTGCTTGCCTGGAATGCTGGAGATGCAAAGCACATGGGCGTTGCAAACTGTGAAATGATCCACCACTGTTCCTGGTTGGTTGGCATCGATGATCACCACTTTGCTAGTAGATAAGGTGCTGGTGAGGATCCATACTCTACTGGACGTGGCATCCATCTCGTGCAGTTCTTTGGTCTGTGAGAAAGCAAAAAGGCAATAGGCACATAGCCAGGTAAAGGGCTATGTTGCATGTTGCAACTTTCCCACAACCTTCCAGGCTAAAACTCTTGTTGGACCATCATATTGTGGCATGATTTGGGACAGACTTCCATCCAAGGCCAACTTACCGCTCCTGTATTTTGTCGTGTAAGTTAGAGCTAGGGAACATGTGAACCTCCAAATGTGGCTGAAATGAACCCCAGGATCAGTTAACCTAAGTTCTCAGTTGGCTCCAGGAATTTACCAGAGCAACATCTCACATTTGCTACTCCTGGATATGTTCCCTGAGCTGACTGTGGTTCTGCTTTATGAAGGAACCCAGACTTTAGCTAAGCCTCACCCAGTCTAGAGTGGGACAGTTCCTGCAGTAAAGCTAAGCAAATTCAGCTTGCTAAAGATATTCCATTGAATGTCACTTCAAGAGCGCGCAGATAAGTTCTCAACTTGAATGGAGTCTGTCTGATCGTAAGTCATGATGGTCATAAAACAGGGTCATTCGCAGGGTCAATTTTATGATTTTTATGGCCTGTTTTGCGGGAGTCCTTAAGCAAACGCTGCAATCCCGAAGGAAATGCTGTGGCTGTTTAAGCAAACCAATTGTTTTCAGCAAAAGCATCGTAAAACGCAGTCACGTGACTGTGAGACGCTGCTGGTTGCCAAGCCAAATCATAAATACACCTGAGGAGGTCTGTCTACTACCTGTACAGTATTTCTCACTCATCTGTGGACTGTCCCACTAATTAGCAGACTTGGGATTTCAGTCAGACTATTCAAATCCTGAGCAAGAGTCATGATTTCAGCAACGAAGTTCAACTAATGCCACTAATTTCATTGAACTCAACGTTTTTGAATGCTGGAGCTTCGATGTTCATTTATGAGTAGAAATTAAGTGAATAGCACACTGCTATGCCTTGAAGTGCAGTGCGACTTTACCTTTCAGGAAGATATTGTCTTTTTTAAAAAATTAAGTTTTATTCATTTATGACATCAAATATGAAAATACAAATGCAAATAGCAGTAGGGGACAAGAGTAGAAAAAGGGAAAACAAAAAAGGCGTGAAGAAAGGAGGGGAAGAAACAAAAGGCGTTGACTTCCGACTCTCTCTGTTGCAGTAAAATCAGACATTAAAATCAAATCTCAACTTTTTGCATTTCTATAGTCGTATGCACTGACTAGCCCACGGGTAGGCAACCTCGGCTCTTTTATGACTCGTGGACTTCAACTCCCAAAATTCCTCAGCCAGCCTGGCTCAGCTTGGAAACCTCTCTCTTTCCCCTCAGCATGGCTGGCTCAGGAATTCTGGGAGTTGAAGTCCACGAGTCATAAAGCGGCCTAGGCCTAGGCCGGGGGAAGGAAACCTTGGCTCTTTTATGACTCATGGACTTCAACTCCCAGAATTCCTGAGCCAGCATGGCTCAACTTGAAAACCTCTCCCTTTTCCCTCAGCATGGCTAGCTCAGGAATTCTGGGAGTTGAAGTCCACGAGTCGTAAAGCGGCCTAGGCCTAGGCCGGGGGAAGGAAACCTTGGCTCTTTTATGACTCATGGACTTCAACTCCCAGAATTCCTGAGCCAGCATGGCTCAACTTGAAAACCTCTCCCTTTTCCCTCAGCATGGCTGGCTCAGGAATTCTGGGAGTTGAAGTCCACGAGTCACAAAAGAGCCGAGGTTGCCTACCCCTGCACTAGACCAAACCAGCTCTTTATGGGTTGGAAAACAAGCATTCATTTCAAGGCAGCCCACCCGTGCACGAGCACAACAAACATTCATCCATATTAGGTTCCCCTGCACAAACCTTGTATATTTATACCCTGGTCCCCAGCCAGAAGCTTATTACAATCCAGCGACATAAAATATATGCCCCGTTAATAAACAAATGGACTAGCCATTTCTGTATTGGGAAATCAGTCTAATCGGTAAAACCCAAAATCATGATATCATTCTTTTCCCACCTCGAGCACAAAGTCCAGAAGCGGTTTCCAAGTAGAAAGAAGATATTGTCTTATACTGATTATACTGATTATTATACTAATTATACGGCCCAGAAAAATTCTAATTGTTTTTTATATTATTATCCAGCCCTGGGGAAAAAAAAACCGCCTACACATAATAAGCAGAGCCAACTATATGCCCAACCTTTTTCTTTTCTGGAGATGTGTGATTACTCTTCATATTCTCTCCTTCCACCTCTCGATCACAGGTCAGTGGATCACATCCCAGATCAGGCTTTTGACCATTTGCAACATCCGGATCCACCCCGGGTTTCCAGCCTGTCAAATTTACACCAGCTGCACACCATAACTATATGCGGAAAAGAGAAAACACGGAAGATCAAATGCAGGCTTTATTTCTGCATTGTCCGTAGGTTGTGGTTCACAACAAGGATAGGAAAAGTGTCACAATGAAATGCTTCAAGGGGTGTGAAGTGTCTTCTACAAGCGTGATTCAGCAATCACGCTTGACTTGCAGGGTGGAAATCTTCCCAGGTAAGAGAGAGAAAAATTTGCTGAGTGTTGACATTACCTTCATGGTAGGGTCCTTCTCCACTAAGGGGCGACAATAAACAGGGACGGGGACATTTTTCATCCGATTATCTTCTTGGCCACCGTTGGGACTCAACTGTTGAGGATGAAGAGACAGCACAGTTCATTCACAGCACAGAGCTGTCTGTTTCTACAGCAAGAAAGTGGCGGGAGGTTTTGGGAAATGTTGATTCTCGTCATCTTTAGGTGACCAGCTTAACTGTCAGAATCCATTTATATCCCATTTCATAAATGTATAGGTAGAACATTGTGCTTATTCTGGGGATTCTGCCCTCTCTCCGAGGGGGGGTGGAGAGGATGGTTACTCAGATTGCAATAGGCTGTCTTCAAACACCAGGGAAGCTTTTGATCTGGGGGGGGGGGGACAGGGGGAGAGAGAGATCTGGATTGCATCTCCATTTGCAGCTGAAAAGGAAGAAGCAATAACAATAAACACAAGGAGAGTTCCCTTTCCCACGGAAGGACCTGACACCTAAGTAAATGATGGGAGCCTGACCAAATGGATGAGGGGAGGGGGTTGAAATGGGAATGCTTTATATAGGATTGAAATGTAACTCTGTTAGATCCCGTCTTGTATTGCCACAATCGATCTCATCCTAGTAAACTTTTCCTTTTGGACAAACTTGCATCCAAGAGTTCTTATTTCCTAAGATGTGGATTGAGGTGGGTCCTGACAGTAGACGGGATCCCACCTTACTAATAGAGGGATAAATTGGAGAAAATTGACCAAAGTTGCTATTTGAAATATGCTTTCTAGTAAGAATTCGCTCCACTGAAGGAAGTGGGATCCTGAGCAACCATTGGCAAATGTGCACTGCATATTGCTTAAAATAAGGAAATAAGGAACAAAAACGTGCTGCTATTTTTTTGGCAGAAAAGCACGCTCTTCAGTTTTACTGTGTTTTAACACATTTTTTTTGGCTTTTAGACCCTAAAAATAACCAAACACCCACCTGAATCAATCTATTTCAAGGTGACAGTTTTTCTACTCAGGAAGTCCTTGGTTTTTTCTATAGAATTCAGTCTAAATCTTTGTCCTTGATATGTAAACATCACTCCTTCCAGTTTATCCGAGCGGAAGAGAATTTTATTCTTCTTCAAGATATCAGTAAGGAAAGCATTGGCTTTCTAAGCGGAGTTTCCATCAGAACAATTCTACCCACATTTTCCACGCTTAGCTTGTGTTTAAAATGGCAATCTAAAAACATAATTCTTCCTGCTAATGCAGGATTGTTACAACCATTTGTAATGTACCGATGATAAAGGACTGGGAACTCAACCAAGGAATCCGTGTGGAAAGGGAATCACGCTCTTCCTTGCTTTCCTAACATATCTCCCTAACTGTCTCCTTCTTGGTATAGGAGTGTTACCTGTTTGTATTTGGCTGGCAGGCTCCACCCACAGGCCTGTAAGCGGCCATCATCATTCCGGACGTGCTCACGGACCTGGCGGTATTGCTCTCGCTTCTGCTCACGACGTGCCGAAGATGTGCAATCACTGAGAAGGATCAAGAGGAAGACAAAGGTAGACCAAGAGGACAAGCGAGGGCTCCGTAGCAGTAGGAAGATGGGGGGGAGGGAAATCCAGTACAGGAAGTCCTCAACTTATGCCAGTCATGGAGCCTGCCATTGCCTCTGACAGTCATAAAGCTGGTCATCATTTCACCAACCTGATTATGGCAGTGGCTGTTAAGCAAATCACCATGGATCCTTAAATGAATCCATGGTTGTTGAGTGAACTAAACATGCTGTAGCAAACTATATTTTAGCACGGTCTGCATTTCTCCCAAGAACCCAGCATCTTTGCCTTTCCCCTAAGTTTATTTATGACTAGAGCAATTCTCCTCTCTTCTCTGCGCAAATTTTTTTTTTCCGCTCGTGTCAGAAGCACCGAGCCCCTTCCAGGTTGAAAGGATTAGCGGGTGACGTCACCGGTGCCTTGTGGGATACCCAGTTGGGGGCTAATGCCTCCTTAAGTAACACCAGCTGCCTGCAATTAGTGCAGGTTCGCATCCCACCAGGCTCAAGGTTGACTCAGCCTTCCATCCTTCTGAGGTAGGTAAAATGAGGACCCAGATTGTTGGGGGCAATTAAGCTGACTTTGTAATAATGCCGCTTGGGGTGTGTGTGAAAACCCTAATAAGCAGGCATATACATAGAATGAAGGCTACTACTAAGCTTGTAAGCCGCCCTGAGTCTTCGGAGAAGGGCGGGATATAAATAGAATTAAAATAAAATAAAATAAAAAAATAAAAATAAAAATATCTCCAACAGGAGCTGGAGTGAACAACAAGAGCTCAATCCCACCCCAAGGCAGCTCTCAGGGTCTCAAACATGGGCTTCCTAAGCTCCTGCCCAGCGCTCCAACCATTCAACCATTTCTTTTGGGCTACCCTAGATTAACTCAGCTCTCCTACCAATGTACATCCTTCTAAGCGACCCTTCTGCTTTCCGACAAAAAATATCAGAGCCAAACTTACTCATCTGGGAAAAACTCAAGAGTTCGGTTCCCGGCAGAGATTTGACACAGGGTGTGGCTGCGGCGCTGGCTTAGCCCGGCTGCTGTGGGAGACTTGTAGTGAATATTCACTGATGGATAGCTCCTTTTGGATGGTGGAGGGCTGGAGGAGGAACTGAACAACCGGCTGAAGCTGGTGAGAGGGGAGAGGGAATGAAGGCAAGGGGTTCTGAGTTCCAAAGACAGACCTGAGGCAGCGTAGGTCTCTTCTGAGGCTCCTCAGTTAGGCTTCCCGACTTGATTGCTTAGGCATTTGAAGATACTGTCCTAAGTTAGCACTTGTATTTTAAATGCAGACTAGGAAGTAACCGGCCACAAAAACTGACCCGCGTTGACCTTTGGTTTATTAACTGTGTATTCTCACAATAAGCAGCAAGCCTAACCCATGTTATCAGAAAGGTAAGATGATTGGCATTTGACATCATTTCTGATTAGTCTTTGCTATATTTCTACGTAAAAGTTGTTTGAATCCTCAAGTGGATAAAGCCTGAGGCCTCTCCCCAGTGCTATTCAGGGTGCCATTTGCAAAAAAAGAGAGGCTGTCTTTTAGAGAACACAAATGCCAAATACCTCCAATACTATACTGGACTGCAAGAATATCCTATATACCCAAATCTCTTCACTGACGTCTCGCAAGTTAAGTTCCCCTACTTACAACTGCCAAATGGTGGATTTTTTCTTCTCTTGAACGGAAGGATGTTCCCGGGAGGCTCTGCAGACAAACAGAACGGAGAATTCAGAAACAGGGTATGGCAGAAACATGATTTGTGTCAGGACCCACCCCAATCCACATCTTAGGAAAATAAAGAACTTTTGGAGCCAGGTCTTGTCCAAAAGGAGTTTTTACTAGGACATGATTGGTTGTGGAAATACAAGACAGGATCTGGCATTGTGTTACACTTTGATACTTTATAAAGAGTTCCCGGTTCAACCCCCTCCCCTCAAACCCATTTGGTCAGACCCACATCAATTAAACTTAGGTGTCAAACCCTTTTGTGGGAAAGAGGGATCTTCCCGTGCCTTTATGACTATTGCCTCCTTCCTTTTCAGATTCAAATGGAGATACAAACCAGATCTCCTTCTCCCTTCCCTCCCTTTGTTGTCCTCAGTTCAAAAGGTTTTCCCTGGTCTTTGAAGACAGCCTACAGGCAGGCTGAATAAACATCATCTCTTCTCCCCTCGGGGAAAATGACAGAATCCAGGGAGGAGTATAATATTTTAGACATACATTTATGAATGGGATATAAATGGATTCTGACAATTTGTCTACCTTTCCATCACTGGATAAAGTCACAAATTCAGCTGATTTTCTGCTCACAATGACCCTTCCCACTGCTATTTCTTCCTTTAAATGTCTTGCCTAAAAGACGTAGGTGGCCTCACTAGATGTGGAGATGCAAAACCTCTCCTCCAAGTAGAACCACGGCTGGCTGGGGAATTCTGAGAGTTGAAATCCGCCCATCTTAAAGTTGCTAAGGTTGAGAAACACCGAAGTAGAGGAGCAAAAGGAGCAAAATTGGGGAAAGAGCCCAGCTTGGCATCATCCTCTGCTAAATTATATCTGTTAGGCATATGGTGTTAGCCTACAATGTTGGGTTGAAAATATATTAACCAAGATGTTATGTCTTTAAGATGTTAATTGGCCAATGGGTGTGTAAGTGTTCTCATGGCCATAAGAGGGAGCTAGTAACGTAGCTTCTTTCTCTCTCTGAATTCACTGCTCTCTACTATTACTGTTTTTGCTCTGTTTTGCTGTACTGTTGGTATACTACTGTTGTAAACCTGAACTGTGTATTGACCTCTGGACCGGTAAGAAGACTTTGTATTTTGGATTGCTACTTGGACTGTTGCTATTGTGAATGACCTGGACTGTTTATTTTTGACTGTGCATTTTTATTCTTACACCACCTTAAAGTAAACTACTTTTTGCTTTTACAACTCAGTGTACTCCTGTGTGACTCTTACTGCTCTCAGTACCCTTCCTTGTCTGTGCAACTCTTTGGTAGCACAAGGAGACCTCTGCACAACAAATTCCTTAACAATATCATCTATATATGTTGTGTTTCATATTACTGATGCACGTTTTTCTATGGCTACCAGCTGACTGGTCACAATCACCAGCTTGGGACAGCTTGACCAACTAAGAAGTCTATATTCCCCCGATAAATGCTATTAATGGTGGTGTGGGGCTCCCAAGAGTACTGATAGTCTACTTCAAATGCCAGAACTTAGGAGCAAAAGGAAGTCCGACATTTCTGGAGGCATCTAGTAATTTAGCTGTTCATCTTATTTTGTGAAAACGTGAACAGTTTTTAGGACCACTGGGGAAGTATTCGGTACTCGCTCACTTTACTTCTTTAGTAAATGTTACCCTGAACTCTCCGATCTAAAATCTTACTGTTTTTTTTTTAATATGGCCACTAAAGTTATTAAACATTTAGTCCTGCTGGGCTCTGTCCAAGGTGCTGAAAGAGATGGCTAACCTCCAAGGTGGGGAACCCCCTTTGAACCTCAGCATAAATTCAAAATACATTTGTGCCTAATCCGTTGTGACTTCCAGCAAAAAGGAGAGATTCCTGACAGACCTGGTGACTGGAGTGGGGGGGGGGAGAGAGAAAGAACAGTGAAAATAAAATAATAAATTCAAAAATGGGTTAAGGAAGGAAGAAATACAGGTTGTCCTCGACTTACAGCCATTCATTTGGTGACCGCTCAAAGTGACAACGGCGGTAAAAAAAGCTGGCATAATCAATCGTCGCATTTTCAGCTGTCGCATAACAGTTTTGGCAACCAGCATGTATTTATGACCCTTACAACGTCTGGGGGTCATGTGATTATTACCGTTTGCTATCTTCCCAGACGGCTTCTGAGGGAAGCTGGGCTTGATTAATGACGGCATGACTCATTTTAACAATGGCAGTGATTCGCTTAACAACCATAGCAAAAGAAGTCGTAAAAATCAGAGGCGACTCGCTGAACAATCACCTTGCCTGGCCATGGAAACTCTGGACCCACTTATGGTTGTAAGTGAAGAACTACCTATCATTTGGCCAGTGGTGCCAGAGGCGGCACTCAAGAGACCTCTCGGTGGGCACAAGTGCCGTCACCCCAGCCCCACCTCCCCCCACGGCCCCCTTCTCACCAGCAGCCCCCCTGGAGGAGAGTCACGCCCGCATGGAGCAGCTCAGCCAAGGACATGGTAGCTGGGCAGCAGGGAGAAGACTCCGCCCTCAGGCTCCATCGCGCACAGTTGATACTGAGGGGTCCGGGCGGAGGGCGTGCCCGCCGTGGCGCTGCTGGGCCACCTGGGTAATCTGCAGTGGGCCATGGAGGTGGTGGGTGGGCCTGAGGGTGGGCGTGGTGTGGCCGGGGGCGGGACGGGTGGCAGACCGGGGGCGGTTTTGGGGCACTCGGTCTCTAAAAGGTCCGCCATCACTGATTTAGGCTGTTATGGCACCCCTAAGTCAATGCAATCTGTATGGCACAACCACCAATGGTTGTTGTTGTTGTTGTTAGCTGCGAAGTCGTGTCCGACCCATCGCGACCCTATGGACAACATTCCTCCAGGCCTTCCTGTCTTCTACCATCTTCTGGAGTCCATTTAAGCTCACGCCTACTGCTTCAGTGACTCCATCCAGCCACCTCATTCTCTGTCGTCCCCTTCTTCTATTGCCCTCGATCTTTCCCAGCATTAGGCTCTTCTCCAGTGAGTCCTTCCTTCTCATTAGGTGGCCAAAGTATTTGAGTTTTAGCTTCAGGATCTCCACCAATGGTAATGAGGCTATTAACAGTAACGGGGAAAAAAGAGCCCCACCTCTAATGCTGCAACCAGACAGGTCATCCTCACCTGATCATCTCCGTCCACCTGACGGCCTCCTGCAGTTCCATCAACCTTTCTTTGTACTGGTTGCGCTCCATCAGGACCCGAGCCATCTCCACCCGGGTGAAGCGTCGCCTCTGAGCAATAGGGATGTTGTCCTGCAGCGGGGAGGAGGAGGACTTCAACCCACGGGAAATGAGAGGGGACGGGGATTAGTACAACGCCAAAGACGGAGGTTAAAAATATTAGTTCTCTTTGGGGGTCTTCTGTTAATCCCACCCTCCCAACGATGGGCTGTTATTTCTAGCTTCTGGAAAAATCTACTTCCAAACCCATTCCGCGAAGGCTAGCATTCTACCTGGGGAAGCACTCAAAGTTTAACTTAACGGTAAGGATGGGCAGAAACATCTCATTTTGGAGACCCCAAAAAAATGTTCCAGGAGACTTTGGCAGATTCTGTTTCTCAGCATAACTCCTGCCAGCCCAGGCATGGTCGGTCAGCTCGGAAACATCTTAGGAAACAGCATGTTTTCGAAGTCCCCGGAATGGGACATTTTGCACCAACCTACAGATTTTTTTTCTGCAAGCTAATATTAATGTCCAGGTTTGATTTTTCTGTCTTCAGATGTTAGTAAGAGCAGGTTCAAATTACATTAAGTTAAATCTACCCACTGAAAAGCTTTAACACAGAGGAGGGATGCTTTGGGGAAAACGTGATGAACTGCTGAAGGGAAAATTGTTTAAAGCAGTAGGCAGTAGATTGAATTTCTATGCAACTATTGCTTAGCTGCAGCCTGAATTCCACCTTATTCTAAGCTGTAACTTATGATTCCTATCCATGCATTATACTCAACTCTTAATTTCTCCAGAAGTAATTTCACTGACATTTTAGTTCCAGGATTGGAGTGGGGAGTAGCATGGCTATTTTATAAGTGCTTGCTATTTTAGCAAACGCTCCAATACAGTATAAATGCAGTGATGTTGCCATAATTTCAGGGTCATTATTGAAGAAAAAAAACCCTTCCTTTCCCATAGCCCCTCTTTTCCTAGGCATTTTAATAATGTAATAATAATAAGAACAACAATAATATCTGCCTATTCCATAACACGGGAAACGCTGGGGAGAGTTTTGCATCAGAAAAAGAAAACAGCATACGTGTGTGTAAAAAAGTAACCACATTAGAACGAAGACTGAAGAAACATGTTGTTAGTACACAACATTACAATCAGCCTGCTCTTCTTAAGAGTATTCATAGGTGGTGTGTGAATTGGGTGGTTACGTTATTTTTACCTTGCAATTCAAAGGCCCCAAAAGGTGAAGCATGTAGTCCAGGGGTGTCAAACTGTCAGCCCGCCGGCCGGTTTCATCATACGGAAACCGCGCCCACCCCATTGTCAGCAATGGCAAAACAGTCTCGATATGTCTTGCGGCATCGCGAGTTTGACATGTCTGATGTAGTCTATGACTATTAGTTAAGTGTGGTTGTGTTTTTTTTTAAAGCCACTGACTCTTGTCCACGAGACAGTATGAGATTAGAAAAAGGAAAGAGGAGGAGGAGGGACGAACTCTTAAAGGACCCTCCTGTAACTAAAAAAAGGTCAAGGTCAAGGTTCCCCCGCAGATGCGTGCTAGTCGTTTCCGACTCTAGGGGTCGGTGCTCATCTCCGTTTCAAAGCCGAAGAGCCGGCGCTTGTCCGAGGACGTCTCCGTGGTCATGTGTCCGGCATGACTAGACGCCAAAGGCGCACGGAACGCTGTTACCTTCCCACCGTAGTGGTCCCTATTTTTCTACTTGCGTTTTTACGTGCTTTCGAACTGCTAAAGCTGGGACGAGTAACAGGCGCTCGCTCTGTTACGCGGCACTCGGGATTCGACCTGCCAAACTGCCGACCTTCTGATCGATGAGCTCAGCGTCCTAACCCACTGAGCCACCGCGTCCCTATCTCCTGTAACTACTATTCAGTTTTTCTAACATGAGTCTTCCCAATGTTTTCAACACACTCATCCTATGGGGGAATGTCACTCAGGAATGACTGGGTGACAAGTTACCCATTCCCACAATTATGAGAATACACCCCAACTCAGTGGCCGTGGACACGACAATGCTCCGATGTAAATGCGCAGTCTATCTTTCATTCGTTCATTCATTCATTCATTATTTCAGGGTCATTATCCAAGGAAATGGGGAAGAAAGACCCTCCCTCCCCATAGCCCCTCTTTCCCTAGGCATTTTAATAATGTCATCTACCAGTTCTGTAGAGAGATAGCTGCTGACATCCTCCACCTCTTCTTTGGGCTCTCGGCGTGCAACTATCACCTCCGATTTCAGTCTGCAGGGGGGGGGGAGGGTAGAAGAATGAAACGTATGAAGCAAATCCAGACGTAACACGGAGGCAGAGTTGAAACAAACTTGAATTCCCAACAATCAGATAGGTTAGGGGTAGGTGGGGGGTGTTTTCTCTTCCCCCCCCCCCGAATCTAAGAATAGTTAGTAGGCATCTTTGCATCCCCTTGAGATAATATTGGTCCATTTCAATAATTCTTTCAAAAAGGCCCTGAAGACACGATTTTGCCGGTGGGCTTGGGGACCCGAGGTTGATACGGAGCCATAAAGTGGTTGATTTGATTGTCGGTACCAAAGGATTGAGGGTTTATTGGGTTTGGGGGTCTTTTATTTCTCTTGAGTGTGGGGAGGGCATATACGTTTTCTTAACTAATAAATAAATAAATAAATAAATAAAAATGATGTTCTTTATTAGGAAAAAGGGAGAAGCTTGAAGATGTAAACCTGAAGCTCAGGGGGGGCCGTAAAGAATAGATAAATAAAAACATAAAAGAGTAACCAAGAATTTTAAGAGTCATTTCTCCCCCCCCCCCCCACCCCCCAAAAAATGTGATCATTCAGTCCCGACTCAGTGGAGTTTTATTTCTTAATTGCATTCACAATAATAGTATGGAGGGAGAATCAGATCTGGAAGATTAAATTAAAAATTAAATTTATATGCCGCCCATCTCACGGTCAATCGACTCGGGGCAGCTTACGACACCGTAAATCAAACTACAACAAGTTGAAACGTTAAATAATTTAATTTTTTTTTAAAAAAAAAAACCAGGACAGGGATAAAAAGTTATACCGTACAATTTTGTGAACCTTTCAAAAGGGCTTTAAAATGGATTGAGGAACTCATAAAAGTCTTTTTCCTCCACAATTTAAGAGGTAGGTTCTACCTGGACATTTTTAAATGTTGGTGTCCAATGTGTAGGCTTATAGCAGACATGTCAAACACAAGGCCCGGGGACCCGCAAAGTGGCTTCATGCGGGCCCGCGAAGCCATCCTGGAAACAGTGAGGGAACGGCCCCCACTGCCTTGGCCCTGGCCCAGAGACCCTCCTTCTGCCAGAGACCCTCAGATCTGTCCCACTCCTGCCCGGGCCCCCATAGGCACCCTTGATGCCAACGATGTAGAGCTGGCCACGCCCACCCAGCAGGCCATACGCACTCTAGCCACACCCACCTAGTAGGCCACACCCACCCTGGCCATAGCCACCCGGCCCCCTGAGGGCAACCGCAGTGCTGATGCGGCCCTCAGTGAAATTGAGTTTGACACCCCTGGCTTATAGGGTTAGACTAGGAGGGCTTAGTATCTCCGCTGCATCCGTTTCACCTCACGAGAAATCATCCCACCTGAGAAATGGACCCAAAAGCAGTTGGCTACTCACTTTTTAAGTTCTTCTTCAAGTTCCTTGATCCGTGCTTCCATTTTGGATTTTGCCTGCCTTGCTGCTTCCAGCTCTTCTTTCAGCACCTCCTGTTCTCCTGTAAGCTGGTCCACTTTGGCAATTAAATCATCCTTCACAATATTCAAAGCATTTCTGGAGAGGGGCAAGTAACAGAAAGAGAAACATACTTGGCCTCAGAATACGGCTAACATCATAGGGGGCGCTTTTGGGAAAATATTGATCGGTGACATAAGGGGATATCATGGGATTGTTCTTGTTAGCTGCGAAGTCGTGTCCAACCCATCGCGACCCCATGGATGACATTCCTCCAGGCCTTCCTGTCCTCCACCATCTTCTGGAGTCCTTTTAAGCTCACGCCTACTGCTTCAGGGACTCCATCCAGCCACCTCATTCTCTGTCGTCCCCTTCTTCTCTTGCCCTCAACCTTTCCCAGCATTAGGCTCTTCTCCAGTGAGTCCTTCCTTCTCATTAGGTGGCCAAAGTATCTTGAGTTTCAACTTCAGGATCTGGCCTTCTAAAGAGCAGTCAGGGTTGATCTCCTCTAGGACTGACCGGTTTGATCGCCTTGCAGTCCAAGGGACTCGCAGGAGTCTTCTCCAGCACCATAGTTCAAAGGCCTCAATTCTTTGGTGCTCAGCCTTTCTTATGGGCCAACTTTCACTGCCATACATGGCAACTGGGAAGACCATAGCCTTGACTATACGCACTTTTGTTGACAGGGTGATATCTCTGCTTTTTAGTGTGCTGTCTAGATTTGCCATGGCTTTCCTCCCCAGGAGCAAGCGTCTTTTAATTTCTTGGCTACAGTCCCCATCTGCGGTGATCTTGGAGCCCAGGAAAATAAAATCTGTCACTACCTCCATTTCTTCCCCATCTATTTGCCAGGAATTGAGAGGGCCGGATGCCATGATCTTGGTTTTCTTAATGTTAAGTTTCAACCCAACTTTTGCACTCTCTTTCTTCACCCGCCACAAGAGGCTCTTTAGTTCTTCTTTATGGGATAGTCACAGATAAAGCATCAGGCATTTAAACGGAACCTTGCATTTTAATTACTTGGATTAACTTTGGGCCAAACTATTAATGCAACAAAAACAAACAGACTCCAGTCTTTCTTCCTGATCAGGTCACTAAATCGTCAACTACAATCCTCCCCAGCATGGCTAACGGTCTGGGTCTATGAGTGTTGAAGTCCAAGAATATGTGGGGGGGGGGTCACAGGAAAGGCTGTGGTATGGGCTAAAACGCTTTTCACCTCTCCGTTTGAAAATTGGTTGGGTAGATTGGGTCTGCAAAAGCTGCAAAACCCCACTGGGCAACGATCTCAGAAGAATGAAAAAAAAAATATCCAAGGACAAGATAAACTGAACAAAACAGCCGCATGCAGCATCTCATCAAGTACAAACTGATGCTAGACTCACAAGGAAGCACAAAACTTTTATTTAGAAAAAGGGAGAATGCTTACTTGGTTTCCAGCAGCTGTGTATTCTCCATCAAGAGATTTCCCACTTCTTTGCCCATCCCTGGGGGGGGAGGAGGGGGGGAGGAAGGTGGAAAAAATAATAATAATGAGAGCCATGCAAATTTTGACACACACATTTTGGCCAAAAAAAAAAAAGCTCTTTCCTTTTTGAAGAGATATAACTTTCTTGTTCAAGAGCTTCTACTTAGCTGCAAAGAATGGAAGGAATGGCATCGGAAGACGGATTCCCATTCATCCCAAAACTTCCTTCAGAAGCGAAGGTGGAAGATTATTTGGGGGGGGGATGGGCTCGAAATACTGGACTACAGCTCTGCTGCCTATCCTCTAAACGGCTGTCCTTTTTAAAAGTCTAGGCAAGGACCAGTTGACACTAGCCTGATTTGCTTTCACTCTGGATTAATATAATCGTGGTTCTGCGAAGGCAGAATGGGGCAGAGGTCAATACTCTGAATTCAGCAACCCTAGATTCATTTCCTTGTTTAGCCCAGAAACAAAGTCAGGAACCTATTCACTGTCTAAGCATCTAGAAGAAATGGTGCAATTTGTTTATTTATTTTTTAAAAAGGAGAAAATGACAATATAAGCTACTCTTCAAGGAAAGTCGATAAAAACAAGGAATAGTTATAATGAAATTTTTCTTTGGACCTTAACTGTCGATGGCAGCCCCTTTGATGGGAAGGAAGCCAAGCATCCTTGGCCTGGTCCTTATTTGGACAGAAAACCACTAAGCTATGCTGGGAAGTCCCAAAAAAATTGCCAGAAGAAGACAGTGGCAAATCACCTTCGTACTCTTGGCAAGAAAAAGTATCAATTTGTCTTTGAAGGTATCAAGAGCTTACACCAAGGGAACCTTAATTTGCCTTCCGCACAGGTAGCAACACTTTGCCAACCTTGGCTGAATTAAAAAAAAAATAACGAAGTAGAACTGGTCCTGATTTGCCCTTGGATGGGGAAATACATGGAAGGAAATTCTGGTAGACTAGATTGAGAAAGCAAGAAAAAATCCTAATAGCAGAGTTTCTTATGTCCATACTTCCCCCCCCCCAAAAAATGTACATGAAGATGGTCATGAAGTCCACCAAACTTAGGCTCCACGTGAAGGAGACTTCACACATCTACTTTGGCTTGTAATTGTTAAATTGGTCCTCCCATTACAAGGCTTTCTGGTTCTTATAAACCATCTTTCGTCTGGCTCTTTCTTAACCTAATACTTCCTTTACATAAAACATGCATTCAGCCAGAGGACAACTGCCGAATTTATCAAGGCCATTGAAAGGTCTGTCTTCTCATGATATTGAATCTCCTTTTTTAGAAATCTAGAGGCATATACAGTACTGAGCGAAGGAATTCCATAGGTGCATTCCAAACATGGCAGTCTTTAGTTTTTGAGAATCCCTAAGCATTTTTCACAAATAACCACCTTTCTCTGCCAGCGACTGGAACAAGCTGAGATGCTACATCTGATTTAGATGGACCTCAAACCACGGGAGAGCCATCTGGTGACCTTGGGACCACCTAAGCTTTATCTAAGATAGGTCATACCAAGTAAAATGGCTCCTGTGGATGGTCCTATCGTCCATTCTTTCTAGGGCAGATTTTGCTTCATAGCACTGAAAATTCAGCAGAGAAGAGAAAAGAGATTTCTTCAATCACAAAATGAAAATGGTACTACTTGGAACAGTTTTGTCCCATTTCCAGATGTTAAAAGAAGAGGTCTTCATGGGAATCAATGAGTAGCCAACCTCGGCCGGCATCCAAACTCTCTTCTACTTCACACTGTGTAGGAAAAATCAACTCGGTTTTCTTTTAACGTGGGGGGGGGGTGTCTGTTTGGGTTGCTTTCATGGGACAAATGCACACTCAGGACAAATGAAAAGTTAACAAGAGAATCATGGCAGCATACATAGGAAGTGAGAACACATCACAACACACCGGGGCAGTGCACAGACCTTCTTCCCACAATCAGATGGAGATGAGTTGGAGATGGCAGAGGAATGTCCACTTCCCAAAGAGAATGGAAAAGCAGCTGCAGTTGTTTTGAAGGGACATGAAGAGATTAGGCCCTTTTGATGTTTCAGGCAGCATTTGTTCTGCACACCGTTTCTTAAGAGCACAACCAAGAACTAAAACTTTGGGGACATTGACAAGGAACTTGTTCCTTGTCTTACCTTTTCCTTCTGAGTCCAATCTGGCTAAGTCCAAGAATGACACTTCTACTCTTCACTTTGAAGACTCGGAGAGAAAAAGGTGAGCAATGGGGCTTCTTGCAAGAATGGGGGGGGGGTCTCAATCCATGCCATCCAATCCTGACACTTAATGAAGACTTTGAATGCACATTTCTTCGGATATGACCTTTTAGAAGCCCAATTCAGAATAGAAAGATATTTTTAATCAACAGTATTGCTAGACAAATAGGAGTCTGAAACCTCAGCTGCTGCACCAAGTATCGTTGGGTCATCTCTGAGTACATCGCTCAGAATTGCCTATATTTTAATATTCTTTTTTTTTTAAATCTGCAATAAAGATTTCCTGATGCTGTTTCAAACTTCAGGTGGAAAGAATGTATGATAGAACATCTCTACTTGCAAAAAAAAGCTAGCAATTCAGAAAAAGCCAGCTAGAGCCTTTTTTTCTCCCCCCCCCACTTTATTTTCTGAAATGTGTGATTTTTCAAAAGGAAAGTTTTGAGCATGAATGAGAAAAACTGGCCAGAGCAGCAGCATATATCTCAAGCTAAGCAAATCGCAAGGAAGCGGGCTGCTTAGACAAATCTTCCCATCTGGGTTGCCCCAGGGCCACAATTTCCAAAACAAAAGCAAACAATAAAAACAGGGAAGGACACGTTTTTTATGGGCACCTCTTGGAAGCTGCTTGAAACATCAAAGTGGATAACCAGCTACGTCCCAAGAGAAGAGGCGAGGACAATACCTCCTAGGTGATGGCAAGTGAAGAAGATCTGCTTCTCAAAAAAAAAGCACCTTCATTACCATCACGGGGATCAATACAAAAAACAAACCAAGTCCCAAGGAATCCCAGAGAGAAGACAAAAAGAATGAAGAGATGCCAAGTGAAAGGAAAGGGGGAACAACCATATGTTTTAAAACTGGCTTTCGCCTTACCAAAGAAATCATCCCGTACTATGAAAGTCATATGAGAGAAGAGGAAGGGAAGGAGCGAAGGATCCAGAGGGGGAAAGAGATACAAAAGAGGAAGAAAAAAAAGGGGGAGGGGAGAAGGGGAGGGCAGGGAGAGAGAGAGAAAAAGCAGCCATTAAATACAACTCAGCAAATGGTGACACTGTCTTAGCAAGTATGTGTATGGAAAAATCATTTACATGACAGCAAGGCAATTCTTCACCGGACTGATCCAACTTAGTAGAAGGGACCTGGTTTTTGAGTGAAACCAATCAGGTGACAACTCCTGAAGGTATCGTTGTTCTCTCCAGCCGAACGACAAGCACCTTTCAGCTCGTGGGACGTGGTAATAGAAAATACAGCCCAGGGAAGTTCCAGACGACCGTAACTTCTGGGTCTAAAGCTTAAAGGAACTCCCTCCCTTCTGATTTCAAAAGAACATCTGCCTGAAAAACAGTCTACTCCTTGGGTAAATAAGCTGTCGTCTGTAGAACTCTCTGAGCTTGGTTGTTTTCTTGCAGATGTTTCATTATCCAACTAGGTAACATATAACCACAACAATAATAATAAAGGTGGAAGACATCTTGGAGGTCATCTAGTCCAATCCCCTGCCTGGGCAGGAAACCCTGTACCCTTTTCAGACAAATGGCTGTCCTGTCTCTTCTTAAAAACTTCCAGGGTTGGAGCATTCACCGCTTCTGGAGGCAGGTTGCTCCACTGGTTAATTGTCCTACCTGTCAGGAAATTTCTCCTTAGTTCCAGGTTGCTTCTCTCCTTGGTTAGTTTCCATCCGTTGCTTCTTGTCCTGCCTTCAGGGGCTTTGGAGAATAGATTGATCCCGTCTTCCTTGTGGCAACCCCTGAGATATTGGAACACTGCTATCTTCAGTGTGAATGAATGATTTCACCTAATTGGGTTGCCTAGTTGAGCTTAAGAGGTTACTTAGTTGGCTGTCAGGCAAAGCTCAAGAGCAATATGGAACAATTCACCCAGAGTCCATGTCTTTATTTGCTTACACACAGCAGACAGAATTTTGCCAGACTGAACCCTTATTACTCCTAGCATAATGGATATGCCTTGGGAGAGAGAATATGGCTGTTCTAATTCTCTTCCTCTGTCTTCTATCCCGCTCTGGGCTATATTGCTTCTTGTCTCACTGGAATATGCTCCCTCCTTCCTGGAAAACTGCTGTTTTGCTGTAGTCCATCACCCCAGTTCCCCCTCCATGGACACCATCCCTCACATTGGATAATGAAACACCTGCAAGAAAACAACCAAGCTCAGAGAGCACCAAGGAGTCCATCGTTCAACCTGGAGCTACAAATATGATCTTCTAAAGGGTTGTCTTAACGAATCCTAAAGAAACCCAAATCAAAATCATATGCCATTCTTGTGGGCTAGATCCAAATGTTCTTTCCTTTTGAGAAAGAGAGGTTGTTTGGGAGCAGATCCTCGCGTTCCAAGGAACAAAGAATTTGGGGACCTGTCTCATGGTAGCCTTAGTCCACCTCTGAGAACTGGAACATAGCAGATGAAGAATATTGTTGCTCTAGGATCCTGTTTTTTTAGTGTTATAACAGCAAGAATCTTTCCTCCTGTTGAACAAGATTTCTACGCCTGCCCAAGTAACAAACAAAAAGTGGGGGTGGCGGAGGAACCATCAAAATCATAAAATATCTTGGCTTCAACCCTGAGGTTGCAGTCCCACTTCTGTAGTATTAAAAAGTAGAAACACCCAAACACTAAGGAAGAGTAATCTTCTCTTGAAGGAGGAGGAGGAGGATGGGGCGAGGAGAGTCCTAGCATTTTTACTCTCTTTGGAGGAGTAGATGCTAGTATTTTTACTTTCTTTGGAGAAGGAAAGCAATATAAACTGGAAGAAACAAAGAGAGCAAACTGGGGTTTTCTATTAAAGGCTGTATTTTTAGGGTGGGGAAGGGTCTCAGGGACCATGTTTCCAGGAGCTAGAAGAACTCACTCTCTCTCTCTCTCTCTCTCTCTCTCTCTCTCTCTCTCTCTCTCTCTGCTACACTCTGGGAATTCACTTTCTTTTGTACCATTTCCTTATCTTCTTCCCCAATCAAGAACCTGGTCTTGACTGAGGCTAAATAACATATACAAAGGTAAAGGTTCCCCCGCACATGCGTGCTAGTCGTTTCCGACTCTAGGGGCCGGTGCTCATCTCCGTTTCAAAGCCGAAGAGCCAGCGCTTGTCCAAGGACGTCTCCGTGGTCATGTGGCCGGCATGACTAGACGCCAAAGGCGCACGGAACGCTGTTATCTTCCCACCGGAGTGGTCCCTATTTTCCTACTTGCATTTTTTTACGTGCTTTCGAACTGCTAGGTTGGCAGAAACTGGGACGAGTAACAGGCGCTCACTCTGTTACGCGGCACTCGGGATTCGACCCGCCAAACTGCCGACCTTCTGATCGACAAGCTCAGCATCCTAACCCACTGAGCCACCGCGTCCCTCTAAATAACGTGTGTGTGTGTGTTATATATATATATATATATATACACACACACATCCCCATCAAAAAGAAGGGGAATTATTTTATTTATTTATTTATTTATTTTAATTCCATTTATATCCCGCCCTTCTCCGAAGACTCAGGGCGGCTTACAAACTTAGCAGTAGCCTTCATTCTATGTATATGCCTGCTTATTAGGGCTTTCACACACACCCCAAGCGGCATTATTACAAAGTCAGCTTAATTGCCCCCAACAATCTGGGTCCTCATTTTACCTACCTCGGAAGGATGGAAGGCTGAGTCAACCTTGAGCCTGGTGGGATGCGAACCTGCAATCATTGCAGGCAGCTGGTGTTACTTAAGGAGGCATTAGCCCACTGCTCCACCAAGGCTCTTTAGTCCTTGGTTATTAGTCCTTGGTTATATGAGATCAAAGGGAAATAATCTCTTTGTATTCTGCCAGGATTGTTATTAAGAATTGGGAAAAAAAGGAGAACATCACAAACCAACTCACTTGTCCAGTAGTTCCCCCCCCCCCCTTATTGTTAAGTTTATCAGAAGTTGCGCCAGATCCATCCAGTTATCACTAATTAAGATAGTAATTTCATTCTGGCAACCCCTAAATATTGCAGGACTACAATTCTCATTATCCTTGGCTGCAGACTAACCTGATTGGGGATGACGGAACCTGTAGCCCAACTACATCACAGGGCTATACTTGAGAAGCTGGTGACTTAAACACCATCCTCCCAAATAAGTTTCTTTTAAAAGTCACCTAAGAAGAGATGGATATGGAATTTCAGACTCTGAGTCCTGACGTGCCTTAATTAGTAAAGAAAGTAAAAGTCTTCATCCCACCTCCCATCTTAAATCCCAAAGTAGTCGGGACTCAAGTAGACAGAGTGGATGGAGACTGCAGAAAGGAAATGTAAGCAAAAAACCAGAAAGTGATCGCTTGTGTTCAGATACCTAACTGTCAGGAGCAAACCATGATAGCCTTTCATAAAATACCCAGTCAGTAACTTTGTTGTTTGCCACAGACGTGACAAGAATCCTCCAGACTGCTTGCCTTTCCCTGGGAATGACCAGATAAGGGTTCATAGATCTTGGGTGAAGTCAAGCTTATGCTGCATGTGGGCTGGAGAATGTTTCCAACTAGGTCCTTGCTTGACCCCTCCTTCCAGACTTAGCTGGCAGGTTCCCAACATCCACTGTCCAAAATAACAAAAGTAGGGAAAGGTAGAACCAAGTCAACAAAATGAACTGTGACAGGATGTATTTTACACGTGAACAGCCTCTTTGTTTGTTTTAAAATTCTAAGGGGGGAAAAAAAAGAAAATAAACCAAGAATCTAAGGAGAGGAGAAATACACACCTGAAAATTCCCCTATGGGCCATGTCCAACGAAGCACATAGAGAGGAAGGAATGGAGTGGCGGGGGAGGGAAAAAAAGTCAATCAATGTCTAAAACCAACAACAAAAAAATAATAATTCTTGGATTCTTTTTTTTTAAAAAAAACAACTCCCTTCCCCTCCCCCCAAACCCCAAGACAATGATTTTGCCATTTCCATACCAAAAGGCATAAAAATCATAAAGACAAGGTCCACTGTGACCATAAAAAGCATGAATTCATATGAGGAAAAGCATGAGGGGCATGAGAGAGGAAGGGTCAATGTTTCTGATGAAAATGTGGTTGGGGACCTTACAAGCCCCTCATTTAACCTTGTTTTCTCACGCGTAGTATCTGGTTTTCATGAAGCCAGAATGAGGAAGAATTTTTCTCTTGCTTTCTTTGCATTGTTCTGCTTTAGCACAGCAAACCGAAATCTCACTCAATGCTTAAGGAGTGTCCCATCGGCTCCACCAAAACTTCAAGCATGTTACCTTAGACGTCTACAAAGGATATTGTCTCATCCCACCATAGGATATTCGCATGCGTTCTTGAATTGTTTGGATTCAGGTATCACATTATGGTCTGATGTGTTTTTGTTGTTGTTGTTTCAGCTTTCTATGGTGTGTGGATGAGGGAAGGAGAATGGAGCAGGTTATGGTTTGTTTGAAAGCAAGCAGTCTGTAACCATGGCTTGCTATGGGCTTACTGATTGCATGACATGCAAATGGAGAGTATGGTCTGTTTTTTAAGTTTTCTGGTTTGTTCTTGGTTTCCTTTGGGCCTGAAACATCCTTCTAACTATCCTTTAAGATGCCACATGAGCACAACAATAAAAGACTGGAAGGAACCAACCAGGAATTGAACAAATAAGCTGAGTGGGGTACTGTGAAAACCTGGTTCTTCCCCCAAGAATTGGGCTAGGTTGAGATGGTTGTGCTGGGAGGCTGTTTCGTCTGATAAATCTTTGTTTTATAGATGGTTGTGAACAGCCTAGAATCATTATAGGAGATAGGCGGTCCTATAAGCCAAATAAAGATATAAGAGCAACAACTGGTAAGCTAAGGTTTAATCGTAGTTTCTTAAATCCTAACTGGCTGAGATTAATTCATAAAACTTGGTTCACAAACCATAATTGCTGGGTACACCCAACATAAAGATAGTCTTCATTTAGTGACCACAATTGGAGCCGGGAACTTGATTGTTAAATAAAATGATTGCTAGGCGAGACTGTGACCGTACAAACTACTTGCCTTGTTTTAAGCTCCTTGATTAGCTATCCTCTCTATAGTTTATTTACTTTATTACATGCTTTTTGAAATCTTTGCTACAAATCTGACCCTCTAACATGCATAACTGGGTAGGTTGCTGTTCCTTGCAAGTGGAGAAAAAGTGACAAAAAGAGCATGATTCTGATCAGAGAATTCAGCTTTGTTAAGAAAAACAATGACATCTTTTAAAGGTATAAGTCCTATGGTTGGGAAGAATAACTGCCTCAAAGGTAAGAGAATTGCATAGGCAAGATTCTTAGTGGCCTAAGAATAACAAGGCGTCATTCTACCACAAAACTCTTTCCCAATCTGAAAACTAATGGAGTAAATTAAGCAAATTAATTAGAAAATGCAGAACAAAAAAATATTCATGCATGTTTTAAGAGCATAAACCTGCTTAATAAATAATTGCCTTTTTCATACCTACACACACTCTGGCATACATTAGATAAGTCTTGGAACTTGAATTCAAATACCACCGATTGGTTTCACCTCTTCTCTTTCTCTGGATATTTAAATTATCCAGTTAAATATCTTCTGACATTTTACAAATTTGGGTCAAAAACCTACTTCAAAGTATTGTGGTGAGGATAATCAAGGTAAGGATTTTAAAAGCCGTGCCTTTGAAGTAACCTTTACCTAGTAGATCTGCCCCTTCATCCACGTCTCCAATGGCCTCTGAGCCCACTTCAGTAAGTTCGGTATACAGAGAATCAGTATTGATGCCAAATGCTTTATTCACTATCCCTTGTGTCGGGCTATTTATATAAGAAGGAAAATTAGAAATACATTGCAGCAAGAAATATCCTCTCTTAATCACAAAAGGCAGCTTTTCTCCCCAAATACATTTTTTTTAATCCTTATCCCACGGAGCAAAAAACATAATAATAATAATAATAATAATAATAATAATAATAATAATAATAATAATAATAATAATAATAATAATAATAATAATAATAATAATAATAATAATAAAGTTGGAAGGACCTTGGAGGTCATCTAGTCCAACCCCCTGCTCAGGCAGGAAACCTTATACCATTTCAGGCATTCCCCACCCTGGGAAATTCTGGGATTTGACCTCCACACATTTAAAGTTGCCAAGGTTGAGAAGCACTGTTTAAGAAGGACATCTAGCCTCCAAGTAGTTGATTTAAATGGCAGTGAGTAGAAATAGACCAGCTTCGTAAGTTATCTGTGTCTGTTTCAATGATTATTCCCTACTATCTGAACCCTTTCAATGATTAAGTTTGCCCCCAAAGCTTTCCAACCTGTTCCCTGTGCGCTCCAGTCTAGGATCCTGGATGTCCAACTCTGGCGTAGAGTCAATATCTTGGAAGTCCGATCCCTCATCACTGCTTCCCATTCCTGTAACAAAAGCATGGGGGAACCATGTATGCTCTGGAGCCCACAAAGCATTTGGACTTAAACATGTGTCGTTGCGCTTCTCCTTCTCTTGAAAAACACCGAGTAACACAATCTGTGTTTTAGGGCATCAGGAATATCACCCAGCCTCAATCCAGAAGGCATACCATCTTGTCTCTCTCACACACATACAGGTTAGTCCTTGACTTACAACCCTTCATTTTAGTGACGGTTCAAATTTACAACAGCACTGAAGAAAGTGACGTCACGATCACTCCTCATACTTCACAGCATCCCGACAGTCACATGATTAACATTTGGGCACTTGGCAACTGTCGTGTATTTAGGAGGGTTACGGTGTTCGGGGGAGTCACACGGTCACCCTTCGTGACCTTCTGACAATCGAAGTCAACAGGGGGGAAGCCAGATTTGCGCAACGACCACACGACTCATTTAACTGCCGTAGTGATTCGTTTAACCACCATGGCTAAAAAGGTTGCAAAATGGAGCTCAACTCAACAACTGCCTTGCTTAGCAAGGGAATATTTGGGCTCAATTGTGGTCGTTAGTCGAGGACTACCAGTATCGACTAAACTACACTGAAGAACCCATTCCCTTCAGGTATTTTGGTCCCAAGCTGTTTAGGTTCCTTCGGATTAAATCCAGGACCACAAAACTAGCCAGGTAGATGATGGGAATAGGGAATAGGGAATAGGGAATAGGGAATAGGGAATAGGGAATAGAATAGAATAGAATAGAATAGAATAGAATAGAATAGAATAGAATAGAATAGAATAGAATAGAATAGAATAGAATAGAATAGAATAGAATAGAGTAGAGTAGAGTAGAGTAGAGTAGAGTAGAGTAGAGTAGAGTAGAGCAGAGCAGAGCAGAACAGAACAGAACAGAATAATAGAATAGAATAGAATAGAATAGAATAGAATAGAATAGAATAGAATAGAATAGAATAGAATAGAATAGAATAGAATAGAATAGAATAGAATTTAGAATGGAATGGAATGGAATGGAATAGAATAAATGGAATGGAATAGAGAATAGAATAGAATAGAATAGAATAGAATAGAATAGAATAGAATAGAACAGAACAGAACAGAACAGAATAGAAATGAAATTAGAATGGAATGGAATGGAATGGAATGGAATGGAATAGAATAGAATAGAATAGAATAGAATAGAATAGAATAGAATAGAATAGAAATTAGAATGGAATGGAATGGAATAAATGGAATGGAATAGAGAATAGAATAGAATAGAATAGAATAGAATAGAATAGAATAGAATAGAATAGAATAGAATAGAATAGAATAGAATAGAATAGAATAGAATAGAATAGAATAGAATAGAACAGAACAGAACAAAATAAGAAATAGAAATAGAATATAGAATAACAGAGTTGGAAAGGACTTTGTAGATAGACCCTACATCATTTCTGACAGTCCAGTCTCTTCTTGAAGGCTTCCAGTTGTGAAGCTCCCACAACCTCTGAAGGCAAGCTGTTCCAACATTTAACAAGTTCGAGAAAGGAGTTAAGCAGACAGACCGACTCCTACCTATGCTCACGTTCCTTGTCTCTTGGACCACCTGCACTTCCATATTCCGGCTATTCCGTTTCTCCCGCGACCGTTTGTTATTTTTTGAAGTGACATAGTCGTTCATTGACTGAAGGCTCTCATTCAGGGGCGTCACAGCAGCGGAGGGCACCGACGACGTGGGGGTATTTGATTTTGTTCCTGTGGTGCTCGGCGTGGCAGCTGCAGAGGACTGCCCAGATTCTGACATTTCATCAGGTGGACACTGGTGCGCAATGTGGTTGGCAGAGAGGGAGGGGGGAGGAAAAAAGGCAAGATAGCCATACCAATCAATTTTTTTTGCCCTGGCTCTTTTGCTGCCTTTGGAGCATTAAGAGGTATGAGCGTAAGATGCCAAGCAGCAGTAATGGAAACCATGAAATGAACAACAGGGGCCAATATGACACAAAGTTTCATGGTTGAGGAACATTTCTGTTGTCAGCGTCTTGCAATGAATCTGTTGGAGCCTGAATGTTGGTATTGCCAAAGCCAGTGCCCAAAACATTTTTTCCCCTGCAACTTCCCTTCTGCCCAGCAGCCTGTCAGAAATGGGCCAGGTTATTCTGCCTACAACTCTATTCACTTGCGATGGGTTTCCAAAATTAAGTCAGTGACCACACACCATAGCCAGAAGTGGCTGCAACTCCTTACAACTTATTCAGAGACTTAAAGCAGGCCTCTAAATATGCTATACAATCCGTATCGTATCCCATACACGGTACGGTGCATAATTAATTACTGCTTCCTTTTAATCATCTCCAAAAAAAAAACCCCTCCAATATACCGTATTAAACCAGAGGTAAGCCTTGGTGGAGCAGTGCGGTGACTGGCTGTTGGCATAAAGTTTTGATTGACTACCAGCAAATGGTTCTGATTGTAGTCTGCTGGTGAAAAAGGGACAAAGCCATAGAGCAGAGGTCCCCAACCCCTGAGCCGTGGATCTGTACCGGTCTGCGGCATGCCCGCAACCGGTTTGCAGAAACAAGCAAAGTCCCATCGGTGGGATGCAGGCAGCACGCAAAACCGTGCGCTCTCCGGTCTGCAGAAAAACCTCTCTCCACAGAACCGGTCCCTGGTGCCCCAAAGGTTGGGGACCTCTGCCATAGAGTATCATCATGCATATTATCCTATGCCTCCTTAAGTAACACCCGCTGCCCACAATTAGTGCAGGTTCGAGTCCCACCAGGCTCAAGGTTGACTCAGCCTTCCATCCTTCCGAGGTAGGTAAAATGAGGACCCAGACTGTTGGGGGCAATAAGCTGACTTTGTAATAATGCCGCTTGGGGGGGGGGAAGCCCTAATAAGCAGGCATATACATAGAATGAAGGCTATTGCTAAGCACATTGGTTTGTGCTTTAAAATTGTAAGCCCCCCTGAGTCTTCGGACAAGGGCGGGATATAAATGGGATTTAAAATAAAATAAAAATAAAATACAATTTTCAGGAGCAAGGCTAAAATGCTGCATTCTTATTGAAAAGGGAGAAAGAAGAGTAATAGGGATGGTTTAAGTCATCAAAATCCCATCCTTGAAAGAGTGACCCACGGATGATGAGGCACAAATGTTGCGGGTTCCAGAGGGGAATTATCAGGCTGAAGCCACAAGAAGAGAGAAAACTGATTGAACGCTAGATAAAATGTCCGGATTTATCTGGCCAAGGAAAAGACTGTTACTGACGGGTGGGTTCCCTTCCTTTCATTAGAATTTCTACTTCCCCACCGTCTAGCAGTGTTACAGCTTGAATCTGACCACTCCTTGGAGTCATTCCAACTATACCAGGGGTCAGCAACCTGAAACAGTGAAAGAGCCACTCGGAACCGGTTCCCTCACAAAAGGAAAAACTGGGAGCCACAAAAAATGTGTGCACATGCGCGTACATGTGTGCATGTGCAGAACAGGGTTTGACTGAAGAGTGGAGCTAAGGTGAGATATGCACCTACCCTGCATATTTGAATTGATTGGTTGAACCTTTTTAGTCCCACTTTTTTTTTTTGGACTGCACATGGCAGACGACTGGGAACTACAGGAGATGGCTGAAAGAGCTGCATGCGGCTCTGGAGCCGCGGGTTGCAGACCTGTGAACTATACAGATATCCATTTTTGTCCCCGTCTTTCTTCTTCTCTATCCTCTACACCTCTGAGCGTGCTCCAAAATATGGAGGGTAGCAAATGAGCATGAGAAGACTCACTGCACCTGGTCCAAAAAAAAAAATATTCCAAGCACTAAAGGTATGTCTGTAGTCCTTCTAACACTGCTCAACTCACCCTCCCAACGGACTCAATCTGGATCATCAAAAGAGAGGAATGCTGGAAGATGTAGAAGGGCTGTAATTTGCCTGTTTCTCAAAAGGTAGAAAAAG
Source organism: Vipera berus (assembly GCF_964194415.1). NCBI lineage: Eukaryota > Metazoa > Chordata > Lepidosauria > Squamata > Viperidae > Vipera > Vipera berus. Next base: position 7,736,488 of record NC_138216.1, read on the forward strand.
ATAAAGGAGCGGGTGCGTGTGTGTGGAAACGGTTTAGGCTGCAAAGGGTTACAGACACAAAGGGTCCTCTTCCCCTGATGGAAAACACAATTCAACAAGTAGGCAGGGAAGCTCTCATTTCCATGATAGTTGTAAAAAAAAAACAACCTTGTAGATGGAGTTGGACTGCATCTGACTGAGGTCACTCAGGTGCCAGTGGTCCACTGCGGGGGCAATCTTGGCCCCCACCTGCCCACGTACCATATCATCTGTGAGGGGGATGTTCAGAGAATTGGGGCGCCTCTTCATGCTAGAATGAGAGAGCAAGAGAAAAGAAAGAGTCAGCGAAAGCTGGAAGGCTTGAATTTATGAAAAGCAACATTTTTTAAAAAAAAAACTTGCCATAGTAAATAACATTCAGAATAACAGTGTTGGGACTTGGAGATCTAGTCCAGGGGTGTCAAACTGCCGGCCCACGGGCCGGACACATCACCAGGAAACCGCCCCCACCCCATTGCTGGCAATGGGAAAAAAGCTCCGATACGTCACGTGATGTCGTGAGTTTGACGTGTCTGGTCTAGCCCAACGCCCTGCTCAAGCAGGAGACCATGCTCAGTAGAAGAGAGTATTTGTAGCTCAGGGTTGAACTGTGGGGTCCTTGGTCTCTCTGAGGTTGTTTCGTTACCCAGTTAGATAACATGATCAGTGGTAAGCCCACTCCCTCCTAGCACTGATGATGTTACCTAGCTGGGTAATGAAACATCTTCAAGAAAACCACCAAGCTCAGAGAGCACCGAGGACCCCACAGTCCTTCCTCCTCCTCCTCCTCCTCCTCCTCCTCCTCCTCCCTTCTAGAACTGATGATTTTACCTAGTTTGGTAATGAAACATCTTCAAGAAAACCACCAAGCTCAGAGAGCACCAAGGACCCCACAGTTGTTCCTCCTCCTCCTCCTCCTCCTCCTCCTCCTCCTCCTCCTCCCAGCACTGATGATGTTACCTAGTTGGGTAATGAAACATCTTCAAGAAAACCACCAAGCTCAGAGAGAACCAAGGTCCCTATAAATTGCATTCAAGTGCAATTATCTAGGTGCTGAAATCTTCAACAGCAGCACTCGGGGAATAAATACACTTCATGGTGATCTTTCCTATACACATTCCTGACCACTAAGGTAAGAATATTCCTTATTCCAAGTGTATTTATTAATCACATTTATATTTATTTATTTTATTTATTTATTTTATTACATTTATATACCGCCCTTTCCCGAAGGACTCAGGGCGGTTTACAGGGTGATTAAAAAACAAAGATACAAAAGTTAAAAACAGATTAAAAAAATTATATTCATCCCTGCATAAATAAAACCCCAGTTAAAATTAAGATTAGAGCTAAAATTAGAATTCTCAGCCTGGGCCAGAGAGCTCGAAGAGCCAGGTCTTCAGGTCCCGGCGGAATGAACGGAGGTCATTCATTGCCACCCCTCTCACGAAAAGCAACCTTGGGAGGCATACAGCAAGTTGGTCTCCTAGTTCCTTTTAGTCAAATAAAGTCACGTTTCGAAACTGAGTGCAATTTCTGGTGGTGTAATGATTGCGTCCATATGAGGTTGTTGTTTTTGACAACAGCACATAAGTGCTCAGTCATTGGATTTTTCCATTTAGCTTTTCCTGGTTAATGACATTTGGCTAAGCATTTACATTTGTTGATAGAGATCAACAATTCTGGTTTCTATCACACACTAATAGACAAAGTAGTAGTAGTATAGGTGTTGTGCTAGAATTATGATCTCCCATCAAAGCACTAACCAAGTTCAATCACGTTTAACACCGACAAGGTCCTCAAGGTGTGTTGAGGGCTGCCTTCTGTTAAAGCCTGTCTGATGGACAAGACTAAAGCAAACTGATGCAGGCTGGGTTCAGATTCCACCAAAACTAGATGAAAAAAAATCTTTCATCTTTACTCCCATTTTTTTTCTCTGCCACTCTCTTCACCAGGAAGCTGTGAGGAGGGGCACAGGTTGACCTTGCTAGTAACTAACTGGCTTCTTGCAAAATGGGTTTCGAATCTTGCACACGCCCTTAGGGCCAAAAGTTGCTTGTCTTGCTCTAAATGGCACGTTTAAAATGCTTGTTTAAAATGCTGACAAGACCCTTTTTCAGATTGTCTTGGAAGTGCTGGGAGGTAGACCGAGTCCTTTTGCATGCAAAACATGTGCTCTGCCACTGAATTGTAGATCTTCTTAAGATCAAAAGAATGCATGAAAAATGGCCCCAAATCGTATTCATGAAATCATGACAAGAAGCACAGAACATTGTATTCTTTCTCTGTTCAATCTCAAGTACAGACTGGCTGTGGCAGAGTAGCTAAAAGCGCTGGATAACAGTTGGGGGAGGTATCAAGTAAGAATCCAGAGCTTTGTTTAGCCTTGAAATTATCCTGGGTTCAGTTACTCGATAACATCCTATTTAAGCTAGTTGAGTTGTTATGAAAATAAAAAGAGAAGGAGAAATTCGTGCCCATGACTCAAGATACTTTGAAACAGAGATAAGATAAAAATACAATAAAGAACAAGGGATTGCTATGAGAGACTTGAAGGTGTGGCTTGATCCATCTTGACTATGTTAGGACAGATTGACAGATAAGAATGAAAGTCAGATAGCATAAATCTATCCAAGGCTGGTTACTATCCTTTGTTTTTCCCAGTGGGGAAGTGTTTCATCTTCCAGCTGCTGTCGTTTTCAGAGTTGAAAGCAGAAGGGCAAAAATATAAATTCTCCAGTTCCTGGTTTAGCAAAATACAACTGATGTGCTCAAATAACGTGGAATTCCTCCAAAAAAAAACAACCTATTACGACCCAACATGAGAATGTGGTTTATACACAGCCAAAGTAGGTTGAAATGCTAAATATCGAACATCATTTTTGTCTAATCTCTTCTGCCAGTCAAGCCAAAAAAAATAGGGAGGTTTCTCCCAAAGAGCAATATGTGGGGAGGGGGTGACTTCCCCCCCCAAAAAAAAAGTGCTCCTTTCCAGACCTATCTCACCAATGTTTTTAGTTTTTTGAGGGAGGAAGAGATTTGGATATGATAATGAACTCCAGTTTCAACCAGGTTTTTATAAAGATATTCCTTTCTTATCCTAAAGATAAGATTGGAGATTGTTGAAATGAGAGTCAAACTTCTCCTCCTGTGACTCAGTTTCATTTGACTGGTTCCAAATGGGGACTTAATCCAGCTGAGAAGCAAACCAGAACTTCAAATGTAAAACTGAAGGTTCTGGAAGAAACCGTGAGATAAAGGCCGATGAGATTCCCTTAAATTCCGCTGTGAAGAGGAAGTTCAGATTAAGGGGATGAGTAGGAACAAATGCAATTGACTGGCGGGTAGTCAGCAAAATCTGCAACTGCTCTTTTCCAACATTTTTGTCACACAAGGACATGGACTTCTACCCTAGCAGGAGGCTAAGAGGGGCTCTTATCACCTTCTTGGAAGAAAAAAAAAGAATTATCTTTCCCCTATATTTAATGGTAGGGGACGTGGTGGCTCAGTGGGTTAGGACGCTGAGCTCATCGATCAGAAGGTCGGCAGTTTGGCGGGTCGAATCCCGAGTGCCGCGTAACAGAGTGAGCGCCTGTTACTCGACCCAGCTTCTGCCAACCTAGCAGTTCGAAAGCACATAAAAACGCAAGTAGAAAAATAGGGACCACTATGGTGGGAAGGTAACAGCGTTCCGTGCACCTTTGGCTTCTAGTCATGCCGGCCACATGACCACGGAGACGTCCTCGGACAAGCGCTGGCTCTTCGGCTTTGAAACGGAGATGAGCACCGGCCCCTAGAGTTGGAAACGACTAGCACGAATGTGCGGGGGAACCTTTTTATATTTTATGATAACCCAGTTAATTTTTGTCTCTGGGGATCAAAACACCCAGAGCTGCAACACCCCACCAGTGCTGAAAAACTGGAAGGGGGAAAAACCCTCTGTAAATATTATAAGATCACCCAATACCACAAGAACTCAGATCTTACCAATCTAAATAGTAACCATTTTAAATGGCACCTATTGTTGCTACATCAAATATGGTGGTCAAATATGGCTAGACCAGACACTGGGGCAAGTAGGCCTCCCAACACTCTAAACCCAATGTATGGAAGTGATGGGTGTGGCTACCAGGCCGGATTCACACTCTGAACCTGTGCTCAATGTGGCTCAGGAATGTTTTTCTCTGATCTTCAGAAAACAGTACAGAACTGCAAAATATGGTTGGTGATCAGAAGTTCCATGATGATGATGATGATGATGAACATGATGGTGATGATGATGATAAGAGAAAACTCAACCCCTTAGGAAGAGTCTGCCAAATTACCTTTTTCTCCATGATGGGTGGTGACTGAAGTGACAAACAGAGAACAGCCAACACAAGAGAGGTAATGGCAAAAGAAGCAAGACAAGAGAATAACCATTAGAGTGCACAAGTCATGCAAGCACGCTATTGACATGCTCAGACAACATGCTCCTTCGAGTAGTGATCGACACGCTGGCCCACAGACTCACAAGCGCATTGCAAAGCAAGGATGATACTATCCTATGTACAGCTACACTGCGTTGCTGGTCTCTTATCTGAAGAAAAGTGATGTTTCTTTATCGTACATCAGCATGTGACATTTTGCAAAGATTGGAAATAGCCGTTTCGACACTGATTCCACGCTTTTATCATTCAACCAATGGTCACTGCATTCATGGCAGACGATGGCAACCGTATAGCATTTGCAAAATACAGTAAGCCAAAATTTTCTAGAATTCTTGTTTTGGAGTAGAATTACTTGAAACAAGCCAGGGATCAGAAATCAGGAACACATCATAGCTTTTAGCTGTAGCTTCTTCTTAGGAGTGGGACAAATAAGAATTTTTTTTGGCGGGCGGGACTTGATAATATTACACGTGAAAGACCTATGACTAGATCTCATAATGTACTTATTTTACATTGAAGGCCGGAGACAACCTGAATGGAAGACTCACACTGGACTTAACCCTTAAAGCTCAACTCTCTTCATAATCACAGGGATACATAAATATGTATTTCTCTCTGTGTGATTCTTTTCTTTTTTAATCCAACAGAGCTAAGTTTAAATGATGAAAGCAGAGAGAGAGAAGATTAAACATTCCAGAATCAGTTTCTTTTATGTGGGAACAAACATTCCTGAAGGTCTAATTATGGTTTTCCAATGTAATATTTCATCTGGCTTACTGATAAGTTTTCTCTAAGTCTCCTAAAGCTGTACCAGGAAACACACATGGGTAGATATACCGTATGCGCTAATAACAATTGCCAATTTCCTTCTAATGGTTACAACTGGGTAAGCAAGTAAGTTCATAGGTTGGCTTCTGATTGCCTTCATCTAAAGAAATTTATTTATTGGGGGGGGAGGCAGAGGTATATATTCCATCAGTGAACTTCCAAAAAGGGCTTAGAAATCACCAAAATTTCAGGGAAAAACTCAAAATTTTGAAAAAAGAGCAGAAAACAGGGTGGATGACTCTTAAGGTTGGCTTTATATTATTTCACATTTTAGTGATCAGCATTCCACATTTATATGTCCCAGTGGTAACTATCAACATCTTCTTAGAGTTAGGATAAGTTTCTCCTAGACCAGGGGTAAGCAACCTCGGCTCTTTTATGACTCATGGACTTCAACTCCCAGAATTCCTGAGTCAGTAGCTGACTCAGGAATTCTGGGAGTTGAAGTCCATGAGTCATAAAAGAGCCGAGGTTGCCTACCCCTGTCCTAGACCATTCCTAGCACTAGCAAAATGCTTGGACTACTCTTTGTCTCTGTCTAATGCATCCTATGCCTAGCTTTCCCATACTCAATAAAATATAAACAGTTTTTGAAAGCTCAGGAGTTCCTCTCATCCACAAGATATGTGGATGAATTCGAATTTCATAAGCAGACCAGAAAAATATATGTTCTTATATCTCATTACACTCCAATAACATTTTCCTAAGGAAGGGTTTCCCAACCACTTGGAGATGTGTGGACTCCCAAGTCCCAAAATTCTGGGAGCTGGCTGGGGAATTCTGGAGTTGAAGTCCACACATCTTCCAAGTGGCCAAGATTGGGAAAGGCTGTTTTAAAGGGATCCTCAACCCCTATGCTCACCCTGTAGAAAATCTGCCTGTCTGAATCAGTTGTTGCCGTATTATTTTTAGTTTGCACAAAACGAGGTAAGCTTCTTGAACTCATAGAAAGAAACTCCAATGGAAGCAAGTCACAAGAAATGCATGTGTGCGTGGTCCCATCATCACACGGAAAAATGCCCTTATCCTCAATAACCTCAGGAGTTATGGAACACGTTCTGTGCTCATACACACGCTTATGTGCTGAAGGATACAATATCTCTCCGCTTTTTCTAAAATAAAAACCTGAGCACAATCACAGCGCAAACCACACGCAGAGGTGAGATAAGCAACGGGAACTGTGGAATGCAAATGCAGCCAGACACAAGCCAAATCCAAAAGAACATGCACTGACTGGGATGAAGGAAAAAGACTCCTGACACCGGTTAGTGGGTCACAGAAGATTTACACAGGATGCCAATCCCCACAACCCATTGGGATTTAATCAAACGACATTCTTTTCTCTTCCCCGGAAGCAAGTCATCCATCTATTCATTCCAAAGATGGACAACTTGTCCAACATAGAAGAAAATGGCCCTGCTGTCTCCATGATCTCAATCTAGGTTCTATCCCCATTTTTGTAACTTATAACCCCATTTCATGGGGGGGTCTGTCCCTGCCGAAGGCATAAAGGTAAAGGTAAAGGTTCCCCCGCACACGCGTGCTAGTCGTTTCCAACTCTAGGGGCCGGTGCTCATCTCTGTTTCAAAGCCGAAGAGCCAGCGCTTGTCCGAGGACGTCTCTGTGGTCATGTGGCCGGCATGACTAGACGCCAGAGGCGCATGGAACGCTGTTATCTTCCCACCGTAGTGTTCCCTATTTTTCTACTTGCATTTTTTACGTGCTTTCGAACTGCTAGGTTGGCAGAAGCTGGGACGAGTAACAAGCGCTCACTCTGTTACGTGGCACTCGGGATTCACCCCGCCAAACAGCTGAAAACAAGAGTGTGCCAATAATAATCCTTTTGGGGATCTGTTCCCCACCACAGGCTATAATCTGTTACAACTGAATCAGAAAAGCTTTTGACCTTGTACAGGCAGTCTCGACTTACAACAATTCATTTAGTGACCATTCAAAGTTGCAATGGCACTGCAAAAAGTGACATGACCATTTTTCACCCTTACGACTGTCACAGCATCCCCGTGGTCACGCGATCAAAATTCAGACGCTGGGCAACTGACTCGTATTTATGACGGTTGCCGTGTCCCGGGGGTCACATGATTCCCTTTTGTGACCTTCTGACAAGCGAAGTCAACGGGGAAGCCACATCCACTTCACAACCCGTGTTATTGATTTAACAACTGCAGTGATTCCGTGGCAAGAAAGGCCATAAAACGGGGCAAAATTCACTTGACAACAGTCCCACTTAGCAACAGGAAATTTGGGCTCAGTTGTGGTCATATGTTCAAGGACTGCCTGTACAAGTATTGTTCTTCAGTGAAGGAGCCTGGCCCTTTTGTTATTTTCTTGCAAACCTAAAAAAAAGGTACAGCTGCTTTCAGAATTGCCTTAACTTCAAGGGGATCCGTTTACTCTCGCGCTCAGCAAGTGCTTCTTCGAAATTATTTTCAAAGTGTGCATAACCTCCGTTTATAGCTCTTTAAGCTAGCTAGGGACGCGGTGGCTCAGTGGGTTAGGACGCTGAGCTTGTCGATCAGAAGGTCGGCAGTTTGGCGGGTCGAATCCCGAGTGCCGTGTAACAGAGTGAGCGCCTGTTACTCGTCCCAGCTTCTGCCAACCTAGCAGTTCGAAAGCACGTAAAAATGCAAGTAGAAAAATAGGGACCACGACGGTGGGAAGGAAACAGCGTTCCGTGAGCCTTTGGCGTCTAGTCATGCCGGCCACATGACCACGGAGACGTCCTTGGACAAGCGCTGGCTCTTCGGCTTTGAAACGGAAATGAGCACCGGCCCCTCGAGTTGGAAACGACTAGCACGCGTGTGCGGGGAGAACCTTTACCTTTAAGCTAGACCAGGAAGACACAAATATAATTTGCAACATTTGGGCCTTTTGGACTCTTACTTTAAAATGTTTGTTTCTAATCTCAGAGAAGCCAGACTTCTTAAGAAGGAAATAGTAAGTTGGAGAAAAAAAATAGGGGGGAAAAAAACAACTTCTTAAAGGAATTTACATTCAAGCTTTTCAAATCATTATTTTTAACTCTGCTGTGACACGAAATGCATTCTCACTCGCTCCCCTTTTGTTTGAAATCATGCTTCGCAACATCTGGACCAAGTACTGAACCCCTGGAGACAATAAGCCTAAGCCAGCTTTTCAAGGACCATGCCAGCTGAGACAGTGAAACATGTTGTGTAACACAACTACAGGCATTTCAAGCATTTTCCCTTCACTCTCCCCATGCAGGTCCCGCCATCATAATTCAGCCTGTTCCCAAATGGCTGAGGCTCAGAGATGCAGCCTAGTTCACGGGTCACCCCGAGATGCTCGTTTCAGTTACTTAGAGGGAAGCTTCTACGCAAGATCAGAACAGTCTTTTTTCGCCTTGAAACTCTACTTCCTTGGGGGCCGCCCTACCTTCTCCCAGACAGACCACTCTCGTTTTGACTATTTCCGGCGACCTGCTGCATCTTGGATCTCTCAATGTGCTCCACATAGGTTTGGATCATCTGCAGAAGAAGGGGGAAGAAAAAAGAAAGATAGTATTTAATCCGGATTCCCACTCCACTTTAGAACTGTACCCGAGTCCAACCTTTTCTGATCTGGAAAATGGCTTTTCTTCTTCCTTTTTTTTTAAAAAAAAATAGTGTTTTGGATTTTCTACACAGCAGAACAGGAACTTACAAACTTCCAGCTACGACTGTGCAGTGTATGCCTCCCAGCATACACAAAGGACAGCACAGCAGGAGGCTGATGGTGCAGATCAGCAGAGGGGTTGGACAGCTCCGGGCGATAACTGCTCACTCAGGATAAGCCTAATGAGTTAAGCTGTTGACAGCCCCAGGCATGGTCAGCCTGGTGGGAAGCCAGGATCTACACCCATTGTCACCTGCACTGGCAGGAAGCCCAGGTTTGAACTGATTGGATGCCATCCACCTGGGCAGGTTCGTTCTGTTCAGAATAAACTCATCTTTACCCCAGCTCTGTGTCCGTCTCTATGTGAAGCACGCGACTTTACAGACTGTACCCCAATACCCACAACACTAGAACGGGAGATCCGAAAGGAGTTAGGGTTACCGCTGTCATTTACTTTTAGACCTGTACATTCCAACTAATACTAATCAACTTTTCATCCACTCCTAGGAAAGGAGAGATACCTCTGTGTGCCGCTGGTGTAGAGCGTTGTATTCTTTCTTCATTTCGGATTCACGCTCCTCCAACCGGGAAACTGTTCCATTATTTAAAAAAAGAAAAGAAAGTGGGTGGAGGAGAAACGGAGCACTCTGAGAAAGATGATACTAACAACTTACAAATGGAATGAGAATATGTCTTCAAGCTCGCTCTAGTTTACTCCCAAGGCCTTGTTATAAAATTACAAACGAACAAAAGAAAAGGTTGGTGCCCCAATTTCCTGCTGGTTTAATTGATACAGCACATGCTCTTCAGGCAGACTTCTTAAGATTCAGCCTTTGAGCTTTTAAACCAAGCTAGAAACAGCCACACCTTGAGCCTAGTCAGACCACAGGCTGATCTAACGCAGTGGCTTCTTCAGACAGATTTGGATTGGGTGCCCTGTGCAAACTTATTTGGAGAGCCAGGAATTGAAGCCAGAGCCTTTTACATGCCAGTAAATGTTTTACCTCTGAAGCCAACTTGGGGTTTGTCAGGATGCAGTTCAGGATGCACTCAGGGAAATCCAACCAAATTTAATAAAATCTGTGTACAGAATGCAGTAGATTGGCCAAACTCTGGGAATGCTTTTACTCACTCTGGTCTGCATAATTCTTGGCCTTCAGCTCCAGCTGCCGTGTTTGAAATTCCAGGTGCTCCACCTGAACCTGCAACTCTTTCTTCTCCTGTTCCAGTGCATCTTCAAATTCAATGAATTTCTATTTGAAGACATAAACAGCAGAAATGGGTGAAAGGGGCAGATTAAAGTGCGACTTTTTACTACGAGGTGTCATCATTCAAAGACTGTCCCTTCTTACAAACACCAGGCATACAAAATGCATGTTTTTTAAGCATGTGACAGCTGTGTCATCGGAACAAATCAGCACTTTGAGGCCTTGTTCTTTATAAAAAAATTATTATTTGTTTTGGCTTTGCGCAAAAAAAAACTCGGTCAGCACTGTAACATTTCTTCCTTTGTCTGCAGTGCTGGATGCAGACTCGAAGGCAAACACAAAGATCGCAAACAGATATCCACAGTCTTTAGGCCTTGCATAACTTTGGCCAATTCCCCATTATCGACCTGAAGCATGATGCCCCAACCCTTGTGATGGTACAAAAGTCTCCATTATAAAACCGGCTGTCTGCATTACCAATTCTGAGTCCATCTTGGTTTCATCTGTTGGCATCCCCTGCTCAACCATGCTAGTGTCACCGGCTGATTCCCCTTTATTTATTAAACAAAGTTATACAATTTTTTTTCTTTCTTTTTTTAGATTCATCAGATAATAAAAACCCATTAAACAGCCCCCCCACCGTTTCCATGACAGCAACAACACAATCAAATCAGCCAGTGGGATGGATCCATCTCCATTCATGGTCCCCAGGCTCGCTGACAAAGCCATGTTTTTAATGGCCCTTTGAAAAAAGCAACAGGGTGGGGGCCACCTGTGCCTTGGGGACAATGCTATCCCATAAAGAAGAGCCACCACTGAGAAGGCCCATTTTTGTGGTCCCACCAGAGGTACATCCCTAATCTACGGGAACCTGTCACTTGCCCTGCCTTCCCGTCTTGGCGGGCTGAGTAGATGTATTAGGGGAGAGACAGTCCTTCAAAATAGCCTGGCCCAAAGACATGTAGGGCTTTAAAGGTGATAACCAGCACCTTGAATTGTAACCCTTCTTAGCACTCTACACCAGAGGTCCCCAACCTTTGGGGCACCAGGGACCAGTTCCGTGGAGAGAAGTTTTTCCGTGGACCGGAGGGGGCGTGGTTTTCTGTGCTGCCTGCATCCCGCGGATGGGGCTTTGCTTGTTTGTGAGGACCAGTTGCTGGCATGCCGTGGCCCAGTACCGGTCCACGGAGAGGGGCTTGGGGACCCCTGCTCTATACTACCTAGTGGATCAGGCAGAATGACACTGTTTTTCTTCAACTGATTTTACAAGACAGAGTGATTGCATCTGATAAATTTGGGGAAGCTGGCAAATAATCAACCCAAACTCTGTTTAATATCCATCACTGGCTTTCAGAAAGCTCCAATGAAGAAAGGAGACGGTAAGGAATCTAGTCTATTGCATACCTATGGTCTCTTATTTTTTGTCAATAAAATACTGAATTCTATTCTGTTGTCCCTTTCTTTGGCGGGAAACCTGGAGAAAAGCTGGTTTTCAAAAGAGTAACACAGTAAAAACAATGTATTCGTAATCAGTCTACGATGCTACTGTATCAATAAAAATAGACCAAGCCAGAGATCTTGACGATCTGAATAATTCTAATTTTATGCTAGCAAAGAAGTGGAAATGAACCAATGTCTACAAACGTGATTATCATTCAAAGCCAAACCATGCTAAAATCTTTTATTACAGAGACTCAGCACCCTGGAGTTTTATTTCTTTTCCACCAATTTAAGTCATAAGCTGCAAATGCCTAGTTGGGGAGGGATGACAGCTCAGTGGAAACTGTATACACTTTGAAGATAAAATGCTCCAATACGTTTTTGATTTTAAAAAGAATCTAGTAGCAGATGATGTGAAAAATCCTTTGGCTGTGTCCCAGAAAGCCATATTACTGTTTAAACAATATGCTGCTAAATAGGCAAAAGTCCTAGACTCATTCTAAATGTGACCTCTCTCAAACGTCGGTGGCAATCAGTTTCACAAACTAACAAGTATTAATAAGCTTTTTTTTCTTGGTGTGTGTGTGTGTGTGTGTGTATTTAATTTCTAAGTGGAATATTTGGTGTCTCTAGCTAGACCAAGTAGTAGAAAAGCCCTACTTTTCACTGGACATCTCTGAGAATGCTGCAACTCAACCCAGTAATTAACATTACTTTTAATAGGTACAATGACTGTACGGAATGTTAAGATTGTTCCAGGTTTGTTTAATCATGGTTTGCCGAAATGTGTGAAATTTATGAAGCCAAGCTAAAATCAAACAAATTATATCCAGGCTTAAAATCTACTCTATCCTGACTGTAGAGGTCATATAGGTAACCGGGTTTCCCAACCTAAACCATTTCCAGGTTGAAGTGCACGGATTTCAGCTCCCAGAATTCCCCAAGAAGCATATTTGGAGCTTGCTTCGATTGGAAGACTCTGCTATACAGCCACTGAGGTGAATACAGATATGTATAGTATGCACGGATTAACAGATTCTCTTTCCCCGTCAATAATTTCAGGAATTCAATGTTTGTAATAGATATACACACGTTTGTGTAGAGGGCAAAGGAAATGGATTTGAAGGATAAAAGGACAACCAAGCGAAGTAAAAGTTGCTTGACTTGGGGCCAAGAAAGTAATTTGAGAAAACATCTCAAGACACACAAAGAAAAACAGGAGGGGAAAAGCACACCAAAGTGTTGGTTTCTTTTCTGATCCGGTAGTTTGACGGAAGGAGAAATCCTAGAAAAATTCAATCAAGGAAGCAGGAAAATTCAGAACAATTCAGGACAATTTTATGTGTATTTCTATGGATTTTAGGGAGATGCGTGTCTCACACCCCTCTTCTACCACAACTTCACTTATTTCTCCTACCATTCTCACAACCGCCCATCACAAAATTGCAAAAATTAACAAATAAAAACCTGTTTGGCAAACCACAGGTTCATATTTCCCACCGTGCCGTAGTTCATGTTCACCGTGGTTCACTGAGTCATAATGGTTGCACAGGCACATGGCACTAAGCCATAATTGATAGGTTCACAAATATAAACTAGACGAAAACCAAAATATCCAGACTATTTGTGCTGAGCCTGAAGTGTGTACCCAGGTAACATAAAAACACAATCCAGCTCATTCTTTCTCTGTACTTCTGTAGTACCCGTAATATTGTAACAACCAACCATTTCTTTCCTAATCTTAGGACCTAGAGACTTGGCCCAGACAAAAAGCATCAAATGTCTCTTAATTGTCTTTATCCAGAGAAGCAGCCAGCTATCTTAACATGGTTCTTTGAAATCAGCACAACTTCAATAACACAAGCCTACACACATGCCCATACAGAAGGTAAACCCCACTGGTTTTGACTTTGCCTGGATCATGATTATAATATTTTGGGAGCTTACCCCACATAAAGCAAGATCACAGTCATAAAAAATATACCGAAAGTTGTTGAGAATGAGAAATTGGATTTGTTTCTAATTTGGGCGCGCCAGACCTTTGGAACCGTTTACTGGTGGAGCTCCGGATGGCTCCCGACCTTCGCTCCTTCCGACGTGACCTAAAAACATATTTATTTGAACAAGCCGGCCTGGTCTGACGGGTTTAGGGGTATTTTAACATTTTGTATTAATCTATTTAATTGGGCTATTGTATTTAATATTTCTTTTAATTTTTATATATTGTATTTTATTGCATTGCCCTGTACACCGCCCTGAGTCCTTCGGGAGAAGGGCGGTATAAAAATTAAATTATTATTATTATTATTATTAAAGGAACTGTATTAATACACTTGCAATTCAGTGGTTGTCAGAGTGTGTTAGCCACAAAAGTGTTTTTACAGAAACGGGGATGTAATTATTTGGGAGCTCTCGTTTCTGTTCCAATGCACAGCTGCCCATCTCAGTCCAAGCCACACCATGGGTAGAAATACAACAGGAAATCAGACCTCCCTGCTGACTTGAATCAAAAGACACATCCAAGAAAGATGAACCGTGAAAAATGCAAATAAAAAGATCCATCCTGACAGCACTATCTTCAACATTAAAACTCCTGGCCTCCCATCACAGCCAAGACATCATCCATAAAGCGACATTTTAAAATAATGAAATCAAAACCACACTCCGGTCTACAAAACTGCAGGACGCAACTGGAGGACTTTAGAAGATAAACATGACGTACGAAAGCAATTTAGAGGTTCTCGGAAGTCCCAAATATATTCACTCACCAAAGCCAGACGTGTCTATTGCCTAACCACAGTTTTGTAGAAAATAACACTCTGATGAAGATTGCATGGCCTATGAAAACTGAAACCGTTGCTTGCAATGAACAAGCAGTGCCTGAACTCACTTAACATATTAAGCAGAACACGCTAAATGAATCGGGTCACTGGGTGAACTGAATTCAGTCTTGTAGCTCCATTTTGGTTTTTGTTCTCAACAAGAAAATCTAAGTTGCTGGAACGGTTGGATTCACACAGCACTTCACGTAATTTAGCGGGGCCAAGAAATCCTTGCAGATCAAGTGCATCTACTAAGTTATTCAGATGTGCTTTCTGGCCATCTGCCACCACCAAAGAAAGCCCTTTTTGTATTTTTGGTTCTTCCTATGTTTACAAATGTATCTTTTTATTCCCTGCAACGATTGAAAGTATATTTTTTTGCTGGCATTTTTATCAGCCCCAACACGTTCTTTTCACTAGGCTAAGAAAGGCACGGATGGTCCCTCCAAATGCTAAGTGGAAGAAAAGGCAGTTGCTAGGAAGCAAGCTAAACTTTTGAAATTGAAAGTCTAGAGAAGAGGGGGAAGAGAGAGCATATTTTCAAAAATTGGGACAGATAAAAACGTATTTTACCAAAGACTAGCTGGGTGACTTTCTGATGTCCTCCGAAGATAAATTATTAAGTTTTGAGACAGGAATTAATACAGGGACAAGCCAATCTATTTGGTTGGCTGCCAAGAGGGATGGAAAAGGCATTTGGATGAATGCCGCCACAATATACCAGCAGTTCCCACATCTAGCAACCTCTAATTTTGATTTTTTAAGGCTTTTTTTTTAATCCCACTATTATTATTTTTTATAACTAACCGAAGGTGGTGAAGATACATGATACTTCTTCCTCCTCCTATTTTTCCCACCACAACTTTGTGAGGTGGGTTGAGAAGAGAGAGACTGGATGGCCCAAGGTCACTGAGCTAGGCTTCATGCCTAAAGCAGCACTAGAATTCACGGTCTCCTGGTGCTTGGTCCAACATCACCATACCTAAAGTGGGAGTAGAACTCACCAACTCCTGGTGATTGGCCCAAAGTCATCCAACTAGCTTTCATGTGTACGGCAGGCGGGCATTAGAGCTCATGGTCTCCTGATGATTGGCCCAAAGTCACCCCGGCCAATTTTCATGCCTAAGGCGGCACTAGAATTCACCGTCTCCTGGTTTCTAACCTGGTCCCTTAACTACCAGCCCAAAGGAGCTCTCAGACTGTTGGATGACAGCTCCCATTATCCTGAGCCAATCAGCTCATCAAGGTTGATGATGAGAATGAGAAGCAGAAACTTCTGAAAGACGACTGACCTGCTGGAGCTAGGAAAAAGGGATGGCTGACCCAGAACCGTTACGTTTGATGGGGTTGGGGCAGGGCTAGGCAACCTTGGCTCTTTTATGACTCGTGGACTTCAACTCCCAGAATTCCAGAGCCAGCCACGCTGAGGGGAAAGGGAGAGGTTTCCAAGCTGAGCCAGGCTGGCTCAGGAATTCTGGGAGTTGAAGTCCACGAGTCATGAGGGGGCCATAGTTCCCCCATGCTGGCTCAGGAATTCTGGGAGTTGAAGTCCACCAGTCATAAAAGAGCCGAGATTGCCTACCCCTGGCCTAGGCCTAGGCCGCTTTATGACTCGTGGACTTCAACTTCCAGAATTCCTGAGCCAGCCACGCTGAGAGGAAAGGAAGAGGTTTCCAAGCTGAGCCAGGCTGGCTCAGGAATTCTGGGAGTTGAAGTCCACGAGTCATGAAAGAGCCAAGGTTCCCTACCCCTGGCCTAGGCCTAGGCCGCTTTATGACTCGTGGACTTCAACTTCCAGAATTCCTGAGCCAGCCACGCTGAGAGGAAAGGAAGAGGTTTCCAAGCTGAGCCAGGCTGGCTCAGGAATTCTGGGAGTTGAAGTCCACGAGTCATGAGGGGGCCATAGTTCCCCCATGCTGGCTCAGGAATTCTGGGAGTTGAAGTCCACCAGTCATAAAAGAGCCGAGATTGCCTACCCCTGGCCTAGGCCTAGGCCGCTTTATGACTCGTGGACTTCAACTTCCAGAATTCCTGAGCCAGCCACGCTGAGGGGAAAGGGAGAGGTTTCCAAGCTGAGCCATGCTGGCTCAGGAATTCTGGGAGTTGAAGTCCACGAGTCATAAAAGAGCCAAGGTTGCCTACCCCTGGGTTGGGGGGGTGGGAAAGGGATGGGGAAAACAAATTATCCCCACTATGCCATTTATTCATTGGAAGCCAACTTCCTCTCCCTCCCCCATAAATCAAGGAAGATTTCCCAGCCACCCTCTTCTCCTCTTTGCCCTTCCAGGAAAGCCAATTCACAACCCATGTGTGGTGTAGTTGGTTCACATGGTGTGGTAGGATGGAGGGTTTGTTGTCACTGTGTGTTGGGGGGAGAGAGCGGGGGGGGGGGAAGGCTCAGCTAATCTCAATGTACACATGTTGTACTTTGACAATAAAGGTTTATTATTTATTATTATTCGAGCTCCAAGATGCCTCCAGATTTAGGTCACCTCACCCAATGCTTTTTCTAAGCCTGCTTTCATATTTTATTTTTATTTTTTTTAGATTTTTGTTTTTTTCATCCGCCCTAAGAGAAACAGCAGCCAGAGCTCTCTGTCAGACACAAGCCAGGCTTGAAAACAGCCCAACAGCTGGGAGCTTCTTCCCCCCTTGGGCCCTGGGTGCAAAGATTATGGAAAGCTCAGAGCACAATAAAGCAGCCCTGCTTCTCTTTCCACAGAAGAAGCCGCTACTGCCTTGGAGGGGCTCGGATCCGATGACAAGGATGGATGGATGGATGGACGGATGGATGGAGGGATGCTCGGATGCTCAGCTGCAAGGCAGGGGAAGCCCCGCGGCCGGAGAGGCCTGGTAGCCTTCCCACCACCCACCCCACCCCGACCCCCGTTCCGGCGGCCAAGTTCGGGCATTCCGGCTGGCCCTCGGGGTGGGGGGGTGGGGGAAGGCTGGGGAGGGAGGGAGGAAGGAAGGAAGGGGGGGGGGTTTCTGGCCCGTCCGGCTCACCTCCTCGGCCTGCTTGCGCAGCGCTTTCTCCCGCTCGTACTGGGTGAGCAGCTGCTCGTTGTCCTCCCGCAGCAGCTCCAGCTCCACCTCGTGCTCCTGGTTGTCGGTCAGCACCGAGTCGAGGTTCTCCAGCACCGTCACCACCAGC